>NW_025764966.1:0-315947 GCF_003918875.1 Haliotis rubra
CGCACAGCTTCAGATTGTTATGAGTTTGTCTTTTCATGTTTTAGCCCCAGCTGAGACACGCCACATGAGTTTATTTTTACATTGATTTTTATGCCCCCGCCATATATGGCTGGGGGCATATAGGGTTACCCTCGGTATCCGTCCGTCCATACGAAACAGGGAATGTATTCTATCCACTTCTCCACCATAACCGCTCTGTGGAATTCAATGAACTTATACATGGGCTTTCTTTGGACTCTAATGGTGTGCATCTCATGTTTGGTTTTCTTATTTTATTGTTTTTTTTGTAAATTTAGAGACATTTGAACTTAGGTACATTATGCTGAATTTCTCTATGATGATAGTGTAATAGAGGATGGCGTTTATCCACTTCTCCACAAAAACTGCTCAACAGAATTGAATGAACTTCTACATGTCTTTTGTAGGGACTCTAAAGGTGTGCATTTCATAATTTTTTATGCAATTTCTTAATTTTGTCACTTTTACAGATGTTTGAACTTAGTTGAATTTTGTTCTATTCAGCCAGTGTTCGTTCCATCCAACAGGGGGTGTACGTTATCCACTTCTCCTCAAAAAACGTCTTTATGGAATTCATTTAGATTACACATGTGCTTTATAGGGACTCTAAAGGCGTGCATCTCATATTTTGATTTTGTATTTTATTTATTTTTCCAATTTTAATGCCGTTTGAACTTTGATCAATTTTGTTGAATTTCTCTCTGAATATAGTGTTGTAGGGGGTGAATTCTATCCACTTCTCCACAAAAGCTGCCCAACAGAATTGATTGAGCTTCTACGTGTGTTTCATTGGAACTCTAAAGGTGTGCATCTCATACCTTGTTCATCCAGTTTCTTAATTTTGTCACTTCTACAGATGTTGAACTTGTTGAATTTGGTTCTATTCATCTTGTTCGTATTTATTTTATAATCAACCATGATATTTATATAGTAGAAATTAATCACCAGAACACACTCAGTGTAGGGAACTCTTCCTACAGCAGCGGGGGCATCCGTGTCCCTGGACACAATTTGTCCTTGTTAATGTTTTAACTTCATGCAGGTGGTGGATGACAGAGACAAGCAGACACGGGTTTCAATTATTTTATGGTTATTGAAGCGATTTTGTTATTTCTAATGTGTAAGCTGAACCGCTTGATGGTGCCGATTTATTGTCTGGACATAATCGTTTTACAACATTATGATTTTTGAAATGTGTTGGTCTTTTCATGTTCAGGTTGCAGCTAGGACGCCCAACTTTCTATAATAATGAGTTGATTACTAAAGTGGATCCATTTGAAATGCTGCATCACAAAACATATAAGAATGAGTTTATATCTGTTTGAGTTCCAGCTGAGTGGCGACAATGGGGCATTCTGTCAACGTTTCAGAACCAGGTACAACACACCAAATCCTACAACTGCTATTAGTTTCTTATTTAGTGTTTAAATCCAGTTGAAGGTGCCACTTCCTCGCCTTATGGCTTGGTTTTAAAATGTTTTAGCTCAAGTTGAGACACTTCACTGAGACGATGTATATTTGTAATCTTTACGCATTGCTTTTTTTCAATTTCTCGGTTGATATGACCTCTAAATATGAGTGACTTTGATTTAATGTAAACATGCCCTAAACCATAATGGGTTAAACCAAGACGACCAAGGTGCCTGGACATGGGTTTCACATTACACCTGTCCCTGGTCACGTGGGCTCTATTCCCAGAAAACCATGCTATGTTGGACTTTCCTGTGAAGAATGTGGTCAGTAGATATAGGGGTGTATTTTGCTTGTCCAAATGTTCCGAGTAGCAGGGAAAGTATAACCTTCCGCATTCATGGTGAAGTGTAAGAATGAGTTGCGGGTGCTGTCCACACCCAGTGATACCCCAGTTACCGTAGAAAGGCAGTTGTAGTGTCGGCTGAGGTCGTATATAGGTCGGATCTTATTTGTACTTAGAGTGGAAGATAAGCTCTAAGCTACAGGCGTAAAAATAGATATACTGTTTCGGTTTGAGTTGCAATTTAGCAGAGAAGTCAGTGCCTAGATTTCGGGTTTTGGACCTGCCAAGTTTAACCGCGTACCAGCCTTGAAGATGTTGACAACGATCTGCATATATTACTTCTGAATGATTATTGCAAAACTAATGATTATTGCAAATTCTGTGCATATTAAGAAGCGCCATGTCCTATCAAATGGTGTTGGTGTTTCAATGTTACAGATCTGGCTCCAGTTGAAACGCACCAATTCCTGTCACAATGAAACGGTCTTTGAGTGTCTCGCCTCCAGTTGAGACGCACAGCTTCAGATTGTTATGAGTTTGTCTTTTCATGTTTTAGCCCCAGCTGAGACACGCCACATGAGTTTATTTTACATTGATTTTTATGCCCCCGCCATATATGGCTGGGGGCATATAGGGTTACCCTCGGTATCCGTCCGTCCGTCTGTCCATACGAAACAGGGAATGTATTCTATCCACTTCTCCACCATAACCGCTCTGTGGAATTCAATGAACTTATACATGGGCTTTCTTTGGACTCTAATGGTGTGCATCTCATGTTTGGTTTTCTTATTTTATTGTTTTTTTTGTAAATTTAGAGACATTTGAACTTAGGTACATTATGCTGAATTTCTCTATGATGATAGTGTAATAGAGGATGGCGTTTATCCACTTCTCCACAAAACTGCTCAACAGAATTGAATGAACTTCTACATGTCTTTGTAGGGACTCTAAAGGTGTGCATTTCATAATTTTTTATGCAATTTCTTAATTTTGTCACTTTTACAGATGTTTGAACTTAGTTGAATTTTGTTCTATTCAGCCAGTGTTCGTTCCATCCAACAGGGGGTGTACGTTATCCACTTCTCCTCAAAAACTTCTTTATGGAATTCATTTAGATTACACATGTGCTTTATAGGGACTCTAAAGGCGTGCATCTCATATTTTGATTTTGTATTTTATTTATTTTTCCAATTTTAATGCCGTTTGAACTTTGATCAATTTTGTTGAATTTCTCTCTGAATATAGTGTTGTAGGGGGTGAATTCTATCCACTTCTCCACAAAAAGCTGCCCAACAGAATTGATTGAGCTTCTACGTGTGTTTCATTGGAACTCTAAAGGTGTGCATCTCATACCTTGTTCATCCAGTTTCTTAATTTTGTCACTTCTACAGATGTTGAACTTGTTGAATTTGGTTCTATTCATCTTGTTCGTATTTATTTTATAATCAACCATGATATTTATATAGTAGAAATTAATCACCAGAACACACTCAGTGTAGGGAACTCTTCCTACAGCAGCGGGGGCATCCGTGTCCCTGGACACAATTTGTCCTTGTTAATGTTTTAACTTCATGCAGGTGGTGGATGACAGAGACAAGCAGACACGGGTTTCAATTATTTTATGGTTATTGAAGCGATTTTGTTATTTCTAATGTGTAAGCTGAACCGCTTGATGGTGCCGATTTAGTGTCTGGACATAATCGTTTTACAACATTATGATTTTTGAAATGTGTTGGTCTTTTCATGTTCAGGTTGCAGCTAGGACGCCCAACTTTCTATAATAATGAGTTGATTACTAAAGTGGATCCATTTGAAATGCTGCATCACAAAACATATAAGAATGAGTTTATATCTGTTTGAGTTCCAGCTGAGTGGCGACAATGGGGCATTCTGTCAACGTTTCAGAACCAGGTACAACACACCAAATCCTACAACTGCTATTAGTTTCTTATTTAGTGTTTAAATCCAGTTGAAGCGTGCCACTTCCTCGCCTTATGGCTTGGTTTTAAAATGTTTTAGCTCAAGTTGAGACACTTCACTGAGACGATGTATATTTGTAATCTTTACGCATTGCTTTTTTTCAATTTCTCGGTTGATATGACCTCTAAATATGAGTGACTTTGATTTAATGTAAACATGCCCTAAACCATAATGGGTTAAACCAAGACGACCAAGGTGCCTGGACATGGGTTTCACATTACACCTGTCCCTGGTCACGTGGGCTCTATTCCCAGAAAACCATGCTATGTTGGACTTTCCCTGTGAAGAATGTGGTCAGTAGATATAGGGGGTGTATTTTGCTTGTCCAAATGTTCCGAGTAGCAGGGAAAGTATAACCTTCCGCATTCATGGTGAAGTGTAAGAATGAGTTGCGGGTGCTGTCCACACCCAGTGATACCCCAGTTACCGTAGAAAGGCAGTTGTAGTGTCGGCTGAGGTCGTATATAGGTCGGATCTTATTTGTACTTAGAGTGGAAGATAAGCTCTAAGCTACAGGCGTAAAAAAATAGATATACTGTTTCGGTTTGAGTTGCAATTTAGCAGAGAAGTCAGTGCCTAGATTTCGGGTTTTGGACCTGCCAAGTTTAACCGCGTACCAGCCTTGAAGATGTTGACAACGATCTGCATATATTACTTCTGAATGATTATTGCAAAACTAATGATTATTGCAAATTCTGTGCATATTAAGAAGCGCCATGTCCTATCAAATGGTGTTGGTGTTTCAATGTTACAGATCTGGCTCCAGTTGAAACGCACCAATTCCTGTCACAATGAAACGGTCTTTGAGTGTCTCGCCTCCAGTTGAGACGCACAGCTTCAGATTGTTATGAGTTTGTCTTTTCATGTTTTAGCCCCAGCTGAGACACGCCACATGAGTTTATTTTTACATTGATTTTTTATGCCCCGCCATATGGCTGGGGGCATATAGGGTTACCCTCGGTATCCGTCCGTCCGTCCGTCCATACGAAACAGGGAATGTATTCTATCCACTTCTCCACCATAACCGCTCTGTGGAATTCAATGAACTTATACATGGGCTTTCTTTGGACTCTAATGGTGTGCATCTCATGTTTGGTTTTCTTATTTTATTGTTTTTTTTGTAAATTTAGAGACATTTGAACTTAGGTACATTTTGCTGAATTTCTCTATGATGATAGTGTAATAGAGGATGGCGTTTATCCACTTCTCCACAAAAACTGCTCAACAGAATTGAATGAACTTCTACATGTCTTTTGTAGGGACTCTAAAGGTGTGCATTTCATAATTTTTTATGCAATTTCTTAATTTTGTCACTTTTACAGATGTTTGAACTTAGTTGAATTTTGTTCTATTCAGCCAGTGTTCGTTCCATCCAACAGGGGGTGTACGTTATCCACTTCTCCTCAAAAACTTCTTTATGGAATTCATTTAGATTACACATGTGCTTTATAGGGACTCTAAAGGCGTGCATCTCATATTTTGATTTTGTATTTTATTTATTTTTCCAATTTTAATGCCGTTTGAACTTTGATCAATTTTGTTGAATTTCTCTCTGAATATAGTGTTGTAGGGGGGTGAATTCTATCCACTTCTCCACAAAAGCTGCCCAACAGAATTGATTGAGCTTCTACGTGTGTTTCATTGGAACTCTAAAGGTGTGCATCTCATACCTTGTTCATCCAGTTTCTTAATTTTGTCACTTCTACAGATGTTGAACTTGTTGAATTTGGTTCTATTCATCTTGTTCGTATTTATTTTATAATCAACCATGATATTTATATAGTAGAAATTAATCACCAGAACACACTCAGTGTAGGGAACTCTTCCTACAGCAGGGGCATCCGTGTCCCTGGACACAATTTGTCCTTGTTAATGTTTTAACTTCATGCAGGTGGTGGATGACAGAGACAAGCAGACACGGGTTTCAATTATTTTATGGTTATTGAAGCGATTTTGTTATTTCTAATGTGTAAGCTGAACCGCTTGATGGTGCCGATTTAGTGTCTGGACATAATCGTTTTACAACATTATGATTTTTGAAATGTGTTGGTCTTTTCATGTTCAGGTTGCAGCTGAGACGCCCAACTTTCTATAATAATGAGTTGATTACTAAAGTGGATCCATTTGAAATGCTGCATCACAAAACATATAAGAATGAGTTTATATCTGTTTGAGTTCCAGCTGAGTGGCGACAATGGGGCATTCTGTCAACGTTTCAGAACCAGGTACAACACACCAAATCCTACAACTGCTATTAGTTTCTTATTTAGTGTTTAAATCCAGTTGAAGCGTGCCACTTCCTCGCCTTATGGCTTGGTTTTAAAATGTTTTAGCTCAAGTTGAGACACTTCACTGAGACGATGTATATTTGTAATCTTTACGCATTGCTTTTTTCAATTTCTCGGTTGATATGACCTCTAAATATGAGTGACTTTGATTTAATGTAAACATGCCCTAAACCATAATGGGTTAAACCAAGACGACCAAGGTGCCTGGACATGGGTTTCACATTACACCTGTCCCTGGTCACGTGGGCTCTATTCCCAGAAAACCATGCTATGTTGGACTTTCCTGTGAAGAATGTGGTCAGTAGATATAGGGGTGTATTTTGCTTGTCCAAATGTTCCGAGTAGCAGGGAAAGTATAACCTTCCGCATTCATGGTGAAGTGTAAGAATGAGTTGCGGGTGCTGTCCACACCCAGTGATACCCCAGTTACCGTAGAAAGGCAGTTGTAGTGTCGGCTGAGGTCGTATATAGGTCGGATCTTATTTGTACTTAGAGTGGAAGATAAGCTCTAAGCTACAGGCGTAAAAATAGATATACTGTTTCGGTTTGAGTTGCAATTTAGCAGAGAAGTCAGTGCCTAGATTTCGGGTTTTGGACCTGCCAAGTTTAACCGCGTACCAGCCTTGAAGATGTTGACAACGATCTGCATATATTACTTCTGAATGATTATTGCAAAACTAATGATTATTGCAAATTCTGTGCATATTAAGAAGCGCCATGTCCTATCAAATGGTGTTGGTGTTTCAATGTTACAGATCTGGCTCCAGTTGAAACGCACCAATTCCTGTCACAATGAAACGGTCTTTGAGTGTCTCGCCTCCAGTTGAGACGCACAGCTTCAGATTGTTATGAGTTTGTCTTTTCATGTTTTAGCCCCAGCTGAGACACGCCACATGAGTTTATTTTTACATTGATTTTTATGCCCCCGCCATATATGGCTGGGGGCATATAGGGTTACCCTCGGTATCCGTCCGTCCGTCCGTCCATACGAAACAGGGAATGTATTCTATCCACTTCTCCACCATAACCGCTCTGTGGAATTCAATGAACTTATACATGGGCTTTCTTTGGACTCTAATGGTGTGCATCTCATGTTTGGTTTTCTTATTTTATTGTTTTTTTTGTAAATTTAGAGACATTTGAACTTAGGTACATTTTGCTGAATTTCTCTATGATGATAGTGTAATAGAGGATGGCGTTTATCCACTTCTCCACAAAAACTGCTCAACAGAATTGAATGAACTTCTACATGTCTTTTGTAGGGACTCTAAAGGTGTGCATTTCATAATTTTTTATGCAATTTCTTAATTTTGTCACTTTTACAGATGTTTGAACTTAGTTGAATTTTGTTCTATTCAGCCAGTGTTCGTTCCATCCAACAGGGGGTGTACGTTATCCACTTCTCCTCAAAAACTTCTTTATGGAATTCATTTAGATTACACATGTGCTTTATAGGGACTCTAAAGGCGTGCATCTCATATTTTGATTTTGTATTTTATTTATTTTTCCAATTTTAATGCCGTTTGAACTTTGATCAATTTTGTTGAATTTCTCTCTGAATATAGTGTTGTAGGGGGTGAATTCTATCCACTTCTCCACAAAAGCTGCCCAACAGAATTGATTGAGCTTCTACGTGTGTTTCATTGGAACTCTAAAGGTGTGCATCTCATACCTTGTTCATCCAGTTTCTTAATTTTGTCACTTCTACAGATGTTGAACTTGTTGAATTTGGTTCTATTCATCTTGTTCGTATTTATTTTATAATCAACCATGATATTTATATAGTAGAAATTAATCACCAGAACACACTCAGTGTAGGGAACTCTTCGTACAGCAGCGGGGGCATTCGTGTCCCTGGACACAATTTGTCCTTGTTAATGTTTTAGCTTCATGCAGGTGGTGGATGACAGAGACAAGCAGACACGGGTTTCAATTATTTTATGGTTATTGAAGCGATTTTGTTATTTCTAATGTGTAAGCTGAACCGCTTGATGGTGCCGATTTATTGTCTGGACATAATCGTTTTACAACATTATGATTTTTGAAATGTGTTGGTCTTTTCATGTTCAGGTTGCAGCTGAGACGCCCAACTTTCTATAATAATGAGTTGATTACTAAAGTGGATCCATTTGAAATGCTGCATCACAAAACATATAATAATGAGTTTATATCTGTTTGAGTTCCAGCTGAGTGGCGACAATGGGGCATTCTGTCAACGTTTCAGAACCAGGTACAACACACCAAATCCTACAACTGCTATTAGTTTCTTATTTAGTGTTTAAATCCAGTTGAAGCGTGCCACTTCCTCGCCTTATGGCTTGGTTTTAAAATGTTTTAGCTCAAGTTGAGACACTTCACTGAGACGATGTATATTTGTAATCTTTACGCATTGCTTTTTTTCAATTTCTCGGTTGATATGACCTCTAAATATGAGTGACTTTGATTTAATGTAAACATGCCCTAAACCATAATGGGTTAAACCAAGACGACCAAGGTGCCTGGACATGGGTTTCACATTACACCTGTCCCTGGTCACGTGGGCTCTATTCCCAGAAAACCATGCTATGTTGGACTTTCCCTGTGAAGAATGTGGTCAGTAGATATAGGGAGTGTATTTTGCTTGTCCAAATGTTCCGAGTAGCAGGGAAAGTATAACCTTCCGCATTCATGGTGAAGTGTAAGATTGAGTTGCGGGTGCTGTCCACACCCAGTGATACCCCAGTTACCGTAGAAAGGCAGTTGTAGTGTCGGCTGAGGTCGTATATAGGTCGGATCTTATTTGTACTTAGAGTGGAAGATAAGCTCTAAGCTACAGGCGTAAAAATAGATATACTGTTTCGGTTTGAGTTGCAATTTAGCAGAGAAGTCAGTGCCTAGATTTCGGGTTTTGGACCTGCCAAGTTTAACCGCGTACCAGCCTTGAAGATGTTGACAACGATCTGCATATATTACTTCTGAATGATTATTGCAAAACTAATGATTATTGCAAATTCTGTGCATATTAAGAAGCGCCATGTCCTATCAAATGGTGTTGGTGTTTCAATGTTACAGATCTGGCTCCAGTTGAAACGCACCAATTCCTGTCACAATGAAACGGTCTTTGAGTGTCTCGCCTCCAGTTGAGACGCACAGCTTCATATTGTTATGAGTTTGTCTTTTCATGTTTTAGCCCCAGCTGAGACACGCCACATGAGTTTATTTTTACATTGATTTTTAATGTTTTAGCTTCAGGTGGTGGATGACAGAGGCAAGCAGACACGGGTTTCAATTATTTTATGGTTATTGAAGCGATTTTGTTATTTCTAATGTGTAAGCTGAACCGCTTGATGGTGCCGATTTATTGTCTGGACATAATCTTTTTACAACATTATGATTTTTGAAATGTGTTGGTCTTTTCATGTTCAGGTTGCAGCTGAGACGCCCAACTTTCTATAATAATGAGTTGATTGCTAAAGTGGATCCATTTGAAATGCTGCATCACAAAACATATAATAATGAGTGTATATCTGTTTCAGTTCCAGCTGAGTGGCGACAATGGGGCATTTTGTCAACGTTTCAGAACCAGGTACAACACACCAAATCCTACAACTGCTATTAGTTTCTTATTTAGTGTGTAATAAGCTTCTCTGTTCAGTGACTTTTGTTAACTATTGGTTTCAAATGTGTTGGTAACTCTGAAGAATCTAGATTGGGGCTACTAGTTTCATCACACGTGACTACCTGTTCCACTGTGCTTAACGTTCCCACTACAGAGTTAATTTCCATCTTAGTCTTCTTATTGTTCATATTCAGTGAAGACACAACAACAGTGTTGTCCTTTCCCTGGACTAATCTTCTAGCTACAAAGAGACCTTTGCTACGCGAATATTTATTTGGCTCAATTATACCATTCTGAGAAGAGATAGGGTTGTCGACCTTGCATTCAACTAGCATTTCTGAACTCCCAGGTACAGTCACTGTTTCAAGCACTCTTATTCTTGAACAACTGTACGTTTTCTGCTTGGTAAGTGATAGTTCACCCTGTGAGGTACCTAGAACTTTCCTGTTTACATACACTACCCCATCATACTGCTCCAGGAAATCCATTCCAACAATACTGCTAAGTGATCCAAGATCTGCTACTACAAAGTTTTGCTCAAATTCCACACAATCAATCACAAACTTCAACCCAACAGAACCATGTCCCACCATGGGGGTATCATTTGCTGTATGAAAATCCTTGTTGACTACCTCCCAAGGTGTTCCTTCCAAACCAAGCATACAGAAATCATCATGTGACATAATGGGAACTGGGGACCCTGTATCAACAAGAACTCTAAAGTTTCCTCCTTCAACTTTAGCATGCACATAGAGACACTTTTCAGGTATTGAAGTGCCCAAAACTATTTTCTCTCTGGATGCAGACTGCTCATTCTGTATTAACAAGGTATCATTCTCAATGCTATCTCTATTTGTCGGAACTGGCCTATCTAACTGAGCTGAAATAGCGGCCTCAATCTCAGCATCTACTAGTTTCCCGACTATTTCCAGACTTATCAGCACTTGTTGGTAATCCTAACTTTTCAAGATATGGACAAGAATTTCTCAGATGACCTTTGTCATGACAAACATAGCAACGAGGGGGTTCCCTTCTCTGACTTTCTTTTTTGAAAAGATCCAACTTTTTGTCGATCAACTTTCCTATAGCCTCTAGAGTTAAGGGTTCCTTGTCGTTACTCTGAGTTTCAATCCTAGCTTCAGATGTGTGACCAACAACCCCTACTCAATCATAATTCTCTGGTTTTCTTGCTCGACTACCTTCTATGACTTCATATTCAACAGCATGGGACATTGCTTCATCAAGCGTGATAGGATGTGAGGACACATGTTTTCTCATATTAAAACTAGTCAAACCATTCAAAAACTGGTCAATCAGATTAGGTTCTAAGGATGTGTAAGAAGCCTCAGGATAAGCAAGCAAACCTAAACGTCGGAGCTTGTACCCAAATTCAGTTATGGACTCATCCTTTCCTTGTTTTCTGTTTCTAAAATCTGATCTGAAGGCTAAACTTCTGCCTCTAGGATTAAACCTTTGACCTAAAACATTCTTGACTGCATTGTAATCATTCAACTCTCCAAATGTAAGATTACTTAACAACATTTGAGCAGTACCCCTTAAACACATTGTTAGCTGTTGTGCCTTCTCTACATTTGTCCATTTGTTCCATGCAGAGACCTGTTCAAAATGAACTATGAAGTCCTGCCAATCACAGGATGCACCGTCAAAACAATATGGACCTAGCAAGTGAACTATGTTTCAGCATGGTTTCACTGGGATCGCTAACATAGGTACCATTTAAGGTATCATCAGCAGTTAAGCCTTCAGGGAAATACGCTGTTCTGGATAGAAACCTGCTAGAACCATCATCAACTTGACTTGAAAATCGAACAGACGGGTTTCCGGTTCCTGTTCGATTCAAGTTCAACCCGTCGACTTCCCTATCTGTCAACACCCTATCTACAACTCTATGGGCACGCAGGGGTTGAAATGGAACTGAGTGGACAGTTCGCATATCACCTGCAGATGTCCTGGAGTTCTGTTGCAGCCTTTCCTCCATCTCTACTCCTAACCCATACTATTTCTATTGGACGAAGAGACAAAAGGTGTAGATGTCAAGAAGATGGACTGAGCTCTTAAACCAACATCGGACTCAACAAACCCATTGATACCACTATCAGACAAGGCCAGTAACTCTTCTTGACTTAACACATCCATATCAAACAACTATCCGACACAACAATGAAACTGAATAAAATTAAATTCCTACCAGCAATGAGAAACCTAATCCTGGTCACAGCACCAAATCTGTGATAGGCTTCTCTGCCCAGTGACAGTTGAAGTTGGCTATAATAGGGTTTAGAACCTTTACTTTTTTATGTGGTGATGGTAAAGTAGCCAACTTCAAATAGGCTCTATGAATCAGGCCTCACTGCTGGTAAAAACATAACAAATAGAAAAGAGAAACTCAATAATTTATTTACAAAACCTAAACCTATCCTAACCTAACAACCTAACCTAATCTTTACCTTAACAATCTAACCTAACCCCAAACCCTAATGAGACATGGCTCTGATTTCAGAGCCTATGTCCAAAACAAATAAATATCTTAATTTCCTATGTAACCAAAAAAACCTATATACTTGGTCTGGATAACCAGGACTCAAGCAACTGAAATAAATGTCCTCACCTCTGGTGAACCAGTGGACTAAAGACAAGGAGTGCTGTGAAGCTACTCCCTTTATAGGGCTAGAGGCAGGCAGTGCATGTGCTGCACATGCCAGGCACAACCTGCCAGGTGTGTTGTGGCTATGCATATCAGCACAGCCGAGAACACACTAATAACCCATGTTATATTTACCCAACCCCAAATAGAACTCGAACTTTACCCGAAATATCCTAAACTACCACAAGTGTTTAAATCATGTTGAAGGGTGCCACTTCCTCTCCTTATGGCTTGGTTTTAAAATGTTTCAGCTTAAGTTGAGACACTTCACTGAGACGGTGTATATTTGTAATCTTTAAGCAATGCTTTTTTTCAATTTCTCGGTTGATATGGCCTCTAAATATGAGTGACTTTGATTTAATGTAAACATGCCCTAAACCATTATAGGTAAAACCAAGACGACCAAAGTGCCTGGACATGGGTTTCACCCCAGTTTTTATGACACCCTACCACACGTGGTCTCCGACAAGACGTTTAACCCCATTTCACGTCACCATCTCATCTCGACACGTGGTCTCCGACAAGACGTTTAATCCAGTTTTGACATCACTATCTCTCACGTCGTCTCCGACAAGACGCTTAACCCAGTTTTTACGTCACCATCTCACATGTGGTCTCCGACAAGACGCTTCCCCTAGTTTATAAATACGTCACAATACCATTCGTGACCAACTCGTGTTATTCCGGGACAAGCCGATTGGAGGTTACTGAAAGGGGCGAGTGGTGACGAATGGTCATAATACCACATGTGGTCTCCGACAAGACGTTTAACCCCATTTCATGTCACCATCTCACCCGTGGTCTCCAACAAAAAAGTGTTTTGATCCTGCCTTGTCACAAACTTTGTGCACGTGTTTCCAAAACACCAAAGATATAGTACCCAATTACAACATTGCTAGCAAATTATTTATGTTTTGTATTTTTTAAACAGTCCTAAAACACCAGGTGTGTACTTTCTTATGTACTTCAGTATAGATTTATTTCATAATGACCACATAGTTTATTTTATTACATTAAAGCTGCATAAAGTCAATAAACGAAACACGCCCCCTAAGGGTGACAGCTAAAACAACAACTCAGCACATTTTCAGATAAAATCGGTGATCTATGTTGAGATGCCGTTTTATAATGCTCCCTTTCTTTCAACTATTCCATGCAGAACATCGTTATGTGATATATTATAGCGTCAAGTAGTTTGCCACACAGACACTGACACAAATACATCCAAGAAAACCTATTCAAGTCTATAATATGTGTCAAGTCTAGATTACTCCAGCTTCATAAAGAAAGTCACTTGGCCTTTTTATTACATGTATATATTATTTATTTCATGTAAGAACTGTTTTTCTGTCTAATATGTTCATTGTAGAGAGCCGATGTTAGTCTAAGGGTCAGGCTATTTGCAATGCAACCGAATGTGCCATTCGTTGTTGTTTTACGCCGCACTCAGCAGCATTCCGGCTACATGGCGACGGGCCGGAAATAATCGAGTCTGGACCAGACAATCCAGTGATCAACAGCATGAGCATCGATCTTAGCAGTTGGGATACGGTGACATGTGTCAACCAAGTCAGTGAGCCTGATCACGTGATCCCGTTAGTCGCCTCTTACTGCAAGCATGGGTTACTGAAGATCAGTTCTAACCCGGATCTTCACGGGTCCGAATGTTCCAGGAGAAACTGGTTGCTAGAAAGTGTATTGAACAGCACAATACAGTTGAAGACTGACTGACTGACTGACTGACTGACTGAGTTTGGTTTTACGCCGCTTTTAGCAATATTCCAGCAACATCACGGCGGGGAACACCAGAAATGGGCTTCACACATTGAACCCTTGTGGGGATTCGAACCCGGGTCTTCGGCGTGACGAGCCAACGCTTTAACCACTAGGCTACTCCACCGCCCTACAGTTAAAGATAACATGGAGATCACAAACACTGACACACTGATACCGATCAAATGGAGAACAGTAAAATATTATTGCTTAATTGGGTTAAACATCACAAACACGTACCCCAATTTTAATTAAAAGGTATTTTCGATTGGCATTCAAGAAGTTGATAAAAAAGAAAACATACAAATTTATGATTAACAACTTTTATTGAATTTAGTAATAAGACAAACGAACTTATCCATTAAGTTCCGTGTTTTCTGATGGTACCGGTTAAGTGTCTGATGGGATGGCCTAAAAGTCGGGCCAAGAAAAGTGGGGCCGGGCCGGGCCACCGGGTAATACTAAAAATGGATTGCAGAATATTAAAACGAAACCAGCACATTTGGGTCGATACTTTTCCTGCCTTCACAAATGCATAGTTTGATTGAAAATATATAGTTAATGGTGAAAAAACAACAACAACAACAATGACTACATACCGAGATTCCTGTAGAAAAGACACCGTCTTGTTGTTATGTGTTTTCCTTGATATGTCTATGAGGGAAGGTTGCTTACTTCTCTTAGTGTGTGACATCCTGGGGTCCTGGGCAGGAAGTGACAGTGTTTTGACTGCTTTTCTTTCCTTAATTAAGATATTGGGGTTCCCTAATTAACCTTTATTGTCTCATGCTGAATGAGCACAGGATGTTTATGTTAAAGAGACGTGGATGTCGGCGAGTGTCAATGGGCAAATATGACATGATTATGTATATTTAAAGAAATATTTGAAATCACAACATTTTGTTATATGTTATTAAGGATCAAACAAAGTATGCATTCACAAACACAAAAATTCTTATGTGTTTTCATTGTAAACAATACCAGTCCAAATCAGATAGCCAGCGCGTATGCATATGCTTATATTTACTAATACTCATGAAACACAAAATGGTATTATATCTACCTAAATACCACTTCATGAAGTAAAGTAAAAGTGAAGCCCCTTTCTCTCTCCATTCCCAACAATTTAGGGGGAAAAAGTCCTCGGAAAACAAAATCCGCAATCAAAAGTGTTTAGTCTCTGTTCAGCCCGACATGGCCCGTGGTGTCAAAAACAACCTAAACCTCACATGTGTATCTTGAAATGTGTTTATATCCATAGATTAGTAATATATGTACCTACATACCACTTTACAGAGTCTCAAAGCGTAGTATTTGAAGCAAAAACGTTGCTGAAAGTGAAGCTCTCTTTTCTACATATTCTCAACAAAGACACTGTATCACAAGCGTTCGGTCAGCCTTGGCTCGGGCTCTCAAAAACATCTTTCACCCAACAAATGTATCCTGATTTGTGCTTAATTCCATAGATTAGTATTATATCTACTTAAATATCAATGTGTGATGTTACAAAATGCCACATGTAAAGATAACTGGTTCGGTAAAGTGAAGCCCTTTTCTCTCCCCAAACACAACATAGCCTCAATCAAAAGTGTTAAGTCGCTGTTCGGCCCGACTTGGTCCGGGCTGTCAGAAACAGCTTCAACCTCACACATGTATCCTGATTTCTGTCTATATCTATAGAATAGAGTTATATCTACCTACGTACGTCTTTATAGAGTCTCAAAGCGTAGTATTTGAAGCAAACACCTTGCTCAAAGTGAAGCCCTATTTTCTATACATTCTCAACAACCACACAGTATCACAGTCATGCTTTCGGTCCGGCTTCGCTCGGGCTCTCAAAAACAACCTTAACCCCTCACATATATCCTGATTTGTGTTTAATTCCATAGATGAGTATTATATCTACCTAAATATCACTGTGTGATGTTACAAAATGCCACATGTAAAGATAACTGGTTCGGTAAAGTGAAGCCCTTTTCTCTCCCCAAACACAACATAGCCTCAATCAAAAGTGTTTAGTCGCCGTTCGGCCCGACTTGGTCCGGGCTGTCAGAAACAGCTTAAACCTCACACATGTATTTTGAAATGTGTTTATATCCATAGATTAGTGTTCGATCTACCTAGATATCACTTCACAGAGTCTCAAAGCGTAGTATTTGAAGCAAGCACCTTGCTCAAAGTGAAGCCCTATTTTCTATACATTCTCAACAACCACACAGTATCACAGTCATGCTTTCGGTCCGGCTTCGCTCGGGCTCTCAAAAACAACCTTAACCCCACACATATATCCTGATTTGTGTTTAATTCCATAGATGAGTATTATATCTACCTAAATATCACTGTGTGATGTTACAAAATGCCACATGTAAAGATAACTGGTTCGGTAAAGTGAAGCCCTTTTCTCTCCCCAAACACAACATAGCCTCAATCAAAAGTGGCAAGTCGCCGTTCGGCCCGACTTGGTCCGGGCTGTCAGAAACAGCTTAAACCTCACACATGTATTTTGAAATGTGTTTATATCCATAGATTAGTGTTCGATCTACCTAGATATCACTTCACAGAGTCTCAAAGCGTAGTATTTGAAGCAAGCACCTTGCTCAAAGTGAAGCCCTATTTTCTATACATTCTCAACAAAGACACAGTATCACAGCGTTCGGTCCGGTTGGCCGGGACTCTCAAAAACACCTTAAACCTCACACATGCGTCCTGATTTGTGTTTAATTCCATAGATTAGTATTATATCTACCTCAATATCACTATGTGATGTTACAAAATGCCACATGTAAAGAAACCTGCTCCGTTAAAGTGAAGCCCTTTTCTCGCTCCATTCACAACATAGCCTCAATCAAAAGTGTTTAGTCTCTGTTCAGCCCGACTTGGCCCGTGCTGTCAAAAACACCTTTAACCTCACACATGTATCCTGATGTCTGTCTATATCTCTAGAATAGAGTTATATCTACCTAAGTACGTCTTTATAGAGTCTCAAAGCGTAGTATTTGAAACAAACACGTTGCTTAAAGTGAAGCCCTAATTTCTATACATTCTCAACAACCACATAGTATAACATGCTTTCGGTCCGGCTTGGCCCGGGCTCTCAAAAACAACCTTAACCCCACACATATGTCCTGATTTGTGTTTAATTCCATAGATTAGTACTATATCTACCTCAATATCACTTTGTGATGTTACAAAATGCCACATGAAAAGAAACCTGCTCCCTTAAAGTGAAGCCCTTTTCTCTCTCCCTTTCACAACATAGCCTCAATCAAAAGTGTTTAGTCTCTGTTCAGCCCGACTTGGTCCGTGCTGTCAAAAACACCTTTAACCTCACTCATGTATCCTGATGTATGTCTATATCTCTAGAATAGAGTTATATCTATGTGGCAGACTCAAATATATATATATGTACATAGTTTTAATTAAAGTTTGGAAGATTATATTAAGTATTAAGGTAGATGGCATTGTTTCCATTTAATTACTTATTCTAACATCTGTAAGAATATTAGGTATGTTTTATATGGTAGAATGATGAAATCTTAGTTATGTTTTATACTTCATTTTATTCTCATGCCATAGCTCTGCATAGTAAGCCTAGTAACTCTCAGTCTCACCTCCACTAATTGTCACACTGCATGCTTACAACACTCCTTGCCCCAGCCCTCAGTCAGTTCTATTGTTTCACTGATAGGCCAAGCTGGCCATAGCTTAAACTACAATGTAAAGATTTTAAACTCACATGCTGTCCTGTACTTCGTAAGGAAGGTTACCTTTACAACCAGGGGATCTTTATAAGGATTTTAGGTAGGTTCATATTGTATAAAATGTTGTATATATATATGGATGGTTTCTTGTTTACTACAATAAGAAATATAATTTATTGTGTAAGTCAGACTTGGTTTACTTGAAATATAATATATCTTATAAATGTGTATAGTTGAAAATGAACTATCAGATCACTGTGTTATTGTGAGTTTATGTATTGTTTATGTATTAAACGCAATTCTAAACATATCAACTAAATATATGGCAACGTTTAGGTAAGGACTAGTCAGTATGAATGCATGCCTGTATGTTTGGTATGTGTGATTGATAAACACACATATATATATATATATAAATATTATATATGATTCCATGTTTGATTAGTGTGGCGAATGTAATTGTATCTTATTTTATATCATATCAATTGTATATATATATATTGTTCTCTTCATACATATTTATTTGTTATGCAGATCTGTGTTCATTCAGGAGAATATCCTCCCTAAACAGCTTGGGTACAACCAACCTGGTATGTAACACCTAACCAAAAAAAAAAAAAACCCTATATGTATACCAGAAGTGTATTTACTATTAGAATTTCCTAAAGGTACCTACAGTATGTCTGTATGATCATTGTATATTTGTATTAATACTATGTAACATTATAACTTGTGACATAGTTCAGATGTATTCAACTAGGTGTATTTAATAGGCTTAACGAGTGATTCGAGCATGTACATATTTTATGTGATTCCATTTAACATAGTTCCTTATGTTCTTTCAGGCTTTTTTAACACGATCTTCCAGAATAAATGTATCGGCCTCACAACCCACAGCCGTTTGTATTCTTTTGCATGGATTCAAACAAGGCGCTGTTATATTGGAGCCTCCAGTGAGGACCCCGACGTTGCTACCGCCAACCAGTACCTTCATGTGAAGTTCAGGATCATCTGTCACATCGTCTCAGTGCAAGGTAGCTGTACGTCAGTACATGTAAGCGGCTATTGACACTTATATTCATGTGATGACATGAACTGTTTACATACATTATCAAGACTGTGCTTTTGCCTCGAGTGGATTTCTAGATGCGACGACACTGTGTCTTCAATCCTTCCACACGCGTGATGTCATTTTGATTATCATTTCTGTGGATGTGTTGTATGATAAATTATGACATGTAAACCTTAATTTCAACAGGAGCGCTCCGAATTAATACTTAGTTTGCATCAGTTATTTAGTTAGTTAATCAGTTAGTTAGTTATTTAGTTAGTTAGTCAGTTAGTTAGTCAGTCAATCAGTTAGTTATTTAGTTAGTTAGTCAGTTAGTTAGCCGGTCAATCAGTTAGTTAGTTAGTTTTACTATCATACTTATTTCCCTTAGTGTCTTTATCATATTGCATCGCTAGATAAGTGCAATAATCTTGAATGCGACCTTAACCCCCAACCCCCTCTCAACGTTCAGTACTCTTTAACTTTAGGAACATATTATATAGTTGTTCATATTATTTGCATACCAGCCACAGAGTGTTATATATATATATGGGTATGTGTGTTTGTGCATGCATGAATGTGAGTGTGAAGGCTATGCTAAAGCTAGTTTGACTTTATCACTTAAATCAAATATTTAATCCATCATAATATATCCTAACTAAATAAACTGTTAGGTAGTCTGTGCTAGATTACGTGTGGTTCATTTACCTATTCTTGTCAGTTGGTAACAAGCTAGTTGAGGTAATAGTTTTTAGATACTTGTGTTGTAGGTTCTGCGTTCAGTGTTGTTTCTCAGATTGTTGGTGCTACTATCTCCATTAGTTGAAGGGTAAGGTACATTTCCCTGTTTTCGCCATACACAGATCCCAATTGCGCGCGTGTACATACAACCTGCACTGCAACAATTTGCACGACTAACACTTCTCATTAATCATTAGAAATACCTCAGTATTATACCCTATTTTAGTTAGCATTATTTCAAGATTAGTCCATATCTAGGTATTTGTCTTAGGTACATTTGTGGTTAGAATACGTACATACTGTAGCAGTACAGATTTCCTTTGCCAGCCACAAGCTACTTTGGTTGGTAAGTTGCCAACTCATGACTTCCTTCGTTGATGGTTAGCCATCATTTTCTCTCATTAGCCTTCGCGTACACCTCGTGGATGTGCACTTAGTGTTTTTCTAGTATATGTAACACTGATATATAGTGTAGTATACTAGTCACAGTGTAGCATCCATAGACAGTACCCATCTCGTACACTCGTACTTCATATCATTCGTTAACACGCATATTGATTCTATCATTATTTCCTGCGCTTCATTTCCGCCATACCTAGTAGATTTCCTGGTAAGGAATTTCACTTCACTTCAGAGGTCAATAACTCATTCTGAATAATGGCAACACAGAATATGTCAAAGGAGGAGGTAGATCAGCTGGTCTCTTCTTTGGAAAAGTTAGGTTTACGTCCTAAAGCTGAAACTCCAGAAGACTTACTACAATGGATCACCGAGATTGGGAAGCATAGTCCTAAACCAGAGGAACCAGCAGCTTCTAACATCCATCCTCTACCTGCTACAGTTACTTTAGCTAAGTCCCCACAACTACCTTACTTCTCAGGTGACAGGAAGGGAGATGCAGACTTTGATCAGTGGATGCATGAGTACACATGTATGTGCTCCAACTACTCTATGGACATTGTTTTGGAAGCAGTCAGACGTTCCCTTCGCGGCAAAGCTGCCAGAGTTGCTATGCACGTCGACAAGGATGCACCACTAGATGCCCTCGTCAGCAAGCTCGATAGTGTATTTGGAAATATACATACAGAACATAACATCATGGCGCAGTTCTATATGGCCAAACAAGGAGACGAGGAAACTGTAGCTGAGTGGTCCTGTCGCCTAGAGGATATTCTTAGCCAAGGAGTCATCCTGGGCAAGGTCAACCCTAGCGACACAGAAGAGATTCTCCGGGACACCCTTTGGACTGGTCTTCGAGCTGACCTGAAAGATCTTTCCAGCCATAAACTGGACCAGGATGTATCATATGAGCAGTTCCTCAAATACCTCCGTCAAGTTGAAGATGATCTGCTGAAAAGGAAATCAATTTCCAAGAAGACGTATGCGACCAATAAAACGACCGTCAGCACAGATAACCCTGAACTCAAAGAAATAAAGGGTCTATTAAAATCCATGTCTGCAGAAATAGCAACCCTCAAGGTACAAGTGGACAAAACCGACAGGCAAGGATACAATCAAAGTCCGGATCAGTCATGTTCGGGTCAAGGACAAGGTCAACAATGGCAGATGCCCCCTAGGCAATGGACACGACCTCCAAGGACCAGTGCAAGTCAATCCTTTGGACGACCTCCAACTGGCCGAGGGACCCCAGTCTCATGCCATGGACCCCGGCCCTTTAAAGACATCCCAAGATGCTATAGATGTGGACAGCCTGGACATATTCAGAGGGGATGCAGAGCAGTCATGGATGGAGACTCTTTAAACTACCCCAGGCCTATGGGGAGGGGCGGACCATGGGCCTAAGAAGTGTCAGCAATCAGCAGATAACAGTCGAGATGGTAGGAGATCCAACTGAGAGCACTGTAACCATTAATGGAGTCAAGTGCAAGGCTTTACTGGATACAGGGGCAACCATCTCATCTATATCAGAGACATTCTACAGGCAGAACTTCCCTGATGTTCGTCTTGAACCCCTACAACAACTTCTACATGTAGAATGTGCCGATGGAGAACTCCTGCAATACATGGGACTAATTGTGGTGGACCTAGAAGGAACTGGAAGCGCATCTACCAAAATAAACTCCATGTTACTTGTCGTGCCTGATAGTTCGTACAATAAGAGAATACCAGTTACCCTAGGCACTAACATTCTCTCTATCTACCTAAACCAATGCAAGGACCAGTATGGATCAAGATTTCTGCAACATGCAGACCTGCACACACCTTGGTATCTAGCATTCCGCAGCATATTGATCAAGGAGAGAACTTGCAAGGAACAATTACTCTGTTGGAAAAATTAGAAGTGCTGAACCAGGTCGCAAGATTATCCCAGCCAATAGTGAGATCCACATTGCCGGCTATGTTGATAGACCCCTACCCTATAAACTTACTCATGCTGTTGTCCAACCTACCAGAGGATCGTATATTCCTGACGACCTTGACATTGTACCCACCTTAGTATCATATGATGGAAGTGGACAGAAGATGCTTGTTGATGTACATATATCCAACCTTACCACTCGCTCTGTGTCAATTCCAAGTCGTGCCCTTCTATGTGAACTACAAGTTGTGACGGTAGAAGACATACCAAAGACCTCTTCATCACTGAACTCGCCTGAAGATACTTCTGTCTTGGACCTCATGGACTTCAACGAAACTGCTGTTTCAGAGGAAGAACTTAGCAAGAGGGAAAACAAGTCATCAAGGATTACTTGGATGTATTTTCCTCAGGAGATACTGACTTGGGACACACAGACAGGGTCAGACATCGGATTGAACTTACAGATGACAATCCATTTAAACAGCGTTATCGAAGAATACCACCAGCTATGTACGAGGAAGTTAAAGATCATCTCAATCAACTTCTTCTCTGTGGTGTCATTAGACATTCTCATTCTCCATGGTCTTCCAACGTGGTACTGAGTACGTAAGAAGTCAGGAAAACTTAGACTATGTGTGGATTTTCGCCAGCTGAACCAACGGACCATTAAGGACAGCTATGCTATCCCCAGGATTGAAGAAATGTTTGAAGCCCTGTCAGGTTCGAAGTTTTACAGTACCCTGGATATGAAAAGCGGCTACCACCAAGTAGAAATAGAGGAGAAACACAAGGAGGCGAACTGCCTTTACTGTTGGACCAATGGGATTTTATGAGTACAATCATTATGCCCTTTGGATTGTGCAACAGTCCAGCGACTTACCAGCGACTCATGAACGAGTGTTTTGAAGGCCTGCATCTAAAGATATGTCTCATATACTTGGATGACATCATCATATTCTCATCAGCGATTGATCGAACATCTAGACCGATTGAGCCAAATACTTCAGCGAGTCAGAGAAACAGGACTGAAACTTTCACCAGAGAAATGTTCATTCTTCAAAAAGAAAATCAAATTCCTTGGCCATGTTGTCTCTGAAGAGGGAATATCAGCTGATCCTGAGAAGGTAGAAAGGTTCTAAATTGGCCGAGACCTACCAATGGTTCAGAAGTTCGTCAATTTCTTGGATTTGCAGGATATTATCGGAAATTTGTGAAGGATTTTGCCAAGATTGCCAAGCCATTATCCTCATTGATGCCACATGGAAATCCAAGAAGTCCAAGAAATCACTTGACCAACCATGGAAATGGGAACAAGAACAAGAACAGGCGTTTGTACACCTCAAGACATTGTTGGCTTCACCACCTGTCCTTGCATACCCAGACTACAGCAAACCATTCGAGATACATACAGATGCCAGTGGGCGTGGGCTTGGAGCAGTGTTGTACCAGGAACAAGATGGAGCCAAGAGGGTTATCAGCTATGCGAGCAGGGGATTAACCAAGTCGGAAAGCAACTATTCAGCTCATAGACTGGAGTTCCTCGCATTGAAGTGGGCAGTCAGTGAGAAGTTTCACGACTATCTCTTTGGAGCAAGGTTTACAGTACTGACTGATAACAACCCCTCACCTACGTCCTCACCAGTGCCAAGTTGGATGCTACAGGCCACCGATGGCTTGCAACTCTCTCTGCTTATGATTTTGACATCCACTATAGACCTGGAATGAAAAACTCAGGCACGAGATGCAATCAAGACTGCCAGACCTGGAACGCGAAGACATCTCCATGGATTCTGTAAAGGCCATCTGTGGTGTTGTTCACGCCCAACCATTTGTGGAATCACTATGTCTCACAGCAAGTTTACTGGGCGAGGACCTTCACACGACAGAACATGATCTACATGGGATGACAGACGGGGATTGGCGTATGGCACAAGCTACAGATACGACTTTATCTTCTTGGATACAAGCAGCACGTAACAAGAAAAAGCCAAGGAGACAAGATTTTCCTCATACCCTAGCAAATACATGTTTATATCGAGACTTCCATTCTCTTGTTCTTCAACGTGGGATATTGTATCGCCAAATCAAGGTAGATGGAGTTACCAAAGATCAACTAGTGTTACCATCTAACTTCATCAATGATGCATTACAAGGCCTCCCACAATGATATTGGTCACCCTGGACGTGATAGAACCCTTTCCTTAATTCGTGACAGATTTTACTGGCCAGGCATGCAAGCAGATACTGTTGATTGGATCAAGAACTGTAACAGGTGTCTCAGGAGGAAAACGCCTACTAATGTCCGCGCACCACTTGTTTCCATCACCACATCACAACCGTTGGAGTTAGTCTGTATGGATTTTCTCACCCTAGAGACTTCAAAGGGAGGATTCCAACACGTGCTCGTGATCACCGATCATTTCACGAGATATGCTTTAGCAGTGCCAACGAAGAACACTACAGCCAGGACCACTGCAGAAGCATTCTACAAGAACTTTGTCCTTCACTATGGAATGCCCATGCGAATTCACAGTGACCAAGGAGCTAACTTCATGAGTCGAATGATGAAAGAACTCTGTAACATCCTAGGCATAGCCCAGTCAAGAACTACACCATACCATCCAATGTGTAACGGAATGACAGAGCGCTTTAACAGGACTCTACTCAACATGCTTGGTACCCTGAAGCCAAACCAGAAGCAAGACTGGAAAGGGTTTGTAGGTCCACTTGTTCATGCTTACAATGCAACCAGACACGAATCAACAGGCTATTCCCCATTCTATTTGATGTTTGGTAGAGAGGCGAGACTACCCATCGACCTTGCTTTTGGAATTGAAGTAAACAAGGACAAGCAGACTCTGACCTCCTATGTGAAAACCCTGAAGACAAGGCTGGAGCAAAGCTACAACATTGCTATATCTGCATCAAGGGAAGCCCAGAAGAGACAGAAGGCGGCGTATGATATCAAAGCCAGAGGTGCAACAATCCAGTCTGGAGACCGTGTGCTAGTGAAGATTCTTGCTTTTGAGGGAAAGCACAAGCTATCTGACAAGTGGGAAGAGGATCCGTATGTAGTTCTTTCTCAGCCTAACCTGGGCATACCAGTGTTTGTAGTGAAGAAGGAAAACGGAGAAGGAAGGACTAGGACCTTGCATCGTAACCTCCTCTTACCCATAGGATCTTTATCAGCTGAGGACGACGGAGAACCTATAAGATCAGTTTCAACTCCAGGACCGGACACCTCATTAGAACCAGAACTAGAGACAGAACTATTGGCGTCGGATCAAGATGAGTGTGGGTCCATCTCAAGCCTGCTTATTGGACTTCCAATGGAGCCTGGTGATACGACTGTCATCAGCGCAGGATCTTTGGAAGGTGACTCTATCTCACAGCCTGAGGGTGACGATCTGAGGACTGTAGAGGTAGCTAGCCATGCTTCTGGTGGTGACGACCACACGCCGCGGGAACAGATAACCCCGGTACAATAGAAGGCGGGCGCTAGAGAAGAAGAAGCAGCAGATGTTAGTGTCAGTGAAGAGCAGGACACAGACCCAGCAGAAGGAGTCACTGCTCCTGTGTATGACCGACCAAGGCCAAGCCCAAGGCCAAGACTAAGGCCAAGTCAAAGCCCAAGACCAAGACCAAAACCACCACCAAGGACATCACTCCGGCAGAGACGGCCACACGAAGAGTGGCAGCTCAGGAGACTACGTGATGAGTCAGACCATAGCAGATGATTTGGGGACAGGGCTCGACTCATTGAACAGCTCGCATCAGCTGGTATCTTTGGCGGAGTTGGTGGTGCAATGCCCCAGCTAATAGTCACATTACTCAACAACGCTAATAAATGACAGGGACGTCATTTAGATGAAGGGGGGAAGTATGTGGCAGACTCAAATATATATATATGTACATAGTTTTAATTAAAGTTTGGAAGATTATATTAAGTATTAAGGTAGATGGCATTGTTTCCATTTAATTACTTATTCTAACATCTGTAAGAATATTAGGTATGTTTTATATGGTAGAATGATGAAATCTTAGTTATGTTTTATACTTCATTTTATTCTCATGCCATAGCTCTGCATAGTAAGCCTAGTAACTCTCAGTCTCACCTCCACTAATTGTCACACTGCATGCTTACAACACTCCTTGCCCCAGCCCTCAGTCAGTTCTATTGTTTCACTGATAGGCCAAGCTGGCCATAGCTTAAACTACAATGTAAAGATTTTAAACTCACATGCTGTCCTGTACTTCGTAAGGAAGGTTACCTTTACAACCAGGGGATCTTTATAAGGATTTTAGGTAGGTTCATATTGTATAAAATGTTGTATATATATATGGATGGTTTCTTGTTTACTACAATAAGAAATATAATTTATTGTGTAAGTCAGACTTGGTTTACTTGAAATATAATATATCTTATAAATGTGTATAGTTGAAAATGAACTATCAGATCACTGTGTTATTGTGAGTTTATGTATTGTTTATGTATTAAACGCAATTCTAAACATATCAACTAAATATATGGCAACGTTTAGGTAAGGACTAGTCAGTATGAATGCATGCCTGTATGTTTGGTATGTGTGATTGATAAACACACATATATATATATATATATAAATATTATATATGATTCCATGTTTGATTAGTGTGGCGAATGTAATTGTATCTTATTTTATATCATATCAATTGTATATATATATATTGTTCTCTTCATACATATTTATTTGTTATGCAGATCTGTGTTCATTCAGGAGAATATCCTCCTAAACAGCTTGGGTACAACCAACCTGGTATGTAACACCTAACCAAAAAACCCTATATGTATACCAGAAGTGTATTTACTATTAGAATTTCCTAAAGGTACCTACAGTATGTCTGTATGATCATTGTATATTTGTATTAATACTATGTAACATTATAACTTGTGACATAGTTCAGATGTATTCAACTAGGTGTATTTAATAGGCTTAACGAGTGATTCGAGCATGTACATATTTTATGTGATTCCATTTAACATAGTTCCTTATGTTCTTTCAGGCTTTTTTAACACGATCTTCCAGAATAAATGTATCGGCCTCACAACCCACAGCCGTTTGTATTCTTTTGCATGGATTCAAACAAGGCGCTGTTATATCTACCTAAGTACGTCTTTATAGAATCTCAAAGCGTAGTATTTGAAACAAACACGTTGCTTAAAGTGAAGCCCTAATTTCTATACATTCTCAACAACCACATAGTATAACATGCTTTCGGTCCGGCTTGGCCCGGGCTCTCAAAAACAACCTTAACCCCACACATATGTCCTGATTTGTGTTTAATTCCATAGATTAGTACTATATCTACCTCAATATCACTGTGTGATGTTACAAAATGCCACATGTAAAGATAACTGGTTCGGTAAGGTGACGCTCTTTTCTCTCCCCAAACACAACATAGCCTCAGTCAAAAGTGTTAAGTCGCCGTTCGGCCCGACTTGGTCCGGGCTGTTAGAAACAGCTTAAACCTCACACATGTATTTTGAAATGTGTTTATATCCATAGATTGGTGTTAGATCTACCTAAATATCACTTCACAGAGTCTCAAAGCGTAGTATGTGAAGCAAAAACGTTGCTGAAAGTGAAGCTCTCTTTTCTACATAATCTCACCAAAGACACAGTATCACAGCGTTCGGTCCGGTTGGCCGGGACTCTCAAAAACACCTTAAACCTCACACATGCGTCCTGATTTGTGTTTAATTCCATAGATTAGTATTATGTCTACCGAAATATCACTTTGTGATGTTACAAAATGCCACATGTAAAGAAACCTGCTCCGTTAAAGTGAAGCCCTTTTCTCTCTCTATTCACAACATAGCCTCAATCAAAAGTGTTTAGTCTCTGTTCAGCCCGACTTGGCCCGTGCTGTCAAAAACACCTTTAACCTCACACATGTATCCTGATGTCTGTCTATATCTCTAGAATAGAGTTATATCTACCTAAGTACGTCTTTATAGAGTCTCAAAGCGTAGTATCTGAAGCAAACACGTTGCTTAAAGTGAAGCCCTAATTTCTATACATTCTCAACAACCACATAGTATAACATGCTTTCGGTCCGGCTTGGCCCGGGCTCTCAAAAACAACCTTAACTCCACACATATGTCCTGATTTGTGTTTAATTCCATAGATTAGTATTATATCTACCGAAATATCAATGTGTGATGTTACAAAATGCCACATGTAAAGATAACTGGTTCGGTAAAGTGAAGCCCTTTTCTCTCCCCAAACACAACATAGCCTCAGTCAAAAGTGTTTAGTCGCTGTTCAGCCCGACTTGGCCCGTGCTGTCAAAAACACCTTTAACCTCACACATGTATCCTGATGTATGTCTATATCTCTAGAATATAGTTATATCTACCTAAGTACGTCTTTATAGAGTCTCAAAGCGTAGTATTTGAAGCAAACACGTTGCTTAAAGTGAAGCCCTAATTTCTATACATTCTCAACAACCACATAGTATAACATGCTTTCGGTCCGGTTGGCCCGGGCTCTCAAAAACACCTTAAACCTCACACATATATCCTGATTTGCGTTTAATTCCATAGATTAGTATTATATCTACCTAATTATCACTGTGTGATGTTACAAAATGCCACATGTAAAGAAACCTGCTCCGTTAAAGTGAAGCCCTTTTCTCGCTCCATTCACAACATAGCCTCAATCAAAAGTGTTTAGTCTCTGTTCAGCCCGACTTGGCCCGTGATGTCAAAAACAAACTAAACCTCACACATGTATCTTGAAATTGTTTATATCCATAGATTAGTGTTAGATCTACCTAAGTACGTCTTTATAGAGTCTCAAAGCGTAGTATTTGAAACAAACACGTTGCTTAAAGTGAAGCCCTAATTTCTATACATTCTCAACAACCACATAGTATAACATGCTTTCGGTCCGGCTTGGCCCGGGCTCTCAAAAACAACCTTAACCCCACACATATGTCCTGATTTGTGTTTAATTCCATAGATTAGTATTATATCTACCTAAATACGTCTTTATTGAGGCTCAAAGCTTTGTTCATGTATTTGAATCTAACACGTTGCTTAAAGTGAAGCCCAGTGTTCAATCTGGCTCTGTGCGGGCTAATGAAATTAATACACCTGTTAATTACACCTGTATCCAGCTTGTAATTGCCCCTTGACTAATTGCAATCAGCTAGGTGTTGTGATTCAATTAACATACTCCATTGTTGCCCTTAATTACCGTTCAGGGGCCTTCAGTGTTATTTATTATTACTCCACCGTTTCTTCATAACGTTTATCACAGAGGGGCATGTAATCACTGACTAAATTAGTAATGCTAAAAATGAGACATTTGTTCTGTTGTATATATAGGCTGTGGAAGCATAAATAATTATATATATATATATATATATATATAATTATTTATGCTTCCACTCGTCATTATGTTCAGAGTATAAACATTAATGAATACTAGTTCCGATACCTTTTGCAGGCTGAAGCTATTCGTGATATGATTTACACATATACTTAACTTAATAAATATCAGAAGATATTATACCCAATTATATGACATGAAATGCTTGAAAGAGGTGGGGTTTTTAGTGGTTTCAGAATACAGGATGTTCTCCGTACAGTTTCCACAGTATAAACATCAATTCATACTAGTACAGATATAGATAGCCGGCTGAAGCTATTCATGACACGATTTGAACATATCAGTAATTTAATAAATATCAGAAGGTATCAGCTAAAATGACTTGCCGTATGAGATGTTATGGTTATATAATTTGAACATACGAAAGTATGAAAACACATCCACGGCAATGACACTGTCTTGCCCAGCTCAGGCTCGGGGGAACATTGTTTTCACTGTGAGAGCTTTGCCAAAGGTTACTCTGAGATGCCGTTTCCTGATGTTGTAAACTTTAAAGCGTTTCAGATAATCCTGTTTTCCTGAACACGCATACAGACAATAGAAGTATTAGAGAGAGCAGTGGGAGAAGTATGTTTTCATTAAATCCACAGTGTCTCGCCTAGATTTCTCCAAATGCATCCATATAAAACTGGCCAAGCTGGGCAGTAGCAGCCTATATTCAAATCATCTGATCTGAAAATGTCTGCATTACTTGTTGGCGACTCGTTACTGAAGTATGTTGGACGTTATACGCAGAAAGAAGGGATCGTGACAAGGTCACTGTCCGGAGCCAAGGTGGCGGACATTCCCGATCCCTTGTGGGACATGGAGAACTTTAAGGTAATAAACAGTTCAAGAATGTCGGATTGTGCACAGAATGTGAAGTGATATGTAGGTAGATATAATACTAATCTATGGATATAAGCACATTTCAAGATACATGTGTGAGGTTTTAAGTTGTTTTTGACAGCACGGGCCAAGCCGGGCTGAACAGAGACTAAACACTTTTGATTGAGACTATATTGTGAATGGAGAGACAAAAGAGCTAACTTTAACGAACCACTTATCTTTACATGTGGCATTTGATAACATTACAAAGTGATATTTAGGTAGATATAATACCAATCTATGGATTTAAACCCATTTCAAGATACATGTGTGAGGTATAAGGTGCGTTTGAGAGCCCTGGCCAAGCCGGACCGAAAGCTTGTGATACTGTGTCTTTGTTGAGAATGTATAGAAAATAGGGCTTCACTTTGAGCAAGGTGCTTGCTTCAAATACTACGCTTTGAGACTCTGTGAAGTGATATTAAGGTAGATATAACACTCATCTACGGCTTTAAACACATTTCAAGATACATCTGTGAGGTTTAAGGTGTTTTTGACAGCACGGGCTAAGTCGGGCTGAACAGAGACTAAACACTTTTGATTGAGGCTATCTTGTGAATGGAGAGAGAAAAGGGCTAACTTTAACGAACCACTTATCTTTACATGTTGCATTTGATAACATTACAAAGTGATAATTAGGTAGATATAATACTAATCTATGGATTTAAACACATTTCAAGATACATGTGTGAGGTATAAGGTGCGTTTGAGCGCCCGGGCCAAGCCGGACCGAAAGCTTGTGATACTGTGTCTTTGTTGAGAATGTATAGAAAAGACAGCTTCACTTTGAGCAAGGTGTTTGCTTCAAATACTACGCTTTGTGACTCAGTGAAGAGATATTTGGGTAGATATAATACCAATCTATGGATTTAAACACATTTCAAGATACATCTGTGAGGTATAAGGTGCGTTTGAGAGCCCTGGCCAAGCCGGACCGAAAGCTTGTGATACTGTGTCTTTGTGAGAATGTATAGAAAATAGGGCTTCACTTTGAGCAAGTTGCTTGCTTCAAATACTACGCTTTGAGACTCTGTGAAGTGATATTTAGGTAGATATGATACTAATCTATGGATATAAACACATTTCAAAATACATGTGTGAGGTTTAAGGTGTTTTTGAGAGCCCGGGTCAAGTCGGGCTGAACAGAGACCAAACACTTTTGATTGAGGCTATGTTGAGAATGGAGAGAGAAAAGGGCTTCACTTTAACCAACCAGTTATCTTTACATGTGGCATTTTGTAACATCACACATTGATAGTTAGGTAGATATAATACTGATCTATGGATTTAAATACATTTCAAGACACATATGTGGGGTTTACGTTGGTTTTGAGAGCCCGGGCCAAAGCGGACCGAATGCTTGTGATACAGTGTCTTTGTTGAGAATATATAGAAAAGATAGCTTAACTTTCAGCAACGTTTTTGCTTCAAATACTACGCTTTGGGCCTCTGTGAAGTAATATGTAGGTATATATAATACTAATCTATGGATATAAACACATTTCAAAATACATGTGTGATGTTTAGTTTGTTTTTGACAGGACGGGCCAAGTCGGGCTGAACAGCGACTAATCACTTTTGGTTGAGGCTATGTTGAGAATGGAGAGAGAAAGCTTCACTTTAACCAGCCAGTTATCTTTACATGTAGCATTTTGTAACATCACACATTGATAGTTAGGTAGATATAATACAAATATATGGATTTAAACACATTTCAAGATACATGTGTGGGGTTTAAGTTGTTTTTGAGAGCCCGGGCAAAAGCGGACCGAATGCTTGTGATACTGTGTCTTTCTTGAGAATATATAGAAAAGATAGCTTCAATTTGAGCAACGTTTTTGCTTCAAATACTGCGCTTTGTGCCTATGTGAAGTAATATGTAGGTAGATATAATACAAATCTATGGATATAAATACATTTCAAGATACATGTGTGAGATTGAAGTTGTTTCTGACAGCACGGGCCAAGTCGGGCTGAACAGAGACTGAACACTTTTGATTGAGGCTATGTTGAGAATGGAGAGAGAAAATGGCTTCACTTTAACGAGCCTGTTTTCTCTACATGTGGCATTTGATAACATTACACATTGATAGTTAGGTAGATATAATACTGATCTATGGATTTAAACACATTTCAAGATACATATGTGGGGTTTAAGTTGTTTTTAAGAGCCCGGGCCACGGCAGACCGAATGATTGTGATACAGTGTCTTTGTTGAGGATAAGTAGAAAAGATAGCTTCACTTTGACCAACGCTTTTGCTTCAAATACTACGCTTTGAGACTCTGTGAAGTGATATGTAGGTAGATATAATACTAATCTATGGATATAAACACATTTCAAGATACTTGTGTGAGGTTTAAGGTGTTTTTGACAGCACGGGCCAAGTCGGGCGGAACAGAGACTAAACACTTTCGATTGAGGCTATGTTGAAAAATGAGAGACGAGGGCTTCACTTTAACGGAGCCGTTTTCTTTACATGCTGCATTTTATAACATTACCAAGCGATATTTAGTAGATATAATACCATTCTATGGATTTAAACACAATTCAAGATACGTGTGTTACGTTTAAGTTGCTTTTGACGGCTCGAGTCAAGCCGGACCGAACAACTGTGGCCGAGATAATGTTGAGAGTGTGGGGGAGAGATCGTATCATATAAAGGTGGGCATGCTTTAAATACGATGAATAATGAATTTATGGGGTAGTATCTGATTGGATATAGATATAATAAACCGATGGAAATGTGTATCGGAATTGACTGAAGTATTTATACGTTTTAAATCCTGTTTCGTTTAACGATTCGGCTTTTAGACGTAACCTCGGTCAGCCAGTTCACAGGCTTCTCGTCTTCCTGAGTTTTAGCCGATTTACTCGTAATAAAGTTATTATGGTACGCGTTTATGGCTTCTGATTGATCATTATTACCATGCGTGTATGTTGCATTAATTAATTGTAGACATGGTGATCGTTAATGGGTTTATTAGCCGATTATATATTTGGCCCGCCTTGGCCCGGCCCGGCCCGACTTTTAGGCCATCCCGTGTCGGATGACGTTTTCGCTGGATGAGCTTTTAACCGTAACTTATTACGATACAGCTGGACTATTTTGCATAACGATACCAAATTTTATTGTTATCATTAGTTTATTTTTCTAAGAAATTAGAAAGCTTCTCATTATCTATAACAATATCATCGATTGAAATGCAATGCATGCAATACAAAAGACACCCATGCACTGTTCGTTTCCTTTCAATGACAAGTGCGCGTTTTTGCAGTAACCATGTAAACATGTACCGGTATGATAGTGAGAGTGATCGAATGTGATTTTGGGCTAAGATTGTAAAGATGGGTCAATAAAGCCTGTAGGTTTCAGAAAGGTAGGTATGCCCACTAGGTTAAAGGTAAATATGGTATAGCCTTAGCATGATATGGGAGCAGAAAGTGGGAAGAACTAAACCAACGAGCTGTCTGAGGTTCAGCAGAGACCATACAATATTAGTATATGGTCTCTGGTTTCAGGCTACAATCGGACATTGAGCGTCCTGTTATTATGGGCTGGATCTAAGCTCAGAAATGCTTCTGTTTACAATATTGTCAACAAGAAATAGGGATACATACGTCTTGTGATATATATGGCAGCCGTTTCCGTGTTTTTATGGGGGGGTTTTTTGGAAGAAATTTGTTATTTTCCCTAATCACACAATCTCTCTGAGCTATAATTATAGACAACTTGATCTTATAAACAAATCGCGCATTATATTCAGGTCATATTCAGCATCAACATCGCCAGTTCTTGATTGGTTGTACAAAAACTGACAACCAAGTTAAACCGGAGACTGACCTGAGTGACAACCCAAGCTATCTGTTAGTAAAGTGTGTCTGTGTTTTTTGTTTTTATTAACCTCCTGACATCAATATTTGTTCAAAACGAAAGTTGTTAAAAATAAGGTAATTTACAAAGAGGCCAAACCTAGCTGCATAGGTAACTAGGGCTGGGACGGTTCCAAATTTTCTACCCGGGTACCCTACTCCCTATTACCTTACCTGGATACCCGTTATGCCAATTCCTGACATCAAATTTGTAAGAAATGGCAATATATTCTTCACCTCGGAGGCTAAAATTTCGAGTTTTTCAATATCTTAACCATGTATTATATTCAAAAAGTAGTGACTGTAAATTATGTCTAAATCTTCGAGGACAATATACTAGTAACCTTTTAATGATGAAAGAATAACATGTTATACATTGTTTAATCTATTAGTCACATGATTTTAACGGGTCCGGGTATTGAGACGGGTACCTGGGTCCAACTCATTACCCATCCATCCCGGGTATCCGGGTTACCCTTCCCAGCCCTACAGGTAACTGTTCCTGTTATTCATTAAAACTATGAGAATGTAACTTTGTATTACACTACTGTAATATATATATGTGATACCGATGGGTCTGATAAACAGTTCTTTACAGGTAGCCCATACCTACAGCACATCTGACATACCACTAGTCCCACATAGACTACAAGGCATCAGAGTAAGTTTTTACGTAACATATCCTCACTTTTTTCCCCCAAATATACCACATTTTTTTCATTTTTGTTGATTGTAAGTATTATATTTCATAATTTTCCACTAACCAGCACCAGTATAGGCTGGGGTTACTACACGGCTAGTGAATGATAGGTTTTATTAGCACACATGAAAAATAAGCGTAAAACGTGAGGTTTGAGAGCTAACTCTCATTCCTCATAACATTGCCAAGCAAACCTGCATTGACGCAGTCAGTTTGAAATCAGAGGCTATATAATAAGGTTATATGGTCTCCTGCTCGTGCTGATTAATGATGTGACATACATTGTCCAGTAGACCTGTACATCAGTAGAACTTTCTACTTGACTGGATGGTCTAGTCATTTCATACATGTACCCCATGATGTATCCTGGATTCGAAACCAAGTGCCCTGAGATGACAGGGAATTTGGGAAAAAGGTTTTATTGGGAAATCTCTGACCATAATTTGCTTTCTTACCTCAGTGATATCTTAATAATGCAACTAGCACGATAACATATTACTAAGCATTAAAACCATATCCTCTTTCGTAATCCCATTATCAGTAAAATACAAATATTTTAGCCTTATCATTACAAATTGTTACAAAATTTCTTTTCCAATATGCTAATTTTTACTCACGGTTGTCAAAGGTCCAAATGCCATTTGTTTTTTCAAGCCAAATACCAGTTGAACGGATGTAGATAAATCTCTCTGTACAAACTGATTACCGTATCCAGAACTTCTGTTTGCATCGTGTATATTATGGGTTCCTCTGTTAATGTTTCAGGATGTTTCTGTGTGCCCACTTTTCACGTGCCGTGGTGAGTCAGCTTCAGGCAAGATGTCATACAACAGCGCCACCCATCATGACAATAAGAGAAGGTACTTGCATGTCAGCCATTGTACAATCAGATCACATCCCGGAGCACACCAAAGACTAAAATTTCAGATCTAAAGCAACAGTATATTCCATTCGAGCCAAACTCCACACTAGGTGGCTTCTTCTACACAGCCCAGTGTCACACACAGCTGCCTGGTGTCTGTTAATAAAAGATTGCACAGAGAATGAACAAACCTCACAACCTGTAGCCAGTGTCTGGTCTTCTGTTGATGCATCACCCACAGCTCGGTTACAGTACCACTACATCTCTAATATCCTAAATATCCTTACTGATGCTGCGGTCACCAGAACTTGTACCTCAGTCTAATTATGCACGGCAGATATGATAACACAGAACACTGAAAATGTATGGAGTGTGAGCCTCAAGCTGATTGGTTGGAACATGTTGTTAACCTCAGAAATGAACTTTGATGGCATCAAAGTTTTTGGATTTTGTGTATGAATACATGTACTTATCTTGAAAACATTGTAAGAAATGGAACTCGAGATGGGAGTATGTAATATTGCATTTCATTAATATCTATCAGTGAAACTTTGATCAAATTATTTTTAGTGCGTTTCTCTAAACGGGCAGATTTAATTGCCATGACAGCATATGATGCCATGAGTTGCATCACCATGAAAAGGAAGTCTGCACAATATTGACCAGTCATTAATTGCTGAGCATATTTTCAATGCTAATAAACATCAGCTGAAGTTTGTTAACACCTAAAACGTCCTTTCACTGTTGTTTCCAATTGAAACATCTTGGCATCAAACTCCGCGAAGCAACTACAATTCATATGTTTATTTCTGAATTTTATCAGTGGCTAGAAAGTACTCTGTGTTCCAGTAAATGCTAAGTTTATTGGTACTATATAACATTATTGAGTTACACAGTGTCATAGCTATGAATGTACAGTTTGACCTGCCATTGTGTAGTATTGCCTGGCCATCTTATCCCTCATCAAGAGTCTTGGAATTAAACACCCCAAATTTCTCTGTGGTTATTATGGAAAACACTGATTGTCTCCCTTTAGCTATTTGAGTAACTTTAGCCAAATGTGATGATTAATTTTTCAGCTCGAAATATTCTCCTGAAGATGGTAGGAACATCAACAGATTATGGGTAGGTAAAACAGTAATAGAAGCAATGTATTTTATTATCCAAGTCTGATGCCCACAGAGATATCCTCTACGGGGTATTTCTTTTTACTTATCATTTACTTATAAGCTATTGGTCACTTGACAGAAGTATTCAAATGTTTAACAGAAATCATTATAGTTTAAACCATCTTTTCCTTGAAAACACATTTTCTGTTATTTCACTGCACCAAAACCAAGGCATAACATTCAAAATGATTAATAATCAGGTCAGATGTTACCACTGCACAGTAAAGTTACGATGTGACATCACTTTTTGACCATGTTTGCCGTATTCTTCTGAAGCTAAAACCTTTTACCACTTCACCATTTGAACAAGACAGGCCTTTCTTTCAACTTCGCATTCTGAAAATAAATTAAATCACAGAAACTGAATATTTTAATGCTGATTTCTCATTGATATATAATGACATAAAATCACTTGTTTTAACCTGTGTTTTTTCAAAGTGATCATTCTTGGTTAAAGTTAGAGCTAAAGTTAAAGTTAGCATGTGTGTAGTGCTGGAGTCGCTGTGTGAAATGGGGGGGCCTTGATCAGCTGAAGCGGCCTATTATTCGTTCACACCAGTATTTTAGGATCCCAGGTTCTCATCGATCCTCAGCACTGTGGGCGGTGGGGTAGCCTAGTGGTTTAAAGCGTTGGCTCGTCACGCCACATGGGTACAATGTGTGAAGCCCATTTCTGGTGTCCCCCGCCGTGATGTTGCTGGAATATTGCTAAAAGCGGCGTAAAACCCAACTCAGTCAGTCAGTCCTCAGCACTGTATTGCTACAATGCTGGCCTTGTGACCTACATCACATCAGCAGGTGGCTCTGCTGACTGAGTTTCCTGGTTGCAGTCCACTGTGAGTCCAGTGTATTATCATAGTTCACTGATGACAGATGTGGCTCAATTCACTCATATCGAACACTGCTTGTACGAGTCCCGCTAGGAATATTTGGTTGCCATGATATAGGTAGAATATTCCTTGCTATGGTGTAAAACAAACAAAAGGCTATATCCTATCCATAATTTTCGACAAAATAAATACCAAATTCTTCCTTGCAGGCCCAATTGTATGCCCAGTGTGTCGCGAGTGCGGAAGTCCCAGGATGAGCTGGCGGACCGAGGGATGAAGGACAGCTACTGGGAGGCCATCATCCCCCCTGGAGACGGATCTGACAGTGAGGGAACGTTATATCACTTTCCAGAAGGGTATTCGCTTCGGGCGGATAATGGAGGATCTCGATACTCTGGCAGGTTAGGCTCTTAAGGTTGACTCACACTCGTCACCTGTGAAGATCCGGGTTAGAATTGATCTTCCGTAAGCCATGCTTGTCGTTACCCTTGAAGGTCCGGGTTAGAATATTGATCTTCAGTAACCCATGCTTGTCGTAAGAGGATCAGATGGTCAGGCTCGCTGACTTGGTTGACACATGTCATTGGTTCCCAATTGTGCAGACTGATGCTCATGCTGGTAATCACTGGATTGTCTGGTCCAGACTCGATTATTTACAGACCGCCGCCATATAGCTGGAATATTGCTGAGTGTGGCGTAAAACTTAACTCACTCACTCACTCATGCTTGTCGTAAGAGGCAACTCACGGAATCGGGTGGCTAGACTGGCTGACTTGGTTGAACATGTCATAGTATCCCAAATGCGTAGATCAATGTTCATGCTGTTGATCACTGGATTGTCTGGCCCAGACTTGATTATTTACAGCCCGCCGCCAAATAATGGCTGGAATATTGCTGAGTGTGACAAGCGCAAAAACATGGCTTCGCAAAGAAAACACGACTTGAGGAGAAACCGAGCAATTTGTGGCCCACAGTCAATGAATGATCATAAAAAAAATCCCTTTTCATGTGAAAAGAATTCGTGTTGCAACTGCCAAACATCAGGGTATGAAACTTCCAAAAAATTCAGCCAGACCAAAGGGCTGTTTAGATGTATTACTTGCCAGCCCTGACCAAAACATACCTGCCCACAAAATATCTTCATATACAATACATATCTAAATTTTAACCTGACCGTTGGGCAGGTGAATTTGGGAATCTGGCAGTCCGACTGTTTAATGAGTCCGTGTTGAAAATAACCCGTTCCTGGAGGTCGGGCAAGTATTTCGAACACTGCGAACATACAAGTTTTATGATACATTATATGGCAATGGCAGCATTATAAGTTGTTCACTGGTCACGAGGGGGAGACATGGTGCTCAGGGAACATAAACAAACATCAAGGGTACATCAACCCATGCGCCCCGAGGGACCAGTGAACAACATATTTTTCTTACCGAACACCTTAATGTTAATTTTGAATTGTTTGAAGCACGGGTACAAATCTTTTTGTAGCCATCGCTAGATTTTGCTGACAAGAAAACAGATTTAGAGTTATCTCCCTTCCATCAATCTGCATTCGCAAAACATTGGTAATTTCCGTACATCATACGTTATTCGAGATAAAGAATTACTACCACGAAGTACAGAATGAGTTGCCATTGACAGCGGGGTACATTGAAATGTACCTCGCTTGTAATCAGGGTACTTTGAAAATAATAGAAGAGCACTCAGCCAATCAGAAAGCAACATTTATGTGTGAGGTAAGATAAATTACATATGTATCACAACTCAAACCTAAAGGTCACATGCAACCACAAAATCAAACACAATTAAAACACAATTATCACTTATTCATGACATATGATATACATTACTGATTATGAAAAAACATATAAACAAAATTATAAGCGTACAATCGCAAATCAAAAGTGCAATATTTTGTAATTGGTTTTACTTCCCTAGAAACGAAGCAGCCAGGATACCGAACCCAGTCAGAGCGGGTGGTGTGCACTCAAGTGTAACGGCTGGTTCATTTGCCGATGCCCTCACGGCTCATTGAGTGTGTACATATAGGGATGTTGGGTTTTGTAAATACATGCTGATTTTTTGTGTATAACATTTTGCAATCAACAGACATCATAACATGTCATGTGTACAAGTATCACACCTGCCTGTCTGTGTAATTACATAATGTGACAGAGACCGAACTCGGGCCATAAATCAATGCGTTTTGTTAATGGTGTATAGTCTGATAGGTGTTAAGTTCAAATTGCATGTGGTCAGTGATCGAAGGTGTGTATTGAATATTGTCATTAGAAGACAGGCAGGCAGACACATAGGTGTCAATAAAACAGACATTGAGTTTTGTGTGTGACAACGACATATCTATATCACAGTTAGAAATTCTGTCAATGCTAAATAATGACATTGCTTTTAAGTATCGAACTGAGAAAGTGACTTGGTAAGAAGAACGTGTGGTGAAATAGACTTATGAAATTATATAAACAGTTAAATCGGTAATCTGCTGTCATAACATATAAAAAGCTCGCCTGTGAAATATCAACAAAACATTAGAAAAATAGCTTACACCAAAGCCTTCACCGAGTATTCACCGCCAGCGAAGGTTTTCCGTCTTGAAATGTCGAACGCCTTACTGGTTGACACATAGCTGAGTAGATCTAGATCCTAACAAGGTTCTTTTATGTAATGAGTAGATTATTTACTATTTGTTTTGATTAGACTACTCCTGCTCACGACCTTATAGTCCGAACAACCCGCTTCCAAGCTGCGCGAACCTATTTCACTGCGCATGTGCTATGAGCGCAGCCCAGCACAGCGCAGCCCAGCTGTTGAAACCACTTTTTCCAAGCGCTTGGGGAAAAGTAGTGTATCGTTTGAACTCCGATTTCGCGCGGTTTTTTTCATCGCGTTATTTTTCAACTTTATAAGTTGAATTTGCATTTTTGATGATTTGTTTCGGTAAGTCCATACCGATAGGTATCAGAATCTGCAAAGTTGTGTTAAACGTTGCATGTGACCTCCAAGTATCACAATTTATTGCATAACGAAACAGCTCTTCCAAACCGCAATTTAAACCTAAATACCGCAATGTCGTGTCGTAATAGAGCGTGTAACTTTTTAAATAATTAAGGTGCTAGTTCGATCATAAACAGTTCTCAGTACGTCTATGTCATCTTTACCCTGTCCCAGACGATTGGGGTTATGTTTAGACTTGGTAAAATTGCTGGAAACCAGCATTCAACACATTGACAGCTGCAAACTTGTTCATGTTTCACAAGTAGAATTCTCTATCCCAAATGAAGAACGTGTTAAAAATGCATGGATTTATATCCTACCTTGTCATATCTGACTGTACACGGTGTTGACGCAGTAAGAACTGAGTGAGAACTACATAGACTTACTAACAACGAGTAGAACGTAATGAGAACTTTTAGAACCGTGTAGAAACGTACTATGAACATCTTCAGAACAATTCATTTTGTTTTTAACATATTTGCACAGAATAGCAACGAACGACATAATGTGGTCAAGTTAGGTCTGTCTGCGAACAGGTGGATGTGGTGGAAACTGTGTACAAACGTATTGCAATTGATACCCGACTGCACTACATCCGCACACATCCCCAGTAAGCTTGAAGTACGGCAATTCCGTTCGTAGTGCGGCAATCTCGTTTTAGGCATGTTGTCACTCTGTCCCTTTTTAGAACAGGTAGAACGTTGGACATGTGCAACATTCTGGAGCACCCTTCCGTCCCTAGTCCAACCGAGCCCGTAGATAAAGTTCTTAAACAGACTGTAAATAGGTGCCACTATGCCCAGTTTATTCGCACACAGTTCGAGCCCGATCCGACCATTTTTCAAGATCGTACTGAGAAGTAGTTCGGTGTGATGGGGGTATTAGTCCAAGGGCGGTGGGGTAGCTGAGTGGTTAAAGCATTCACTCGGCATGCCAAAGACCCGGGTTCAATTCCCCACATGGGTACAGTGTGTGAAACCCATTTCTGATTAGGGATGGGCATTGCAGAGAATTTTCATATTGTGTTATATTGCAATGCAAAAGCAGATATTCCGATATGTATTGCAATATATTGCAAGAATTTTCTTTTAAAAAAAAAAATACTTGTAATCAAGGTAATGCTTGATTTATAAAGCAAAAACACAACAAAATCACTATGCTTGATTAAGCTTTAATAAAAAATTTAATCATGACAAAATAAAAATGTAAATAATATTTGGCACAAATGAAACAAGGAAAAGGACAATTTAAAAAAACGGAAATATCCGAAGGTTTCTGAGTGTTACAAAGTTTTCTGAATGCATGTCAAAATAGCGGTTTTTGATCAGCGTATCGCAATATGAATCGTTTTCATATCTGAACCGGTAAATACCGATAAACCAGTTATATTGCACTGCCCTATTTCTGATGTCCCTCGCCGTGATATTGCTGGAATATTACTGAAAGAATATTACTGAAAGCAGCGGAAAACCATACTTCCTCACTCACTGTAATTGCAAGACTGGTGAAGCATGACCTTGACTTGTACGTTTCTTCTAACTAAGACTCTGGGTACATGGTAATTTGTACTGTTGCTAGGTGACCAGTGGTCAGGCAAGTGAGCTTGGTTGGGTAGCCTAGTGATTAAAGCATTCACTCATCACATAGGTACAATGTGTGCGGCCCATTTCTGGTGTTCCCCGCCATGATATTGCTGGAATATTGCTGAAAGTGACATAAAACCATACTCGCCCACACTTTGCAGCCAAAGCTTTAACCACTAGGCTACACCACCACCCTGCATGTTATCAGACGCCTACAAGCATGGATCGTTGCTTGAGTAACAATCACTTGATGGTCTGGTCCCGCCTTTCTTATTTACCAACTACTGATAAACAGATGGAATTCTTATTATTATGATATCAAAGAACAAAACAAATGCACAACAATTGTATCACGTTATCTTCAATTCTAAGATGCCTAGCGGTTAGAACAATCAAAAAAAAAATACATTATCAGACAATAAAGATATGATGAAGTAACAATTGAATGACGTTATCCCGTCACATTGCGCCATTCTAGTGTGCCCCCTCGTAATCAAACCATTTTACATTACGTCGCAATGTAAATGTAAGCGAGGTCACGATGTATGTCAGTTGTCATCGCCTCGTACAGCCTCCTAAACTAAACTACTCCGTTGCATCCCGTTTCTTGGTTTGCTGTTGCTTCAAGGAGCTAACATCACTGGTGGAAACATTACGTTTATGTTTTACGACGGTTAAAATGTGTCAATTCGACTCACAAGTTTTCAGCGACACGGTAACGTTTGCAATGTTTACATTCCCACAATGCAATCGTGGAATGTCGCTTGACAATCAGCTTCATCTGGATGTACTGATCTATACAGATGTACTTAAAATAATTCAGAGAAGATATTTAATCCGAACATCATCAAACTGTTATCATTTGGGTTTTTTAGGTCACCGACACCGTCATTTGTTTTCTGCCTTAAATTAATCGTAATTATCCTTAGAAAGTATTAAATTTGGCATCTTAGAAAAGAAATACAGTTCGCCTTACCACCATGTATAGTGTAATAAAACACACTTTCGCCCTGAACTATTATAACGTTAAAGCACTCGGACGCAACCGTCCTCGTAAAAAAATCAAATCATTTTTAACTTTATGGATTTCTTTTTTTTTCATATGTACTTGTTCAGAAATGATTGGAACATGAGTGAGTTAGCGAGTGAGTTTCGTTTTATGCTTTTTGCAATATTCCAGCAATATCAGAGGGACACCAGAAATAGGTTTCAAACATTGTACCAATGTGGAATCGAACCCGGGTCGTGGGCGTGGCTAGTGAATGCTTTAACTACTAGGCTACCCTGCTGCCCCTATTGGAATATGAATGCTGACAGTTTCTGTCTTTGTTGACATTTCTTTACTGATTCAAGTAAGCTATAGTGCCATGGTTGTATGTGATATTATGTTTGCCACAAAAGTGATGATAGTATGATGCATCCCAACTGGTAATTTCCAAGTGATACTTAAAATGATGAAATCTGTTTGTGATCAGATACAGTGTCACACTTAACCTGTTCCCTGTGAATCTGTACGACTTATTTTGCCTGTTTCAGGATGTATATGCTACACGCACTACAGTGACCCTTACGTTGACCCTGAGGACCATGCCCCAGTAGGAATTGTCACAGCTCTCGTAGACAGGATAGGTGAGTTGACTCCGTCGAGTTGTTTGATGATCTGGTGAATATTTGTGAATTGCATCTTAGTGATCATCTTTTCATGCTGTTGATGCCTGGATTGTCTGGTCCAGACTCGATTATTTACAAACTGCCGTCATATAGCTGGAATATTGCTGAGTGCGGCGTAAAACTAAACTAACTCACTCACTAGTAATGATCTTACAATTTATTTTTGAACGTTATCTCTCACTCACCTTTTTGTGTAAGCCGTGGTGGCTGAGTGGTCTAGGCGTCTGACTTTGTGGCAATTAGGTGCTTGACTCTGAGGGTGTGGGTTCAAATCTTGGGTGGGACTCAACCCAAAAAGTACTAGAATCTGTACTTTACTGAGAAAGTGTAATCCCAAATATAACATATGTTACGTTTGACTTTCTAAAATGGCATTGTGTATTTCATTACTGAGTTATACATGCGTCCTTTTGGGATGGCGATGGATTGTTTGTGTTGATGTTGCAGAGCTACACAACCATGTGGTGTCCCCTTACCATGACATCAAGATGACCGGTCACCTGACATGGGCTGGAACGTCTTCTATGGAGGCCACTATGAACCTCGAGCAGGTGGGTACAAAATGGCGGACTAGTATAGTGATGGAGCAGGTTAACTTCTTGGAGAGGCATTTTAGAAGTTGGGAAGTACAATTGAACAAACTTTATGCATAACAACTTCTTTTATTTTGTGAGTGTGACGTTTCGATACAGAAAAAAGATGTTGTTATCCCTAAAGTTAGTTCACTGATGTAGCAGGCTGTTGCACCATGGCAGACTATTTGGACATGTACAAATATGCTTTAAATCTATATGGGGACAGCTCTTACTGATTATGTATTGTAATTGGTAATACTGACAGCTTCGTTCTGCATGTTTGTTATTTTTCACAGGAAATAAACGACACATGGCAGAAGATACTCAGTGCCAGTTTCATAATGGTTGCAAGAGACCCAGTCACAAACAGGTAGGTACAAAACTAAACAAGTAGGTGTAAGTACTATGCTCAACAGGTAAGTAATGTTTGAAAGTAGCATTCTCAAGGTTATATGGAGGGGTATCAGTTACAGTGTGAGAGGAAACCCACATTTACCACTATTGTGAGAAATCAGCATGGATATAGAGCGGACCACAGCTGGATCAGTTACTGGGATTCGAACCCAGAATGTGATTCAGACTGGAAAGTGAATCATGTCACCTTTACTGCATTTGTGCTGGAGCACGTTCAGAATACAGCACCACAACTTCTTGTGTGCAATGATCTCTGTCGTAGGTCACATGTTACAGAGACTCGCAACCAGATTTTAGAGAATTGATCGGACGTGAACTTGCAACCTTTGGATTGTCCGCCTGTCAGCTAACTGACTCGGGCACATCCACACTGCTACACTAAGTGTATCTAGTAATGCCTAAGACTTTATGGAAATGAATCTAAAGGGTTGAATAGGTCAAGGTTAATTACAATTTATTACGAAGGTAACGGATAACATGGTGTCACGTGACATTTGTCTGTGGACACTTACAAGTCAGCCTGATGCCATATGGCACACTTGGCCCATCTGTAATCCACATGATACCAAGCGGTGTGGAGCAAGCTCATATGGCGTGAACTGAAAACAGCTACAGACATCAGGTATCAGAATGACATGGTATTCAGTAATTCCACAAGTGATTTTGTGATGGAAAAGTAGGTTGAAAAATGTTGTAGGGAACATTGTGAGTCCCATGCTGGGAATAGAACCATGGACCAACCAAGCCTTGTCCACATGACAAAGGTGGGCAACCCAGCAACAAGTTGACAAGGTAAGGATGTCCTCCATGGGATAGCTCCACAACATGCTACATGAGGATAATGTGGATCATTGTAAGGAACGTGGAAGGCTTAGCTTTCAAATCATTACTGAACAAATGTTGTGGTTAAGTGGACATCAAATCGCATGACTTTTGTTCTACTGATTGACTGTGAACCACAATGTTACTGAGGTCTTGCTGTTATGTGCATCACTTGAGGTCTTTGGTCAGTGATACAGCTGCTGTTCCAGGGCTGCTGTTGTCAACCGCCTTGTTCCAAATGGCCCGGAGGAGGAGGCTTTGTTCAGGAAGGGAGAAGGTGAGTGAGGGGTTACATTGGCAGGGTACATTAGAAGGGTGCTATGGTGGGGTACATTAGAAGGGTACATTGGGTACATTAGAAGGTACATTGGTGGGGTACATTAGAAGGGTCCATTGGTGGGGTACATTAGAAGGGTACATTAGCAGGGTACAGTGGCAGGGTACATTAGAAGGGTGCTATGGAGGGGTACATTGGCAGGGTACATTTGGGTACTGTATTAGCGGCCTACGGGAGGATGACCTACAGTGATGGGCCTACAGTCTTGGACTACATTGTTAGGTCTACATTTTAGTGGCCTACAGTTGTAACCTACAATGATTACAGCCAGTGGTTACATAAAGTGGTAGGCCTATTGTTTTGGCTCACAGTAGTCCTCCGTGGTCTGCTGTAGCGGTCGACATAGAGTCCACATTGGTGAGCCTACTCTGGCTGTGCCTATACTATTCAGCCCACATTGGCGAGCCTACTCTGGCTGTGCCTATACTATTCAGCCCACATTGGTGAGCCTACTCTGGCTGTGCCTATACTATTCAGCCTACATTGGTGAGCCTACTCTGGCTCTGCCTATACTATTCAGCCTACATTGGTGAGCCTACTCTGGTGAGTTGGCTGTGCCTATACCATTCAGCCTACATTGGTGAGCCTACTCTGGCTGTGCCTATACTATTCAGCCTACACTGGTGAGCTGGCTCTGCCAATACTAATCAGCCTTCATTGGTGAGCCTACTCTGGCTGTGCCTATACTATTCAGCCTACATTGGTGAGCCTACGCTGGTGAGCTGGCTGTGCCTATACTATTCAGCCTACATTGGTTAACCTACATTGGTGAGCTGGCTGTGCCTATACTATTCAGCCTACATTGGTGAGCCTACTCTGGCTGTGCCTATACTATTCAGCCTACATTGGTGAGCCTACTCTGGCTGTGCCTATACTATTCAGCCTACATTGGTGAGCCTACTCTGGCTCTGCCTATACTATTCAGCCTACATTGGTGAGCCTACTCTGGTGAGTTGGCTGTGCCTATACCATTCAGCCTACATTGGTGAGCCTACTCTGGCTGTGCCTATACTATTCAGCCTACACTGGTGAGCTGGCTCTGCCAATACTAATCAGCCTTCATTGGTGAGCCTACTCTGGCTGTGCCTATACTATTCAGCCTACATTGGTGAGCCTACGCTGGTGAGCTGGCTGTGCCTATACTATTCAGCCTACATTGGTTAACCTACATTGGTGAGCTGGCTGTGCTTATACTATTCAGCCTACATTGGTGAGCCTACTCTGGCTGTGCCTATACTATTCAGCCTACATTGGTGAGCCTACGTTGGTGAGCTAGCTGTGCCTATACTATTTAGCCTACATTGGTGAGCCTACTCTGGCTGTGCCTATACTATTCAGCCTACACTGGTGAGCTGGCTGTGCTTATACTATTCAGCCTACATTGGTGAGCCTACTCTGGCTGTGCCTATACTATTCAGCCTACATTGGTGAGCCTATGCTGGTGAGCTAGCTGTGCCTATACTATTTAGCCTACATTGGTGAGCCTACTCTGGCTGTGCCTATACTATTCAGCCTACACTGGTGAGCTGGCTGTGCTTATACTATTCAGCCTACATTGGTGAGCCTACATTGGTGAGCTGGCTGTGCCTATACTATTCAGCCTACATTGGTGAGCCTACACTGGTTCATGGGTCATCCGACATAGGTTGGTCCACAGTGGTGGAACTAAACTGATCATTTGATAAATTTCCGTCATGAATGTATGAGGTGTTAAGTCTAGCAAAATGTTACTTTGTTAATTGGTTTCTTGTTGTGTGATCCTTTGTGTTTGCATGACTTCTATTCTTCTTGCAGACAAAAATCTTTACGCTGCTTGCATGATATATCTGTATAACTTCCTAAGTAACCATTTTGTCCTGTTTTAGTTAACACTGAACCTTGGCCTGAAACTCTGAAAGTATATTTTGCCAGTGGGCAGTGGGGTAGCCTAGTGGTTAAAGCGTTCGCTCGTCATGCAGATGACCCAGGTTCGATTCCCCACATGGGTACAATGTATGAAGCCCATTTCTGGTGTCCACCGCTTTGATATTGCTGGAATATTGCTAAAAGAGGCATAAAATGAGACTCACTCACTCACTCACTCTTCCAGCTAGCAAGGTGCTTCGTCAAGAGGAGGCCAAGAAGATCTTGCTGAAGACACCACCCAGTGAGGAAGAGAGTCTTATTGTTCATGACTTGTTTCTACAAACTATTGACACTAAGTAAGTCTTTTCCCACACTCACACAACAGATGCTTGTTTAATATTTGCTCTTAAATTGTAGAATTCTTGGGCCTGTGTAGCCCTGTGGTCAATGGATCCCCATTCTCTCTGTGCAAAGTGCCAAACAATTTCATATATCACATTCACCCAGGGAGGCACTGGGCAGTGACCAGCACTTGAGTACCTGGGTCTGGTGAGATGGACATTAGTCTTGTGTCATGGAGTTGTGTATCCAAACAGGGAGATAACTCACATCAGGGGCAATAACTCAAATGGTTTTTGTTGTTACTGTGCTCAGCATTAAGGGGATGAAACAAAGACTGGTTGCCTTGGTTCTGGCAAACTTTGTTTTTGTTTGTTTGTTTGTTTGTTTAATGCTGACCTTGGCAATATGCCAGCTATACTATGTCAGTCTATAAATGATTGAATCTGGACCTAAATAATCCAGTGAAATACAGTGAAGCCCCGTTAGTCCGGACTCCGATAATCCGGATGTCTCGCCTCCCGGACGATTTTAGCTTGTTACCAATCTATGCCTTATTTATTTTGCCTCGATAATCCAGAAATAACAGTAGCTGTAACTAATCAGTAAAATAAACAATAAATTGCTTCACAGTCCAGACGCTGTAAGTCGTGTTCACGAACCATAACAACACCCCACGGCGATGTTTACTTAATTGTCCATAAACAATAAAAACTCGGTGTCATGGAGTTGACAAGATTAACTCTTGTTAACTTTTGAGAAATGTCTATTAAGGGTTGTTGTTTTAATTAGACATTAAAATCTCCCGACTGAAGATGCTGTACATTTACACTTTGATTGACACCACAATACAAAGACATTACCTCTCCTGTGCTGAGGAAGGACGTGATCAGACATGTCGGATCAACATGCGGATGTCACTCAGTAAAATTATTCATGTGATGAATTCAATGAGGAAGGTTAAACGAACACAAACAACAATGAAAGACTTTTTGCTATGACTATAGATTATTGTTGTGCTTGCTATTCATTGTTTTATAAGCTTAACATTAAATGCTTATTTGTTTTATCCGGATTCGTGTCGTTTTTGTAATAGTAAGGGAAGCAACTCTTACTTGAACTTGGGTCTTGATTCAGTAGTCCGGACTAATCGCAATCCGGATGAATTTGCTGAGAAACGCAACCGTCCGGATTAACGAAGCTTCACTGTATATCATAAGCGTGGATCACATGCCTCAAGCAAGTCGGCGTGCCTGACCACCAGGGCCCCTTTTCACAAAGCTCTCGTAAGCCTAAGATCTCGTAACTTTCCTCGTAGTAATCCTACCTCCTATACTGTAACATTGACTTACGATAGTCGTAGTACTACAAGAGCTTTATGAAACGGGGTCCAGATGCTGTTAGTTTCCTCAGTATGGCTTACTGAAGACCAGTTCTAACTCTTCAGGGGTGTTGTATACTATGTCTGAGAGGGGTATTTATGTTAAACTATTATACATCAGTGGGCATTCAGTATGAAACCCACACTGCTGCCAAAACAACTGAACTGGGAATGTTACCATTTCATTCTGAATGATTTCAAATGATCTTTTCATGTCTCACATGACGTAATAAACTAAAACGATTATTATTAAGTTGAATTAGTATATGGACATGCAGGGGAATCATCTCACTTCTTCCATGAGCTCAAATTTGTCCTTGACTTGTGTATGTTTTTCTACCTGTCAGAAAACATTATCATTACATATTTCAGTATTGACTGTTTACATGTTCCAGGGGAGGGACTTTCAAAGTTCGTGTCAAGCCCCCTGGTAGTGTCTGGATGGAGAAATCTTTGCTGAAAAACATGATTATGTGCCATCCTGAGGTATGCTGAACTGATTCCATGGGAACTCTTGTCTTCCACATGCACTAGGCTGTTGTGTTTGGGCGTTTGAATCAAACATGGAGCTGGTGTGTTTCAGCACCCTTGTTTTTCGCTGTTCCTGGCAATGTTTCATTTCACTCAAACTCAACAAATATTGATCAGTTGCTTCACTGCATGTTCTAACATGTTTACGCAACGCAAGGTGGGAGAATGTATAAATGTACTCATGTTCGTCCAACTTCTAAATGCTTTTCAAGAACTGAACTGATATATAGTACAACATGGGTAATTACCTTCATAATGCATGTCTTATTGTGGGTAATTATCTTGACTGATGATAATCATCTTCATAATTCATGATAATGTATGTTTCATAGGGTGAAACATGAAAAAAGATATACACAATAGGAACATTGAAACATTGTTCAAACATAGTAAAAACGTATATGAATGAAATATCCAGCTCATTAACCACTTGTTTGACCCTAAATGAATGCTAAATGTTTCAGCAAAGGAACATCCACCACAAGATATTTGGTGGTTTCCTGATGAGACAGGCGATGGAGGTGGCGTGGACTACTGCAGCACTGTACAGGTCAGTGGATCACTCCATACTCTGTTTATTACACAGTGTTTTGAAAGGGTGTATGGGACTGTAGGACCCTTGTAAATTTCTGGAACAGGAAATACGGAATTTACAAGGGTCTTACAGTCTCGTACACCCTTTCAAAACACTGTGTGATGAATTTATTACCCTTATGATCTTTTTATTTAGGTTATCTTTTAAAAAACAAACATTCAATCTTCGGCAAAATGAGACTCAAACCGTGTCGCCATGATTTTTCCTGAACGGTCGTAAAGGGAGATAACTCGAGATGACTTAGTTTATGATAAAAATGATTGAATTTGAGGTTTTGTAAAACGACAAGTAAAATACACAAGCATTTTAATTTGGGGGCATATTTATTGACACAAACAAATAAGAATTTGTGGCAACAACTTTACTACTCTGTTTATACTCATAATTGTAACTCTAAAATTTCGAAGCAATCAGCCGTTTGGCAGCCACATTCCACCTAAGGTCAAGGTCATTTGTACAACCTGTGTAGTGTGTCATGTGACAGATTTGACGAAATGTACAGTTCGTACAACCTGTCAAATCCGCCTACATGGTTTCGTATGCTTTGGCTTTTGACCAATCAGAAATCGACAAATTTATCTTAAGGGTAATAATATGACATGTATAGTGGGGAGCCAGGTGATGTGTTTAGCCATTGAGTAATTGACTATTTAACCTGGGTTTGAGTAGGTCCCCACAATCCATGACTGATCAAGAAACGACTGACTGATTTGGGTGGCCAGACCTGCTGACTGGCCACTGGTTCATGCATGGCGTCAGTATACCAGCTGATTGGATCATTGCTGCTGGTGTCAATCATTGACTGCCTTAAGGGAGAAAGTGCTTATAAATACATGTTAGGATTTCCATTCCAGCTGCAAGCGCCCAGTGCTGAAGGTTGTCGATGATATTGTGTTCAAGAAACCAGTGGAGATTGGCTCACTTCTCCTGCTGTCTTCCCAGGTAAGGCCAGAGCAGTTTTATTTCTTGTTTTACGGATTTTTGTCTTCAGAAAACCTAAAGGCAGGAGGGGAAAAAAAATCACCAGTCAAAGCGAAAACCCACATGAGTTTCCATGTTAACTCTTTTGGTTTGTTTATATCATTTAAAAATAAGTTGAGTGAGTTTAGGTTTCACACTGATTTCAAGAGTATTTCACTTGTATCACATTAACATTAGGATTTTATTTTTTGGGCGGGGAAAATTAATTTATTTATTTTTTCTTATTCTTGAAAAATATGACCGGCAGATCCGTAAAACAAGAAATAAAATATTGGTCTGGCCTAACGGAACTTTACCAGATTATTTGTCCCAAGTGAACTTGTTAACATCAGTCAAATGTCTTTCCACAGGGATACAGAGTTACAGGTGGTACTTGGTTCTGTATACAGGCCACACATGTAGGAGAAGTTAGGCAGTGTTGGTGAAACAAAGTAGATGGATAGCTGAGTATTTGGCGAGGTTGACTCCTGAGTTTCTAGAGCTTGTCCATCCTACAAACCCGTGAAGATCCGGGTTAGAATATTGATCTTCAGTGAGTGAGTGAGTGAGTGAGTTAAGTTTTATGCTGCACTCAGCAATATTCCAGCTATATGGTGGCGCCCCAGTTGTCCAGGCACCACAAACCTATCATGGGTTTGAATCACAGTTTGCCCTGTGCCGATTGTGTTTAGAGGTTTGTCATATCTTACCTGTGCTCATGGGTCCGCTGAAGTGGTTAAATTCTGGGACCTACGTTACATCAGGCTTTCCTCCCACATTAAGCAGACCCGCCACCATATACAGCCTGTTGTGTGGAAATACAGTCATCTCGACAGACTTTCAAAGTTCGTGTCAAGCTCTCTGGCAGTGTCTGAATGGAGAAAACTGTCTCTCTCTGTCTTGCAAATTTCTTCTATATTCATCGTAGCTTCCATTCTATTGAACCTCAGATAACTTGAAGAATTTGATTAGATCCCTATAACTTCGTCCAATAGTGTTCACTGTAACTGGAATACTGTTCTAGGCTTGGTTAAACCCAACCTACTCATACTTACAAGGGAATAATATTATTGTCCATACAATTAGGGTGATGGGGTGGACTAATGGCTAACGCGTTCTCACATCACGCTGAAGATCCAGGTTCGATTCACCACACGGATACAATGTGTGAAGCCCATTTCTGGTGTTCCGAGCGGTGATATTGCTGGAATATTGCTAAACGCAGTGTAAGCCTAAACTCACTCACTCACTCTGTATACCATTGTTTGATGTACATTAAAATAAACCCAAAATCAATAAAAAAAAGCCAACAACACTAAAAGTAGTCCTTAATTACATATTAGTGATGTCAATTTGTTGATGAAATATGACCTTTTGTCTCTGGCAGGTGGTGTACACTCACAAGTCCCTGATGCAGATTAAAGTTCATGCTGAGGTTTTAGATGTTGACACTGGAGTAAGGGAGACAACGAATGACTTTCATTTCACCTTTGACTCCCAGGATGAAAACCTGCCAAGAGTGATACCAAAATCCTATGCTGGTTCGTACAATATGATGATTTACTGAAGTGTATTCAGGAGTGAATAATTCTGACTTTTCAAGCTGAAATGTACCAAACTGTTTCTTATAAAAGTAAACATTTTATACTTCCATGCATCTCATAGATTTACTTACATATAGAAACAGTGCATTTGACCAGGTTAGAATTGGCCTTGTGACACATGTCATCGTGTCCCAATTATGTAGATCGATGTTCATGCTGTTGATCACTGGATTGTCTGGTCCAGACACAATTATTTGCAGACCACCGCCATATAGCTGGAATATTGCTGAGTATAAAGTTAAACAATGTATGCATGCAACCATGATGCTGATATGTGACCAGTTTTGTGTAATCTCGGAGTAGCCTATTTAGTAAATGTCCACGGAAGTATTGAATGAGGATGATGAAGAGTGTCCTGCTCATTGAAGCACGTGTCACATATGGTGTTTCCATTGGAAGGAGATTCATGGTAATCTGCTTCTACTGTGTGTGTCTGGTCCAGGATGTTTACAGGACACTGACATCTGGTTAAGCTGAAATATATCATACATATAGATACTGCTATTGTTTCCTTCATGTATTTCAGAGTTCATGCTTTATCTTGATGGGAAAAGACATTTTGAAAGCTGATGAAACAGATTGACTTGAAATGACAGCTCCCAGACTAATGGTACTGTGAGCCGTGGAACATCAAGGATTTGCTTAAATTTCACTGTATGGTCACCATGAACTGTGGAGAACTCCCTCAATGCCTTCGTTCTTTGTTAAATCTGTTTTCTGAAGCTGGACCTGAAACAGATGAAGATTTTCATTATGCTTTAAACAGTTTATCTGTGTCCACTGCTAAGTTCAACCACAGACAAGAGTCTCTAACTTTCCACATTGCATGGTAAACATGCATTCAACCACAATTCAACTATATGATGCTATGTAATATGTATTTTATAAAGGTAAACAATCATGTGTTTTGATAAAGAAAACAATTGTGTTACATGTGTAATCTGTCTATTCATAGTGATCAGAAATATTTGTTTGCAAATCTTTTACTGATATCAAAATATTTGCAAAACATGGACTATAGAATTGAAGTATTATTGATTGTATATGTCTAGTGAGAAACCCTCTCTTAATGCAGTAACTATGGAAACAGTCTCTAAAGGGAAACAACTCTCAAAAACTCACTGATCTAGCCAGTGCCATTTTAGATTTCCAACATATTCACCGGATGCCGGTTACTGTCAGTGACTCAACAAACTGGATTTCGGACCAGTTACTGAGAATCTCGTCAATAATATAAGGGGAATCTCTGTTAATGCTTGCAGATAATGCTGACTGAAATCTTTCACCTTACATGTTCGTATGTGGGTGTAAATGTCTAAATGTGCAATTATGTTCTTCAGTATGCAGCTGTTATATGTACATATTATGTTTGCATAGTACAATGATAAATTCCAGTTATGATGCTCAAACAGCACCAACCCTTACTTTGGAGGCAAATTGCATATAACTACAGTAACATATTTTTTTATAAAAAAAACCCCACCCAGATAGTAAATTGTAGATTTTGACGCAAACACTGTCCCGATTGGGTTCTAATTCTTGTATGAGTTAGGATATGCAGTGTCCTGTATTATGATGGGAAGGCACCATGATTTCATAGCTGCAGGGTCCATACAGTGTCCACACAGGGTCCATACAGTGTCCACACAGGGTCCATAGTGACCACACAGGGTCCATACAGTGTCCACACAAGGTCCACACAGGGTCCATACAGTGTGCACACAGTGTCCACACAGGGTCCACACAGGGTCCACATGATGTCATCATTATAGGCTCAGTGAATGATGCAGTTTAACATGATGCACTTCATTACTTTGAAAGGATCCATTTTTCCAGTTTGGTCTAATAGCAACATATCGGAATCATCAGCATTATTATAGATATAATACTTTAGGACAAGGCTGAAATCTGCTGAAGACAAGATCTATTCAAGGCCTAGTCTCTTTAACATTATTACTCGTCACGATATGGCTGAAATATTGCCGATGTGACGTTAAATAATAACTCACTCACTAACATTATTACACTTTGAAGTAAACTGAAAATGTGCCAGTTACATGCTTGCAGATTCTACTGGAAGGACATTTGTCAGTCACATTCAGTTCACCCCTGGACACTTTGTCTATACTAATGAACAGTTGAGTAGTATAATTGAAATAACAAACACAATGAATTGGATAATCATTAAAAGTACATTAAAATGTTACTTGTCATTGCCCTGCCTGGTGATGGGAGTAAACCAGAACTGGTCAGCTGGGGCTGTACAGGGTAAACCAGAACTGGTCCGCTGGGACTGTACAGCACGGGGTAAACCAGAACTGGTCAGCTGGGACTGTACAGGGTAAACAAGAACTGGTCAGCTGGGACTGTACAGGGTAAACAAGAACTGGTCAGCTGGGACTGTACAGGGTTCCAAGAACTGGTCAGCTGGGACTGTACAGGGTTCCAAGAACTGGTCAGCTGGGACTGTATAGGGTTCCAAGAACTGGTCAGCTGGGACTGTACAGGGCTCCAAGAACTGGTCAGCTGGGACTGTACAGGGTAAACAAGAACTGGTCAGCTGGGACTGTACAGGGTTCCAAGAACTGGTCAGCTGGGACTGTACAGGGTTCCAAGAACTGGTCAGCTGGGACTGTACAGGGTTCCAAGAACTGGTCAGCTGGGACTGTACAGGGTTCCATGTCAGAATGTGGCATGGTATCTTGGTGAACTAGGGATGAGTACAAGAACAATATACATGCCCTGTCATGCTGTTTACACATGTGCACATGCATGCAATAAGAAAACTCTTGTACTTTGAGGTGTTTTGAGCTCGCTTGGCAAACACCATTTTTGTGCATGAGGCTGTTTCATTTTTTAGATAGACATGTATGTCATAAAATATTATATTTGGAAAGTGAGTTTTCATCATAAAGAAAGTATTGTTGATGATACAATCTTACTTTCAATACGTATTTGTGACCAGTGGTCCTCTCACTTTGAAGAACATGGATTGAACATGGTACTTGTGTCCTTGTTAATGTTACAGGGAACAAGACATCTAACCTCTATGTCCCTGTCTGTGCATGTGTACATGTGTCTCCTTATATAGAGTTCAGTTGTAATTCATTGAAGATACCAGTGTTCAAGTTTAACAATTGTCTTCAGTTTAAATTGTGTTCAGTGAAACTGGGTTATTGATCGTTAGATTTTCATCTCAGCCTGCGGGCTCATTACCAAACACTGGGCTCTCACCATGTTGTTGTTAAGTATTTTAACAGATGGGAACACTGTTGCTTGTTTTTCCACTTTACATATCAGTCAGTGACAATGCCCCAGGTCATCCCATGACAGCTAAAGTGTGCAGATGTTGGAATACTTTGTTGAGAATCATATATATGGTGATATATACATACACCTGCCCAGACTGTAGTGAGCTTCTGTTGTGGCCTGCTTGTGCAATGTCAGTAGTGAACGTCATTGCTTCAGAAACAACTTTACGGATTTTCAATATGGCTGCCCCTGTAGAAATATTTGACAGAGTGTACTGAACTTCCGCGTGTATGTATTGTGGATGTTTAAAGCTACTGACTACACATCCAAGTAAGCTACAGTTTCCTGGCGCTATGTTTAATTTTATTTATGAAAGTCTTGTGGAAGTGACATCATACTTTTGTATCAGTATCTTCAGTTTGACACTCATGATTTGTGTCACTTTGATTGCATGTAACTATGGAGATCAACAGGTCCAGGGTATTTATGGCCAGAGAATAGAAATATAATACACCGGATAGTAAACCACTAGTATGGTAGAAAGGAATGCATAGTATTTGTTTTGCATAATATGTAAATGTGTTTGGTTGCCATAATATACTCATTATTGCCTTTAAAGAATATGAATGCTTTCAAATAAAACATATATTTTAAATTTGTTTTGTCCATTTAGTGTGAAGCATGAATGAGTTAGTGAGTATGGTTTCAACAATATTCCATCAATATGACCGTGGGGACAACAGAAATCTGCTTCACACATTGCAGCCATGTGGGGAACTGAATCCGGCCTTCGGTGTGATGAGCAAACGATTTAACCATTCGGCTACCCCCACCACCCCTGTGAAGTATGTGCCTGTCATGGTGAAGGTCAAGGTTTCAATCCACACATTGGTATATATCTCAAATGCAGGCAGGTAGCCATTTGTGTCAGATGTGACTGAGAATCAGATCCTTACTTGAAAAGGTATTTGGTTTCAACCTCTATCTGCTGCCCATCTTGACTGAGGCCAAATAAAGCGTCATGGCAATCTGTCAGTAAGCATGGCTGTCACATTTTCTCACATTTTCAACTTTTTTCTTTTTGTATGTGTTCTTGGACATAAAGAATTCCTATACCTCTAGCATGTTTGAGACACTTGATTCTCATCTTGAGAGACAGTCTTCTCATAAGACCAGTCTGCCAGAGAGATACCCGTGTAGGTCCTCGTTAGAATTGATCTTCAGTAACCCATGCTTGTCGTAAGAGGCGACTAACGGGATCAGGCTCGCTGACTTGGTTGACACATGTCATCGGTTCCCAGTTGCGCAGATCGATGCTCATGCTGTAGATCATCGGATTGTCTGGTCCAGACTCGATTATTTACAGACCGCCGCCATATAGCTGGAATATTGGTGAGTGCTGCGTAAAACTAAACTCGCTCACTCACTGCCACAGAGAAAGGTTTGCGGTTCCATCCCTAGCTGCATGTACCAAGTGACCTTGACAGATCGCACTGTTTCCTTGCCTCACCTTGAGGGGATAGAACGGTTAACCTCACTGTGCCCCCAGCTAAATGTACTACTACGACTGTACTACTGTGGGGTTTGGAGTCAGTTAGTCACGATATGGCTGAAATATTGCCGATGTGACTTAAAATCTTAACTCACTCACTCACTTGGAGTCAGTATGTGTCCAAATGGGGTTTCAGGGCCGTCGGGTAGCCCAGTGGTTAAGGCTCGTCGCTCGTCACGCCACATGGGAACAAAGTATGATCACAGGCCCTCGTGTCTTTGCGAGGATTAAAGCTTTAACTTGTTTTGAGATGACCCCCGACTCAAAATGCTTCACAGTACAATACATAATGACTTGTACTGCGAAGTATTTCTAGTCGGGGGTCATCTCAATTTTTAAAATATATTTTTTAAATCTTTAATCCGCGCAAAGACGCGAGGGCCTGTGTTTCTGATGTCCCCCGGCGTGATATTGCTGGAATATTGCTAAAGGCGGCGGAAAACTAAACCCACTCACTCACCCAAGTTCCATGTTCTCCATGTGCTTGTGCTATAAAACAAGCGTCAGTTTGGACTAGTACAAGCAGCGACACACCCTTGCACATCACTATGTAAGGGGCAGATACGTGAGCAGACACTGTACCCAATTCATCTATTCCTCGTAGAAGCAACGATGCGTAGCCAACTGAAACTTTATGTATGCTAACAGTCTGGAATATTATCAGTGTTGTTCAATGCTGTGCATAGGCTGATCCAGAAATGTTCAAAGGAGGGGGTTGTCAGGGACTTAGAACCCCTGAACCCCACCTTGGCTCCCCCATTGCAAAACATTAACTTCAATGTGGTCTTTAGTCATTTTCAAACTGTACAACTGACTGTGCTTTTAGTAGAGGTTGCTAATGGTCGTGTAACATCTCCAAACTGTACAACTGACTGTGCTTTTAGTAGAGGTTGCTAATGGTCGTGTAACATCTCCAAACTGTACAACTGACTGTGCTTTTAGTAGAGGTTGCTAATGGTCGTGTAACATCTCAAACAAACTGTACAACTGACTGTGCTTTTAGTAGAGGTTGCTAATGGTCGTGTAACATCTCCAAACTGTACAACTGACTGTGCTTTTAGTAGAGGTTGCTAATGGTCGTGTAACATCTCCAAACTGTACAACTGACTGTGCTTTTAGTAGAGGTTGCTAATGGTCGTGTAACATCTCCAAACTGTACAACTGACTGTGCTTTTAGTAGAGGTTGCTAATGGTCGTGTAACATCTCCAAACTGTACAACTGACTGTGCTTTTAGTAGAGGTTGCTAATGGTCGTGTAACATCTCCAAACTGTACAACTGACTGTGCTTTTAGTAGAGGTTGCTAATGGTCGTGTAACATCTCCAAACTGTACAACTGACTGTGCTTTTAGTAGAGGTTGCTAATGGTCGTGTAACATCTCCAAACTGTACAACTGTCTGTGCTTTTAGTAGAGGTTGCTAATGGTCGTGTAACATCTCCAAACTGTACAACTGTCTGTGCTTTTAGTAGAGGTTGCTAATGGTCGTGTAACATCTCCAAACTGTACAACTGACTGTGCTTTTAGTAGAGGTTGCTAATGGTCGTGTAACATCTCCAAACTGTACAACTGACTGTGCTTTTAGTAGAGGTTGCTAATGGTCGTGTAACATCTCCAAACTGTACAACTGACTGTGCTTTTAGTAGAGGTTGCTAATGGTCGTGTAACATCTCCAAACTGTACAACTGACTGTGCTTTTAGTAGAGGTTGCTAATGGTCGTGTAACATCTCCAAACTGTACAACTGACTGTGCTTTTAGTAGAGGTTGCTAATGGTCGTGTAACATCTCCAAACTGTACAACTGACTGTGCTTTTAGTAGAGGTTGCTAATGGTCGTGTAACATCTCCAAACTGTACAACTGACTGTGCTTTTAGTAGAGGTTGCTAATGGTCGTGTAACATCTCCAAACTGTACAACTGACTGTGCTTTTAGTAGAGGTTGCTAATGGTCGTGTAACATCTCCAAACTGTACAACTGACTGTGCTTTTAGTAGAGGTTGCTAATGGTCGTGTAACATCTCCAAACTGTACAACTGACTGTGCTTTTAGTAGGGTTGCTAATGGTCGTGTAACATCTCCAAACTGTACAACTGTCTGTGCTTTTAGTAGAGGTTGCTAATGGTCGTGTAACATCTCCAAACTGTACAACTGACTGTGCTTTTAGTAGAGGTTGCTAATGGTCGTGTAACATCTCCAAACTGTACAACTGACTGTGCTTTTAGTAGAGGTTGCTAATGGTCGTGTAACATCTCCAAACTGTACAACTGACTGTGCTTTTAGTAGAGGTTGCTAATGGTCGTGTAACATCTCCAAACTGTACAACTGACTGTGCTTTTAGTAGAGGTTGCTAATGGTCGTGTAACATCTCCAAACTGTACAACTGTCTGTGCTTTTAGTAGAGGTTGCTAATGGTCGTGTAACATCTCCAAACTGTACAACTGACTGTGCTTTTAGTAGAGGTTGCTAATGGTCGTGTAACATCTCCAAACTGTACAACTGACTGTGCTTTTAGTAGAGGTTGCTAATGGTCGTGTAACATCTCCAAACTGTACAACTGACTGTGCTTTTAGTAGAGGTTGCTAATGGTCGTGTAACATCTCCAAACTGTACAACTGACTGTGCTTTTTAGTAGAGGTTGCTAATGGTCGTGTAACATCTCCAAACTGTACAACTGACTGTGCTTTTAGTAGAGGTTGCTAATGGTCGTGTAACATCTCCAAACTGTACAACTGACTGTGCTTTTAGTAGAGGTTGCTAATGGTCGTGTAACATCTCCAAACTGTACAACTGACTGTGCTTTTAGTAGAGGTTGCTAATGGTCGTGTAACATCTCCAAACTGTACAACTGACTGTGCTTTTAGTAGAGGTTGCTAATGGTCGTGTAACATCTCCAAACTGTACAACTGACTGTGCTTTTAGTAGAGGTTGCTAATGGTCGTGTAACATCTCCAAACTGTACAACTGACTGTGCTTTTAGTAGAGGTTGCTAATGGTCGTGTAACATCTCCAAACTGTACAACTGACTGTGCTTTTAGTAGAGGTTGCTAATGGTCGTGTAACATCTCCAAACTGTACAACTGACTGTGCTTTTAGTAGAGGTTGCTAATGGTCGTGTAACATCTCCAAACTGTACAACTGACTGTGCTTTTAGTAGAGGTTGCTAATGGTCGTGTAACATCTCCAAACTGTACAACTGACTGTGCTTTTAGTAGAGGGTTGCTAATGGTCGTGTAACATCTCCAAACTGTACAACTGACTGTGCTTTTAGTAGAGGTTGCTAATGGTCGTGTAACATCTCCAAACTGTACAACTGACTGTGCTTTTAGTAGAGGTTGCTAATGGTCGTGTAACATCTCCAAACTGTACAACTGACTGTGCTTTTAGTAGAGGTTGAGGTTGCTAATGGTCGTAGAGGTTGTAACATCTCCAAACTGTACAACTGACTGTGCTTTTAGTAGAGGTTGCTAATGGTCGTGTAACATCTCCAAACTGTACAACTGACTGTGCTTTTAGTAGAGGTTGCTAATGGTCGTGTAACATCTCCAAACTGTACAACTGACTGTGCTTTTAGTAGAGGTTGCTAATGGTCGTGTAACATCTCCAAACTGTACAACTGACTGTGCTTTTAGTAGAGGTTGCTAATGGTCGTGTAACATCTCCAAACTGTACAACTGACTGTGCTTTTAGTAGAGGTTGCTAATGGTCGTGTAACATCTCCAAACTGTACAACTGACTGTGCTTTTAGTAGAGGTTGCTAATGGTCGTGTAACATCTCCAAACTGTACAACTGACTGTGCTTTTAGTAGAGGTTGCTAATGGTCGTGTAACATCTCCAAACTGTACAACTGACTGTGCTTTTAGTAGAGGTTGCTAATGGTCGTGTAACATCTCCAAACTGTACAACTGTCTGTGCTTTTAGTAGAGGTTGCTAATGGTCGTGTAACATCTCCAAACTGTACAACTGACTGTGCTTTTAGTAGAGGTTGCTAATGGTCGTGTAACATCTCCAAACTGTACAACTGACTGTGCTTTTAGTAGAGGTTGCTAATGGTCGTGTAACATCTCCAAACTGTACAACTGACTGTGCTTTTAGTAGAGGTTGCTGATGGTCGTGTAACATCTCCAAACTGTACAACTGACTGTGCTTTTAGTAGAGGTTGCTAATGGTCGTGTAACATCTCCAAACTGTACAACTGACTGTGCTTTTAGTAGAGGTTGCTAATGGTCGTGTAACATCTCCAAACTGTACAACTGACTGTGCTTTTAGTAGAGGTTGCTGATGGTCGTGTAACATCTCCAAACTGTACAACTGACTGTGCTTTTAGTAGAGGTTGCTAATGGTCGTGTAACATCTCCAAACTGTACAACTGACTGTGCTTTTAGTAGAGGTTGCTAAATGGTCTGACTGTGCTTTTAGTAACATCATCCAAACTGTACAACTGACTGTGCTTTTAGTAGAGGTTGCTAATGGTCGTGTAACATCTCCAAACTGTACAACTGACTGTGCTTTTAGTAGAGGTTGCTAATGGTCGTGTAACATCTCCAAACTGTACAACTGACTGTGCTTTTAGTAGAGGTTGCTAATGGTCGTGTAACATCTCCAAACTGTACAACTGACTGTGCTTTTAGTAGAGGTTGCTAATGGTCGTGTAACATCTCCAAACTGTACAACTGACTGTGCTTTTAGTGAGGTTGCTAATGGTCGTGTAACATCTCCAAAATGTTATGTTAAATACATACGCACGCACGCACGCACACATAGCAATACTTTGCATTGAATTCTGATTTTGATTGGGAGCCAATGTAGATTTTGCATGACAGGGGTAGTGTGTTCAATCTTCTTTGTTCTGCTGGTCAATCTTGAGGCTGACTTCTGGACTTTCTGTAGCTTGTGTAGCACATGATTTGGAAGACCACTGAGCAACGAGTTGCAGTAATCAATGCGTGATGTTACATACGCCTGCACCAGAGCACTCGTTGTTTTCTCGTCAAGGTACCTGCGGATCAGGCCGATATTCCCAATGTGGAAATAAGCGCTGCGACAAACACTGTGGACATCTGCTTCCATGCAGGGAGATGAGTCAAGTACTACACCAAGATTCCGGACTTGAGAACTTGGTGTGATTTCACAGTGTTCAATACAAGGAGCCTATAGCCTTCAAGGGGTATATTTCAATTATGATGACCCCGTACCTGCCAACACTAATTTTCTGTAGCAAATGACACATATTTGAAGTTAATCATTTCTTCTTTGAGAGGCCTTTAGAAGTTGAAGCTCTGAAGAGGAATGTTTCAAGCAGATGAAGATAACGGTGTTACAACCGAGACGTAGCTCCCATTGTAACATAGAAGTTGTTCATTATAAATTGTTATCCTCCATATTGTAATCATTCAAAGGGCTCTAAAACAAAGATATGTTTTGGCTATAGGGGAGAGTATGGAGTAGAGGTGGGTATTGCTGAGAATTTTCATATTGCGATATATTGCGATGCAAAAGCATATATTGCGATATGTTTTGCAATATATTTTCAAGAATAATTTTATAAAGCAAAAACTACTTATAATCGAGGTAATGCTTGATTTATTAAGCAAAAACACAACAAAATCACAATGCTTGATTAAGGTTTAATAAAACTTTTAATAATGACAAAATAAAAATGTAAATAATATGTGGCACAAATGAACCAAGGAAAAGAACAATTTAACATCAACACAGTGGTTACTAGTAAATATTGAAACATTCAGATCCAAAACATTGCGAAACACTTGAACAAAAATTCAGAACACAACTTCTAACCGCACAACTTGACTTCCGGTGTGAAAACGGAAATATTCGAAGATTTCCGAGTGTTACGAATTTTTCCGAATGCATGTCAAAATACCGGTTTTCGATCAGCCTATCGCAATACGTATCGTTTTCATGGCTGAACCAGTAAATATCGGTAAACCGGTTATACTGCGCAGCCCTAGTATGGAGATATGCCTTGGTAAGGTATGGGTACTGTTTCATACACAGTTCCATGAAGACATTGAATAGATTTTGAATTTTGATGAAATGAATCGATTACAGATGATCGGGTGAACACAGTGATCACTATATACCCAAACATCATCAATTCCTACTTAGGGTGCCCTAGACTCAGATGAGAGTACGTCCAATTCAATTTTAATGTCAGAGTGTCTTTACCTTCAGTTATGTATCAGTCAACCAATCTTTATGCAGTACTGACAACGCCACATGTCTATGGTGCATTGTAGTGGTGGTCCGATTAATTAAAATAATCGAAGATTGGTCGCAATGACTAAACGACCAAGCAATCGATCATGTTTTCTCATAATCGAACACAAACAATTTTGGCACACTTGTTTGCATTAACAACATTTTTTCACAAGGTTGGTTTTGTCTGTTACATTTCATAAGTACTACAAGCTCGTTCCCTGTCATGATTGAAATTATCTTAAAGATTCCAGGAAATTTATGTTCCTAACATACTAGTCCTCCTTTAAAGATGTGAAATTTGTAAATGCATTTTGTGCAATTTGCAAAAAAACACCGAAGTACATGTTTTTTCTATATATTTTGTGCAGTAACAAACATAACCAGGAGAGTTTGATAAATCACGCTAACCAATTTTTTTCGATGATTGATCGGTTGTAATAAACCAATCATCAATTGTGAGATTTTAACCAATTCCCAACACTAGTGCATTGTACATCCATTATATACTATACATACAGTATATATGAGTGAGTGAGTGTAGTTTTACACCGCTTTTAGCAATATTGCAGCAACATCACAGCGGGGGGACACCAGAAATGGGCTTCACACGCATATACATATGCAGTATACATGAAAATCATTCACTGATATATATAGATGAATAGAATTGTGTTAATATATATCAACTGGTGAATACATGGAAGCATTGTATATAAACATGGATAACGCCTGAATACTTTGACTCTTTGTTGGTGTTAGCAGTGATGAGCATTTTGTAACACTAGTATATGTAATATTATAGGATGGTACATACTGTTCTCCAAATGAAGTGTACACGGGACTAACAACATCATCTCACCATTCATCCTCATCAAGATTTAGGTTACATTGTTTACATATTCTATTATTAATATTTATATATCGCCCAGTTTGAATGAATATGTAATGTGAGTAACAACGGAAACGCGATAAAGCGACTGGAAATATTTTAACAGTAATTGTAGACAAATAATATTCAACAGTTAAGAGCGATTTGACCACGTTGTAAAGAAATACTTGCTTGTTTGAGAAACTTACTCTTTCAATCCATGTTTGCATACACATTTGGTCCCTAACATTGAGCGCTCCCTAAAATGGACGACAATTCTACATTAACTGAACCATGCAGGTCTTTTAATGGTTGTGTCAACGACATTTTAAATTAGAACGTGAATGAACGTATTTAGCATTAACGACATGACCAGAACCACCTGTTAGGACGTACCTAAAGAGCAGCTGTTTCATGTCCGTAACCCATTATCTTTTTCTTACCTGTAATGTTTTCATCTCCAATAGAGACTCTCATGATATCAAGTCTGATAACTTCATATTTATTTCAAAGTTTTTGTTAATTATAGAATGACCGAAAAGTGATCATATAATTTCTTATGGATTTATATTTGTCTTTGGTAGGTCACAGATAGAACATTCGGTCGACCCAGTTCGAGCAACCGCCTGAAATCAGCAAGTCAGTTTACGAATTGGGGTCCCGATCCACAAAACGTTCCGATCTATTGTAACTATACTTTTGTCATATGCATACAAATAGCACAGCGCTACGAACATTTTGTGAATAGGGTGAGTCGATATCTTTACGTAATTGGACTATGCATAGCTTCATTAGTCCAAACAAAACGTAAACCCAGTTTTCTGACCGCTTGAAGTCAGTTACCTCCCTTGGCTCTGGAACTATACGTTGACATCCGATTGGTTTATTCGTGTCTCATTCCATTCGTGACCAACTCGTGTTATTCCGACCAACAAGTACCATATTTTAACGTCTTTTGGTATGACGCGGTCGGGGATCGAACCCGCGACCTTCCGCTCTCCGGGCGGACGCTCTAACCACTACACCACGGATGCGATCGGCTCAGATCTAAACAAGGGAGATAACCTTTTGATTTGAATCTCTGATTTTTATTAGATTCGACAACGATATATGACAACTTGACATTCAGTGACGAAGTGTAAATATCGAACAAAACAGCACGTTAGTGATCACTGGTACCTGTTTTCACACAAAAAATATGTCGTTTCATGGAAGAGACAATGTGATATGATTACGAGTCACTCGTCTTGGTGTGTATAAAATAATCAATTTATATTTAAAAAATAAAATATTTTTGTGATGACAGGATATTAAACTGTTCACTTTACTATGCAATAATCAAATCTTCCACGATTATTCTGATTGTTCCATACAAAACGAGCTCCAACGTTTATTGTATGACGTTTTGATGAAGAGATATCGATATCGCCACACAGAATGAAAAAGTCCAATACCGATATATTTTCGTGCGTTTTGAAATACCATTTCTTGAAATATACTGAGTCAAAAAAGAAACTTCACATTCTTTCTTCAGGGCACTATAAAAGAACAAGAGATGGTAAGATGGTTAAATTGTTATTATTTCATTGCTGAGATCTGTGTGATGTACTCGATACACTGACAGTGCCATAATCAGTTCCATTAGGCTACACCGCCGTTCCAAAACATGGGTATACAGAATGTCAAGTCACAAGAATAAAAATGCGAAATTTCTCAGTTCAATATCGTGTATGGCCGCCCCGCGCATTCACCACTGCCAAACACCGTCTCCTCATCGACTGCCTGATTCTTGTGAACACATGGTTGGGGATTCTGCGCCATTGCTCTTGCAAGGCAGCGCCAAGTTCCTGCAAATTCTGAGGTTGGTTCCTAAGACCACGAAGCCTTCTCCCAAGTGCATCCCAAACGTGCTCTATTGGATTAAGGTCAGGGGACCTCGATGGCCAGTCCATGACGTTGATTCCAGCGTTTTGAAGGAAATTTCGTGTCAACATCGCGGTATGCGGCCGAGCATTATCATGCTGGAACTGTAGACCTGGGCCATGAGCCGCCATGAAAGGAACGAGTTCAGGGGTGAGCACCTGGTCGCGGTAAGCAGCAGCTGTGAGGTTTCCACGGATGACCAGAAGTCGGGAAGGGTTGTTCCCACAGAAAGCACCCCACACCATGCAACTTCCGCCCCCGAATCTGTCGACTTCCTGTACACAACATTGGGCATACCGTTCACGACGTCGTCTCCAGACTCTATGCCTGCCGTCCGCGAATCTGAGGGTAAACCTGAATTCATCGCTAAAGACGACTCGATTCCAGTCTCTCTGGGTCCCTCGGAGGTGACGTTGGGCCCACAGCAGACGTTGACGTTGATGAAACGGCGTCAATATTGGCCCACGATATGGACGTCGAAAATGGAGATTGGCAGCCCGCAACCGATTTCGAATGGTCTGTGAGGACAGTCGACCTCTAGACATCTCAGCCCTGGTTCGTGTAGCCGGCTGAAATCTGTCACGTAGGTGACGTAGGACGATTTGACGGTCTTCTGCTCGTGACGTCACACGTGGACGACCCGACCTTGGGCGATCAGAAGTGGTGCCAGTTTGTTGTAGACGACCTCGCAAGTCATACACAGTACGACGGCTGCATCCCATTGCTCTTGCGACGTCGATAAACTGATCTTCCCGCTTGCAACATACCAACGGCACGTTCACGTTGCACATTTGACAATCGTGGCATTTCAAGTACCGTTAGAACTGTGGTTTAAAAGTGTTTTTTCAATTCTTGAGGCCAATGCAAACACGTGCATATGAAGAAAACTTCGATGCGAAGATCACGTGATGGACTGCACGTGCAAAACCTGATTTGGCACTAACGTCATTTGCACGAGGAATGGATGGGTTTGAGTGGGTTTTGCTAACGTCGAAAGATAGGGATCCCATTTCGGATACATAGATGTATCATCAGAGAAAAAATATTCATTATTTTTCAAATTACATTTTGTGAAGTTTCTTTTTTGACTCAGTATACTTTTGATTGATTCGAAAAGGTGCACGTGTTGTCCATTTAAGATGTATGGAAAACGTCTATTCAAAACATTTCTTCTGGTAAAAGAAGTAATATTTATGAGCTTCAAATTATGTTTTTGATTGTTGTTTAACGCCGCACTCAGCAATATTCCAGCCACATGGCGGTCCTCAAATTCTGACTTACAAAGGTGAGATATTCAGCTTACCAATGTCCGCTTTCACCGACGTCGTCAAAGCCATAAAACAAGTCATTTAAGTAAATTTATTACATTTGCCGATAAGGCCAGTACACAGAAAATGTATAGTCCTTGTCCGCGCAAATATGCTCCCAGTGACCTAGTGTTAAGCATAGCGGAGTTATGGCCCCTTTTATATGCGTGTGTGACGTCGTCTTCTGACGTCATAGAAGAAAATATGTTTCGTTATAAATGGCAAGCCATTTTTATATAACGTTATATACAGTTACGCATACAAATCCATTTGATATATATATTTATGTTATTCAGATATCAGGCAGTATTTTGAGCTATCATAGTTTTCATTACGATGTAAAATAATACAACAGCAGCACAAAACTGTTACGATGGTTTGATAAAAAGTGGAGACATTTATAACAGAAAAGCAGATCTACAAAGTGATGCGCGAGCGCAATTGTCGCACTACGTTCACAAGTCAGATCCTATGTAAATGTGCGTCAGAAGAGAAATGGCAGTGAGATGACACTTCATGACAAAACGTTTAACTGAATTTTAGAAGCCCCATCAAATCTTCAGCAGTTCCCAGAACATTAGAAATTTTAAAAAAAACTCCAGCCACTGTTAGTAATTTTGTGTTCAGTCTGGTCAATCTTCTCGAACAGCCCGTCAAATTACTCCCTTACTCGGGGCCGTGTAGCCTAGTGGGTAAAGTATTCACTTGTCATACCGAAGACCCGGGTTCGATTCCCCATATGTGTTAATGTGTGAAGCCCATTTGTGGTGTCCCCACCGTGATATTGCTGTAATGTTGCTAAAGCGGCGTAAAACCATACTCACTTACACTCACTCACTCACTACTGAAAGTGATGCCAAGAGCCATGTACAGGCTGAGAAGACTCAAACGATTTGGGGAGAGACTGATTCTGTTCAAAATGACCGTTCTTTTCATTATAACTCTCTGCATTATTGGAATCTGATGACGCCCCCTTGCTGAAAGGACTCAGTCCCTCGGTCTATAATCTCCGTTGTCATCAGACATTGTTCTTTCGTAATGAGGGGAGATTCTGTCCCTGCAAACAGACAAAAAATGTCCAAATCTATGTTCGATCACATATGAAATAATAAACGGTGACTTATGACATTCTTAAAACCAAGAACAACCAATGTGCTGCCACTTTTCACATTTGAAGGGTCCCTATATGGAGTGTCTGTTAGATGTTCGGGATGGTATTGTTTGTTTGTTTTTTGTTGTTTTTGTTTTGTTTAACAGCGAGATCCCAGCTATACGTATAGCGTAAATAATTGAGTCTGGACCAGACAATCTAAAGTTCAGCAGCATAAGCATTGATATATACAATTGGGATAAGATGACATGTGTCAACCAAGTCAGCGAGCCTGACCACCCGATCCCGTCAGTCGCCTCTTACGACAAGCATGGGTTACTGAAGGCCAATATTAAACCGGATCCTGACATGTGTAACTTAAGATGGTGTCAACCCTGCTTCACGGTTACCATCACGCCACATAACTTGTATTCCCACCCAGCCTAATAACTCCTAAGTGATAAATATAGACTTTGACATAATTCATTAATTTGTCGCTCTTTCCACAAACGAAAAGAAGGAAATCTCAAAATTGAAATTTTGGCATCTCACTAACGAACAAAACATGACATGCAACAGGGGCTCCGTCTGGAATTTCTGACTATGTAATATATAGTGTATTTGATGAAACAGATCTTGCTCTTACCATCGACGCAGTTGATAAAGTGTTCCAGTTCATTTTGAAAGGCCATGCTGAACCTATCTGGGAAGGAAGTACATATACGAGGGCTTCTGAAACCACTGGTCAACTCCAGTTTGGCGCTCGACAAGCGTGGGTTGTCCATCTGTGCCATCCCTGCTGAGCCGAACACCTGGGGAATCACAACGGTAACAGAGTGGGTCAATGGCTTTTGTTGCCACTGATTAAGGCCAGGTAACAATAACTCTTGTTTGTTATTTTATTCAAACCTGGGGGAAGACTTTATTGTATAAATTATATCTATTTTATAGGGTAGAAATCTAAGGGTGAGACAAAATGAACATCAGGAATCAAATTAGAAATTCTGAAAAAAATGTGACTGACTGACTGACTGACTGACGAGTTTGGTTTTACGCCGCTTTTAGCAATATTCCAGCAACATCGCGGCGGGGGACACCAGAAATGGGCTTCACACATTTTACCCATGTGGGGATTCGAACCCGGGTCTTCGGCGTGACGAGCCACTAGATTACCCCACCTCCCGAGAAAAATGTGATTAAAATATGGTAAAACAGAGGCAGAGAGAAATTTAAAGGTGTCAGGACCATGGGAAATAAGACATTATATACCTCCCATCAAAAGTTTAGACTCACTAGTGTAAATGTAGCCACTTACTTCAGGCAACTGTTCTACACTAAATACTTGCAAAATATTCCATACTGTTTAAAGGTATTGTTTACACATGAACTGATGCATTGTAAAACAAATTGGTACAGTTGAAAAGCTTATTGTCATGAGTTCAAGAAATAATAAAAATCAGTGAAAATTGGCGAATTCTTAACAAAACTTTACACCAAAGCGCAGCTGTTCATCTGCACGATATTTCTTTTTTAATATTTACCATATCTCGAACACAAAACAATTCGATGTCAGACTATGTAATATATAGTGTATTTGATGAAACAGATCTTGCTCTTACCATCGACGCAGTTGATAAAGTGGTCCAGTTCATTTTGAAAGGCCATGCTGAACCTATCTGGGAAGGAAGTACATATACGAGGGCCTCTGAAACTGTAACCACTGGTCAACTCCAGTTTGGCGCTCGACAAGCGTGGGTTGTCCATCTGTGCCATACATGTTCCTGCAATTCATGATGAGATTCCGATTTACATTGTTCCGAACATGCCTGAACGCTATGGGAATCACAACGGTAACAGAGTGCTGACTCAACAACTGTCAATGGCTTTTGTTGCCACTGATTAAGGCCAGGTAACAATAACTCTTGTTTGTCGTTGTTTTTAGATTCAATGTTGGCATGTCAGTAATCGTCATGTCATCGGTTCCCAACCATTCCAATGACGTTTGACAAATCGGAATCCCATCAAGTATAGATATGATACAGAACTACGGACCTTCTGTTCCGTTGTCGGAATCCCAAGGTTTGCCCCGTCAGCAAACTGACAAGGTAAATATGTCTGACCACCCGATCCCGTTAGTCGCCTCTTACGACAAGCATGGGTTACTGATGGCTCATTCTAACCCGGACCTTCACGGGTTCCGATTATTAGTAGATTATGAGATGAATAATAAATTATGATCATCTCACCTCAAACCTGATATCATATCCATACACTGACTCAATGACATTGTTTATTGACGCTACAACGCCAGACCTGTACTTGAGAACGGCGGTGACAGTATCAGCTTCCCCCGCACTCCTTCATCACGGGGTCATGAGCGTGGCCCGTCAGGTAGATGCTCTCAGGGCGTTCCGCCCCCGTCAGCCACACCATCAAGTCAATGTCGTGAGGGGTCAGATCACAGAAGATGTTGCATCCGTTCTTAGCTGTAACCCAATCACAGAATTAGATCTGATCGTTATCGCTTTATAGTTCAGAAAAATGAAAGTCATTTGAAATTGTCTGACCAATGCTATTTTTCACATTTGAGAATTTGCTGAATATTGGCATGGGGCTACCATAGACGTAGTGTTTCAACAGTTGTTGTCCATTCCGGTTTACAATATTTATGCATGTGAGTGAGTGACTACGTCACTTTTAGCAATATTCCAGCGATATCCCTATCTAAGTATTATTCTGTTCGAAAATTGCGGGATACCGTTTAAGAGACAAATAATAATATGCCTTGGAGTCTGCTGTTGAGGATTTGGTTTTGACGACAGGTTTGAGTGAGTGAGTTGAGTTTTACGCCGCTTTTAGCAATAATCCAGCAATATCACGGCAGGGGACACCGGAAATGGGCTTCAAACATTGTACCCATGTCTTCGGCGTGACGAGCGAACGCTTTAATCACTAGGCTAACACACACCCCCCACCCCACCCCCACCCCGCACCCCGACAGGTTTGAGAACAATCAGATGATATCGGTAATTAAAGGATAACAAGCCCAAAGGTCAAATCAATCAAATGTATTGAAAAGGTCCGTCAGTAAATATCAAACTAAAACTGATTCCACCTATGTGCTTTCCCCTATTCCAAGCTACGTATGTTACAACCAGACTTACCCAGCGAGGAGAGATACTCGTAGGATGGGCGTGGCGAGTCCCTCGTGACCAGTGTTATCACGTGGATGTTGCCTATATCTCCCTGTTGTACAGTTTGAACTGTTGCCTGAACTGCTGGATCAAACCGTCTACAATCATAGTCATCAAACATTAGTGAGTCAGTAAGTGACCTGAGTTTTAGTCCGCTTTTAGCAATATTACAGTAATATCACGGCGGAGGACACCAGAAATGGACTTCACACATTGTGCGCATGTGGGGAATCGAACCCGGGCCTTCGGAGTGACGAGCGAACGCTTTAACCCATAGGCTACCCCACCGCCCCCATAAAACATTAAGTGCCATGCTTAGTCTAGTATCTATAAGTACAAAATACTTGTTGTTAGAACCTAGTGCGGAGTGTTAAAATATGCTAAATTCTGAGAAAACTTGAAAATGGCTGGAACCTGGTGCCAGAAAACAGCTTGAAAACGTTCTTTATCAGTACCCCAACTGAAATGTATATTTGAGGCGGATCGGTCATATGTTTGCTTGCTGTTTTAACACCGCACTCAGCTGGAAACATAAGCCTGGACCAGATAATCAAGTGATTGACATCGTTTCACTGTCTGGTAGGGTGTGATGACGAGTCCCGCTACTTGATCTCACATATATATTGAGTCAAAAAAGAGGTGTGCCTCGTGAGTAAGCAAGGAACAAAAGTGTCTGGTATTGGGTGAGGGAGGTGTACCTCGTGAAGTGAGTAAGGAACAAAAGTGTCTGGTATTGAGTGGGAGGGAGGTGTACCTCGTGAAGTGAGCAAGGAACAAAAAGGATCTGGTATTGAGTGAGAGGGAGGTGTACCTTGTGAAGTGAGTAGGAACAAAATTGTCTGGTATTCAGTGAGAGAGAGGGAGTGCCTCGTGAAGTGAGTAAGGAACAAAAGTGTCTGGTATTGAGTGAGGAGGGAGGTGTACCTTGTGAAGTGAGTAAGGAACAAAAGTGTCTGGTATTGAGTGAGAGGGAGGTGTACCTTGTGAAACGAGTAAAAAAGGAACAAAAGTGTCTGGTATTGAGTGAGGAGGAGGTGTACCTCGTGAAGTAAGCAAGGAACAAAAGTGTCTGGTATTGAGGTGGGAGGGGGGTGTACCTCGTGAAGTGAGCAAGGAACAAAGAGTGTCTGGTATTCAGTGGGAGGGAGGTGTACCTCGTGAAGTGAAGAGCAAAGAGGAACAAAGGTATCTGGTATTGAGTGAGGAGGGGTTGTACCTCGTGAAGTGAGTAAGGAACAAAAAGTATCTGGTATTGAGTGAGGAGAGGGTGTGTACATCGTTAGGGGGGAGTAAGGAACAAATGTGTCTGGTATTGAGTGAGGAGGGGTGTACCTCGTGATGTGAGTAAGGAACTAATGTGTCTGGTATTGAGTGAGAGGGAGGTGTACCTTGTGAAGTGAGCAAGGAACAAAAGTGTCTAGTCTTCAGTGAGAGAGAGGTGTGCCTCGTGGGAGGTGAGTAAGGAACAAAAGTGTCTGGTGGTATTGGTGGGGAGGGAGGTGTACCTCGTGTGAGTGAGTAAGGAACAAAAAGTGTCTGGTATTGAGTGAGAGAGAGGTGTACCTCGTGAAGTGAGTAAGGAACAAAAGTGTCTGGTATTGAGTGAGAGGGAGGTGTACATCGTTAGGGGAGTAAGGAACAAATGTGTCTGAGTATTGGTGGGAGGGAGGTGTACCTTGTGAGAGCGAGGTAAGGAACAAAAGTGTCTGGTATTCAGTGAGGAGAGAGGTGTGCCTCATTGAAGTGAGTAAGGAACAAAAGTGTCTGGTATTCAGTGAGAGAGAGGTGTGCCTCGTGAAGTAAGCAAGGAACAAAAAGTGTCTGGTATTGTGTGTGAGGGAGGTGTACCTCGTGGGAGTGAGTAAGGAACAAAAGTGTCTGGTATTGGTGAGAGGGAGGTGTACCTCGTGAAGTGAGCAAGGAACAAAAAGATCTGGTATTGAGTGAGAGGGAGGTGTACCTTGTGAAGTGAGTAAGGAACAAAAGTGTCTGGTATTCCAGTGAGAGGAGAGGTGTGCCTCATTGAGTGAACAAGGAACAAAAGTGTCTGGTATTGAGTGAAAGGGAGGTGTACCTTGTGAGAGTGAGTAAGGAACAAAAGTGTCTGGTATTGAGTGAGAGGAGGGAGGTGTACCTTGTGAAGAGCAGGTAGGAACAAAAAGTGTCTGGTATTCAGTGAGGGAGGGAGGTATGCCTCGTGAAGTAAAGCAAGGAACAAAGTGTGTCTGGTATTGAGTGAGAGGGAGGTGTACCTCGTGAGAGTGAGTGGGGAACTAATGTGTCTGGTATTGAGTGAGGAGGGAGGTGTACCTTGTGAGAGAGAGTAAGGAACAAAAGTGTCTGGTATTCAGTGGAGAGGGAGGTGTGCCTCGTGAAGTAAGCAAGGAACAAAAGTGTCTGGTATTGAGGTGAGAGAGGGAGGTGTACCTCGTGATGTGAGTAAGGAACTAAGGTGTGTCTGGTATTTGGTGAGGAGGGAGGTGTACCTTGTGAAGTGAGCAAGGAACAAATGTGTCTGGTATTGAGTGAGGAGGAGGTGTACCTTGTGAGAGTGAGTAAGGAACAAAAAGTATCTGGTATTGAGTGAGAGGGGGTGTACATCGTTAGGGTAGTAAAGGGAACAAATGTGTCTGGTATTGAGTGAGGAGGGAGGTGTACCTTGTGAAGGCAGTAGGGAACAAAAGTGAGTGTCTGGTATTGAGGTGAGGGAGGGAGGTGTGCCTCGTGAAGTGAGTAAGGAACAAAGGTATCTGGTATTGAGTGAGGAGAGGGGGTTGTACCTCGTGAGTGAGTAAGGAACAAAAGTATCTGGTATTGAGTGAGGAGGGGGTGTACATCGTTAGGGGGAGTAAGGAACAAATGTGTCTGGAGTATTGAGTGAGGAGGGAGGTGTACCTCGTGAGAGTGAGCAAAAGGAACTAATGTGTCTGGTATTGAGTGAGTGAGGGGGAGGTGTACCTTGTGGAGTGAGTAAGGGAACAAAAAGTGTCTGGTATTCAGTGAGAGAGAGGGGTGTACCTCGTGAAGTGAGCAAGGAACAAAAGGATCTGGTATTGAGTGAGAGGGAGGTGTACCTCGTGAAGTGAGCAAGGAACAAAAGTATCTGGTATTGAGTGGGGAGGGAGTTGTACCTTGTGAAGTGGAGTAAGGAACAAAAGTATCTAGGTATTGAGTGAGGAGAGGAGGGTGTACATCGTTAGGGTAGTAAGGGAACAAATGTGTCTGGTATTGAGTGTGAGAGGGAGGTGTACCTTGTGAGAGCAGGTAAGGAACAAACGTGTCTGGTATTGGGTGGGAGGAGGGAGGTGTGCCTCGTGAGAGTCAGCAAGGAACAAAGGTATCTGGTATTGAGTGAGGGGTTGTACCTTGTGAAGAGTGAGTAAGGAACAAAAGTATCTGGTATTGAGGTGAGGAGGGAGGTGTACCTTGTGAGAGTAAGTAAGGAACAAAAGTATCTGGCATTGGTGAGGAGGGGTGTACATCGTTAGGGGAGTAGGAACAAATGTGTCTGGTATTGAGGTGAGGAGGGAGGTGTACCTCGTTGAAGTGAGTAAGGAACTAATGTGTCTGGTATTGAGTGAGGGGGAGGTGTACCTTGTGAGAGTGAGTAGGGAACAAAAGTGTCTGGTATTCAGTGAGGAGGGAGGTGTACCTCGTGAAGTGAGCAGGGAACAAAAGGATCTGGTATTGAGTGAGGAGGGAGGTGTACCTTGTGAAGTGAGTAAGGAACAAAAGCGTCTGGTATTCAGTGAGGAGAGGAGGTGTGCCTCGTGAAGTGAGTAAGGAACAAAAAGTGTCTGGTATTGGTGAGGAGGGAGGTGTGCCTCGTGAAGTGAGTAAGGAACAAAAGTGTCTGGTATTGAGTGAGGAGGGAGGTGTACCTTGTGAAGTGAGTAAGGAACAAAAGTGTCTGAGTATTGAGTGTGAGGGAGGAGGTGTACCTTGTGAGAGTGAGTAAGGAACAAAAGTATCTGGTATTGAGTGAGTGAGGAGGTGTACATCGTTAGGGTAGTAAGGAACAAATGTGTCTGAGTATTGAGTGAGAGAGGGAGGTGTACCTTGTGAGAGGAGCAGTAAGGAACAAAAAGTGTCTGGTATTGAGTGAGGAGGGAGGTGTGCCTCCTGTGAAGTGAGTAAGGAACAAAGGTATCTGGTATTGAGTGAGGGAGGGGGTTGTACCTCGTGAAGTGAGTAAAGGAACAAAGTATCTGGTATTGAGTGAGACGGAGGTGTACATTGTGAAGTGAGTAAGGAACAAAAGTATCTGGTATTGAGTGAGAGGGGTGTACATCGTTAGGGGTAAAGGAACAAATGTGTCTGGTATTGAGTGAGGAGGGAGGTGTACCTCGTGAAGTGAGTAAGGAACTAATGTGTCTGGTATTGAGGTGAGGGAGGTGTACCTTGTGAGAAGTGAGTAAGGAACAAAAGTGTCTGGTATTGAGTGAGAGGGAGGTGTACCTCGTGAAGTGAGCAAGGAACAAAAGTGTCTGGTATTGAGTGAGAGGGAGGTGTACCTCGTGAAGTGAGCAAGGAACAAAAGTGTCTGGTATTGAGTGAGAGGGAGGTGTACCTTGTGAAGTGAGTAAGGAACAAAAGTATCTGGTATTGAGTGAGAGGGGGGTGTACGTCGTGAGGGTAGTAAGGAACAAAATGTGTCTGGTATTGAGTGAGAGGGAGGTGTACCTTGTGAAGTGCAGTAGGAACAAAAGTGTCTGGTATTGAGTGTGAGGAGGGAGGTGTGCCTCGTGGAAGTGAGCAAAAAGGAACAAAGGTATCTGGTATTGAGTGAGGAGGGTTGTACCTTGTGAAGTGAGTAAGGAACAAAAGTGTCTCTGGTATTGAGTGAGAGGGAGGTGTACCTTGTGAGAGTGAGTAAGGAACAAAAAGTATCTGGCATTGAGTGAGGAGGGAGGTGTACATCGTGAGGGGAGTAAGGAACAAATGTGTCTGGTATTGAGTGAGGAGGGAGGTGTACCTCGTGAGAGTGAGTAAGGAACTAATGTGTCTGGTATTGAGTGAGGGAGGGAGGTGTACCTTGTGAAGTGAGTAAGGAACAAAGGTGTCTGGTATTGAGTGGGAGGGAGGTGTACCTCGTGAGAGTGAGCAAGGAACAAAAGTATCTGGTATTGAGTGAGGAGGGAGGTGTACCTTGTGAGTGAGTGAGTAGGAACAAAGCGTCTGGTATTCAGTGAGGAGGGAGGTGTACCTCGTGAAGTGAGTAAGGAACAAAAGTGTCTGGTATTGAGTGAGAGGGAGGTGTACCTCGTGAAGTGAGTAAGGAACAAAAGTGTCTGGTATTGAGTGAGAGGGAGGTGTACCTTGTGAAGTGAGTAAGGAACAAAAGTGTCTGGTATTGAGTGAGAGGGAGGTGTACCTTGTAGAAGCAGAGTAAGGAACAAAGTGTCTGGTATTGAGTGGGGAGGGAGGTGTACCTCGTGTGAGTGAGCAAGGAACAAAGTGTCTGGTATTGAGTGAGGAGGGAGGTGTACCTCGTGAGAGTGAGTAAGGAACAAAAGTGTCTGGTATTGAGTGAGAGGGAGGTGTACCTCGTGAGAGTGAGCAAGGAACAAAAGTATCTGGTATTGAGTGAGGGAGGGGTGTACCTCGTGAAGTGAGTAGGAACAAAGTGTCTGGTATTGAGTGAGAGGGAGGTGTACCTCGTGAAGTGAGTAAGGAACAAAAGTGTCTGGTATTGAGTGAGAGGGAGGTGTACCTCGTGAAGTGAGCAAGGAACAAAAGTGTCTGGTATTGAGTGAGAGGGAGGTGTACCTCGTGAAGTGAGTAAGGAACAAATGTGTCTGGTATTGAGTGAGGAGGGAGGTGTACCTCGTGAAGTGAGTAAAAGGGAACAAAAGTGTCTGGTATTGAGGTGAGGGAGGGAGGTGTACCTCGTGAAGTGAGTAAAGGAACAAAAGTGTCTGGTATTGAGTGGGAGGGGGTGTACCTCGTGAAGTGAGTAAAGGGAACAAAGTGTCTGGTATTGAGTGGGAGGGAGGTGTGCCTCGTGAAGTGAGCAAAAGGAACAAAAGTGTCTGGTATTTGAGTGAGGAGGGGGGTGTACCTCGTGATGTGGTAGGGAACAAATGTATCTGGTATTGAGTGAGGAGGGAGGTGTACCTCGTGATGTGAGTAAGGAACAAATGTATCTGGTATTGGTGAGGAGGGGGTGTACCTCGTGTGTGAGTAAGGAACTAATGTGTCTGGTATTGAGTGAGGAGGGAGGTGTACCTGAGTGATGTGAGTAAAGGAACAAATGTATCTGGTATTGAGTGAGGGAGGGGTGTATATCGTGATGTGTGTAAGGAACAAATGTATCTGGTATTGAGTGAGAGGGAGGGGGTACAGCGTTAGGGGAGTAAGGAACTAATGTGTCTGGTATTGAGTGAGGGAGGGGGTGTACATCGTTAGGGGAGTAAGGAACTAATGTGTCTGGTATTGAGTGAGGAGGGAGGTGTACCTTGTGAGAGTCAGCAAGGAACAAAAGTATCTAGTACTGAGTGAGAAGGAGGTGTACCTCGTGAAGTGAGTAAGGAACAAAAGTATCTGGTATTGAGTGAGGGAGGGAGGTGTACCTCGTGGAAGTGAGTAAGGAACAAATGTATCTGGCATTGAGTGAGGAGGGAGGTGTACCTCGTGATGTGAGTAGGAACAAATGTATCTGGTATTGAGTGAGAGGGAGGTGTACCTAGTGATGTGAGTAAGGAACAAATGTATCTGGTATTGAGTGAGGAGGGGGGTGTACATCGTGATGTGAGTAAGGAACAAATGTATCTGGTACTGAGTGAGGAGGGGGGTGTACCTCGTGATGTGAGTAAGGAACAAATGTATCTGGTATTGAGTGAGAGGGAGGTGTACCTCGTGATGTGAGTAGGGGAACAAATGTATCTAGTATTGAGTGAGGAGGAGGGGTTTGCCTCGTTGAAGTAAGCAATGAACAAAGTGTCTGGTATTGAGTGAGGAGGGAGGTGTACATCGTTAGGGGAGTAAGGAAACAATGTGTCTGGTATTGAGTGAGGAGGGAGGTGTACCTCGTGATGTGAGTAAGGAACAAAGTGTCTGGTATTCAGTGAGAGGGAGGTGCACCTTGTGTGAGTGAGTAAAGGAACAAATGCATCTGGTATTGAGTGAGAGGAGGGGGTGTACATCGTTAGGGAGTAAAGAACTAATGTGTCTGGTATTGAGTGAGAGGGGTTGTACCTCGTGAGAGTGAGTAAGGAACAAAGTATCTGGTATTGAGTGAGGAGGGAGGTGTACCTTGTGAAGTGAGTAGGAACAGATGTATCTGGTATTGGGTGAGGGAGGGAGGTGTACATCGTTAGGGGAGTAAAAGGAACTAATGTGTCTGGTATTGAGTGAGGAGGGAGGTGAACATCGTTAGGGGAGTAAGGAACTAATGTGTCTGGTATTGAGGTGAGGAGGGAGGTGTACCTTGTGAAGTGAGCAAAGAACAAAAAGTATCTTGTATTGAGTGGGAGGGGGTGTACATCGTTAGGGGAGTAAGGAACTAATGTGTCTGGTATTGAGTGAGAGGGAGGTGTACCTTTGTGAGTGAGCAAGGGAACAAAAGTGTCTGGTATTGAGTGAGAGGGGGTGTACATCGTTAGGGGAGTAAGGAACTAATGTGTCTGTATTGAGTGAGAGGGAGGTGTACCTCGTGAGAGTGAGTAAGGAACAAATGTGTCTGAGTATTGGTGAGGAGGGAAGCCGTGCCTCGTGAAGTGAGTAAGGAACAAAGAGGTGTCTGGTATTGAGTGGGACGGGGGTGTACCTCGTGATGTGAGTAGGAACAAAAGTGTCTGGTATTGAGTGAGGAGGAGAGGTGTGCCTCGTGGAGTGAGTAAGGAACAAAAGTGTCTGGTATTGAGTGAGACGGGGGTGTACCTCGTGATGTGAGTAGGGAACAAATGTACCTGGTATTGAGTGTGAGGGGGGTGTACCTCGTGATGTGAGTAAGGAACAAATGTATCTGGTATTGAGTGAGGAGGGTGTACCTCGTGATGTGAGTAGGAACTAATGTGTCTGGTATTGAGTGAGAGGGAGGTGTACCTAGTGATGTGAGTAGGGAACAAATGTATCTGGTATTGAGTGAGAGAGGGTGTACATCGTGATGTGTGTAAAGGAACAAATGTATCTGGTATTGGTGAGGAGGGAGGTGTACATCGTTAGGGGAGTAAGGAACTAATGTGTCTGGTATTGAGTGAGGAGGGGGTGTACATCGTTAGGGGAGTAAGGAACTAATGTGTCTGGTATTGAGTGAGAGGAGGTGTACCTTGTGAAGTCAGCAAGGAACAAAGTATCTAGTACTGAGTGAGGGAGGAGGTGTACCTCGTGAAGTGAGTGGGAACAAAAGTATCTGGTATTGAGTGAGGAGGGAGGTGTACCTCGTGAAGTGAGTAAGGGAACAAATGTATCTGGCATTGAGGTGGGGAGGGAGGGGTGTACCTCGTGATGTGAGTAAGGAACAAATGTATCAGTGTATTGGTGAGGAATGGGGTGTACCTAGTGATGTGAGTAAGGGAACAAATGTATCTGGTATTGAGTGAGGAGGGAGGTGTACATCGTGATGTGAGTAAGGAACAAATGTATCTGGTACTGAGTGAGGAGGGGGTGTACCTCGTGATGTGAGTAGGAACAAAATGTATCTGGTATTGAGTGAGAGGGAGGTGTACCTCGTGATGTGAGTAAGGAACAAATGTATCTGGTATTGAGTGAGGAGGGGGGTGTACCTCGTGAAGTGAGTGAGGAACAAATGTGTCTGGTATTGAGTGAGGAGGGAGGTGTACCTAGTGATGTGAGTAAGGAACAAATGTATCTGGTATTGGGTGAGACAGGGGGTGTACATCGTGATGTGAGTAAGGAACAAATGTATCTGATATTGAGTGAGAGGGGGTGTACATCGTTGGGGGAGTAGGAACTAATGTGTCTGGTATTGAGTGAGAGGGGTGTACCTTGTGAAGTCAGCAAGGAACAAAATATCTAGTACTGTGAGTGAGGAAGGAGGTGTACCTCGTGAAGTGAGTAAGGAACAAAAAGTATCTGGTATTGAGTGAGGAGGGAGGTGTACCTAGTGATGTGAGTGGGAACAAATGTGTCTGGTATTGTGAGTGGGAGGGGTGTACATCGTTAGGGAGTAAGGAACTAATGTGTCTGGTATTGAGTGAGGAGGGTGTACCTTGTGAGTGAGCAAGGAACAAAATATCTGAGTACTGAGTGAGAAGGGGAGGTGTACCTCGTGAGAGTGAGTAAGGAACAAAAGTATCTGGTATTGAGTGAGGAGGGAGGTGTACCTCGTGGAAGTGAGTAAGGAACAAAAGTATCTGGTATTGAGTGAGGAGGGGGTGTATTTCGTGAAAGTGAGTAAGGAACAAAAGTATCTGGTATTGAGTGAGGAAGGAGGTGTACCTCGTAGAGAGTGAATAAGGAACAGAAGTGTCTGGTATTGAGGTGAGAGGGGGTGTACATCGTTGGGGAGTAAGGAACTAATGTGTCTGGTATTGAGTGAGAGGGAGGTGTACCTCGTGAAGTCAGCAAGGAACAAAGTATCTAGTACTGAGTGAGGAAGGAGGTGTACCTCGTGATGTGTGTAAGGAACAAAAGTATCTGGTATTGAGTGAGGGAGGTGTACCTCGTGATGTGTGTAAGGAACAAAAGTATCTGGTACTGAGTGAGAAGGAGGTGTACCTCGTGGAAGTGTGTAAGGAACAAAAGTATCTGGTATTGAGTGAGGAGGGGGTGTACATCGTGATGTGAGTAAGGAACAAATGTATCTGGTATTGAGTGGGAGGGGGTGTACATCGTGATGTGAGTAAGGAACAAATGTATCTGGTACTGGTGAGAGAGGTGTACCTCGTGATGTGAGTAAGGAACAAATGTATCTGGTATTGGTGAGGAGGAGGTGTACCTCGTGATGTGAGTAAGGAACAAATGTATCTGGTATTGACTGAGTGAGGGGGGTGTACCTCGTGATGTGAGTAAGGAACAAATGTATCTGGTATTGAGTGAGGAGGGGGTGTACATCTTGATGTGAGTAAGGAACAAAAGTATCTGGTATTGAGTGAGAGGGAGGTGTACATCGTGAAGTGAGTAAGGAACAAATGTATCTGGTACTGAGTGAGAGGGGGTGTACCTCGTGATGTGAGTAAGGAACAAATGTATCTGGTATTGAGTGAGGAGAGGGTGTACATCGTGATGTGAGTAAGGAACAAATGTATCTGGTACTGAGTGAGAGGGGGTGTACCTCGTGATGTGAGTAAGGAACAAATGTATCTGGTATTGAGTGAGAGGGAGGTGTACCTCGTGAAGTGAGTAAGGAACAAAAGTATCTGGTATTGAGTGAGAGGGAGGTGTACCTCGTGAAGTGAGTAAGGAACAAATGTGTCTGGTATTGAGTGAGAGGGAGGTGTACCTCGTGAAGTGAGTGAGGAACAAATGTATCTGGTATTGAGTGAGACAGGAGGTGTACCTAGTGAAGTGAGTAAGGAACAAATGTGTCTGGTATTGAGTGAGAGGGAGGTGTACATCGTGATGTGAGTAAGGAACAAATGTATCTGATATTGAGGTGAGAGGGGGGTGTACATCGTTAAGGGAGTAAGGAACTAATGTGTCTGGTATTGAGTGAGAGGGAGGTGTACATCGTGAAGGGAGTAAGGAACTAATGTGTCTGGTATTGAGTGAGAGAGGGAGGTGTACCTTGTGAAGTGAGCAAGGAACAAAATATCTGGTACTGGTGAGTGAGAGGGAGGTGTACCTCGTGAAGTGAGTAAGGAACAAAAGTGTCTGGTATTGAGTGAGAGGAGGGAGGTGTACCTCGTGAAGTGAGTAAGGAACAAAAGTGTCTGGTATGAGAGGAGGGTACCTCGTGAAGGAGGTGTAGGTGTTCATCGTGAAGTGAGTAAGGAACAAAAGTGTGTCTGGTATTGAGTGAGAGGGAGGTGTACCTCGTGAAGTGAGTAAAGAACAAAAGTGTCTGGTATTGAGTGAGAGGGGGTGTACATCGTGAAGTGAGTAAGGAACAAAAGTGTCTGGTATTGAGTGAGAGGAGGTGTACCTCGTGAAGTGAGTAAGGAACAAAAGTATCTGGTATTGAGTGAGGAGGAGGTGTACCTCGTGAAGTGAGCAAGGAACAAAAGTATCTGGTATTGAGTGAGAGGGAGGTGTACCTTGTGAAGTGAGTAAGGAACAAAAGTATCTGGTATTGAGTGAGAGGGAGGTGTACCTTGTGAAGTGAGTAAGGAACAAAAGTATCTGGTATTGAGTGAGAGGGGGGTGTACGTCGTGAAGTGAGTAAGGAACAAAAGTGTCTGGTATTGAGTGAGAGGGAGGTGTACCTCATAAAGCCTGTCAGGAGGGGTGTCTGGAATTTCTCGGCGGTCTCGTAGCCATGCTTTACATCAGTGTAGTTGACACCTGGCGGCTTCTCAACAAACACGGGCTTCCCTTGAACCAAATACAAAATATAACCATTCACCCTACAGCAGAGCCATGTTGCATGTAACTCAGGTTACAGTAGTTAGATAGATGGCCTTCACAGAGCTACAGGTGTTAGAGTCAGTGAATTCGTAATAGGTTACACAGAGAGAACCTGTCGTTAACAGAACGATCGATTTTGGGGTGGCTCAGTAATGGCGTGGGTTAGGATCACTGTAGACTAACATCGAGTCTGTGAAATGAAAACAGAAACGGTTCCTAAATTATAATCATAAAATACAATGAATCCAGAGATCTTCTTCATTATGGACATTGTTTTGTGTTCAAGATGACAATGCAAGGGCGCCAATGATACCCAGTTATGTTATTAAGAATTACAGTAATGTTGTCTTTGGATACAGGTGACCACAAAACTGTTTTCTCCACTTGCTTGCATCAAATTAACAGTGTACACAGCTTTTTTATATGTGAAAAGTTATCTACTGCATCTGACATCGACAGACAGGCATGTAATGAATGCCAGATTAAAATAGACAAATTACTGGAGACGGTTTGAAAATCGAAGGGGCGGTGGGGTAGCCTAGTGGTTTAAGCGTTGGCTCGTCACGCCGAAGGCCCGGGTTCGATTCCCCACATGGGCACAATGTGTTAAGCCCATTTCTGGTGTCCCCCGCCGTGATATTGCTGGAATATTGCTAAAAGCGGCGTAAAACTAAACTCAGTCAGTCAGTCAGTTGAAAATCGAAAATACCAACATGCTTAACATTGACATGGTAAGGAAACAGTTACATCACCCGTGAAGATCCGGGTTAGAATTGATCTTCGGAACCCATGCTTGTCGTAAGAAGTGACTAACGGGATCGGGTGGTCGCTAACCTGGTTGACACATATCATCGTATCATCATATACCAATTGTGTAGATCGATGCTCATAATATCAATCACTGGACTGTCTGGTCCAGACTCGATTATTTACAAATCGCCGTCGCATTGCTGTAAAACTCCTGGGCGTGGCGTTAAACAAACAAACACATACACACATACATGCAAACAAATAAACAAACAGTGATATCTAACCTCTCTGTAAGGCATCACAGGCATACTCTGTGTGTGTTTCTACAGGTGTCAGCACAAACACTGCGTCCAAGCTGAAACCAAACAATCGATAAGGTCATTCCGAGGGTTAGTGCTTTACCTGTAGTAATGTAGCTGGTAGTTAGGCTCAGAACAAGTCTATATACAGGATATTATATGACATCCTCGATAATCTCCAGGGTATACGTTACGATCACTCTCCACTAAACCCTGGATGCATCCACGGCTTGGCCCGATGATTATATTACCTTCCTTTGCTGGCTCCGCATTCTCACAGTAGCCAATCAGATAAGCCGCCGTTACATCCGAGCTTGCCAGTGTCAACAAAGATAGCGGTCGCAGTCTCGAAGGTTTGTTCGCAGTGCCACTCAGAGTTTTGGGGAAAGTAATACAGACAAATTGACAGATCTGACACTTTCCAAAATTATATAAAAGAATTCCTTCTACCTCTTTCAGAGTACCTCTGCATCAAATGTGTTGCCAAGTTTAAACGGTTAGATAATTTAAGAAGCGAAAGTGAGTTGTGATTGGTTCGCTCAACTTCCCAGCGTAGACAACTGATTGGATAAAAAGCCAGCCAAGAGAGGTAATAAAATAATCGGGCCAAGCCGTGGATGCATCCAGGGTATAGTGGAGAGTGATCGTAACGTATACCCTGGGGATTATCGAGGATGATTATATGAGTGCCTATGTCATACTATGTTTACGACACGAATGCCTAAATGTTGGTATTTCCAGAGTGAGAGCGAGGGATATACCGATATTTGGGAAGAAAACAACCAAAAAAACAAAAACAAAACCCAAAACAACAAAACAAAATATATAGGCAAGAGTGTCGTAAACATAGTATGATATGGGCACGAATATAATGTTCTATTTATTACCGAAGTCGTCAAATTGAGCAAAATATACCCAAATCTACTTTCAAACATCGGGCTGGCTACCCTTGTTACCGCTTGTAGAACGCAACATCATAGAAGAAACGTGACTTCATAGCATTATTCATGACATCACGTCACCATGACAAAGTGATATTTTGCCCGAGGGCATCGTATGAAAAAGATGAACCCCGATATTTTCGCCCTTTGTAGGTAATCAAAAAGTTTACCCCCAGTAATTACGAGAATGGTATTATGGTCTCGAGAAACATTATTTGTTACAGGGTGTTTTGAAAGGGTCAACGGGACTGTATAAACGACAAGTGAAATACAGAAACGTTTATTTTGTTTGATATATTTATTGACACAAACAAAGAAGAATTTATGGCAACAATTTCATTACTCTGTTTATACTCGTCATTGTATACGCCAACTCTGAAATTTCGAAGCGATCAGCCGTTTGGTAGTCACATTCCATCGAAGGTCAAGGTCATTCGTACAACCCGTGTAGAGTGTCACATGACAGATTTGACGGGGTGTACGATTCGTACACCCTGGCAAATCCTCCAACATGGTTCGGTATGATTTGGCTATTGAGCAATCAGAATTCGACAAATTTATCTTAAGGGTAATAATATTTTTTTATAATCTCAAGAATCATTATTTCATCTACCACTTTCCATATGATGTTATGTATGTGATATCTGGAGCAGAATCGACCCTCTGAAGATCTTAATCTAAACTTACAATTGATAAATAATACTCAACAGAGATGATTTTAATAGAATAACATGATGACATTGTGAGGTGTTAACAAAACTATTGCTGAATGCCTGACCTGTTCAAAATCTGATCTTAAATGAGTTAAAAATTAAGAAATACACAATTTAATTTAATTTAGCACCCCGACTTTCCCGTACCCAGAAGGAAGTTATGAAATAATGAAGTACCATTATAACCTCAATTAATTTTACCATTGGCCAGTCAATAGATGCAGCACATTATAATTTGTCTATGGTGACAATATTCAGGCAATACATGTATTACTTCAGCTATAACGAGTATTCCAGTACTGGCACTGGTAGGGAACTTGGTTACAGTGACAGTGGAGTCTTTGTGATTTTTGCGACAGAAACTTTATGATTTGTGACAGAGTCTTTGCAATGATACGTCACAGTTATCCTGCAATGATACGTGGTAGATATAATAGTAATATTAGCTTTAGGTTGTGGTATTAAAGACTATAATTTTCCTTAACAACACATAATATCATCTTGCAACTTTATAATTTACTTTAATAAATCTAGCAATAGCATCGCTATCATTGTTATCATAATTTGCCATGAAAGTAATTTTGATAATAAATATGAGTAAAACATCATGATTAACAACCCACAAAGAACAAAATATTAACAACGACTGGACTGTACAGTGGCAGGAACGGCCTGAAACTTGATGAACTGCGTTTCATGAACATAAAGTCATCAAGATATATCAGTATTGAAAGGATGCCACCCACAATCAGTGCTGCCTTTTTCCATTCACAGAGTGTTACTTTAGAGTGCATCTACAAGTCAGCACATGGAAGAACCTAGCAACAGTACTTGACAAATCACAGTATGGATTCAAGTGTGACAATGGGCATGTTATTCCTGTTATCACGGATCGGGCCCCTGCCCCTGCATATCTATTGAAGGAGGTCAGATGCTGCTGTAAATCCCTAAATAAACTCTGTCGGTCATGCAGTTGTGTGAAAAGGGGGCTTTCATGCAGTATCCATTGCAAATGTGAAGGTGCATGTGGCAATGGATCTTTGGTGACGATGATACTCATTAAGATGGTATGATATGACATGATACGTGTGACCTTGAAATGTGAGTGACTTCCTATTATTAGAATGGAATCCGTTTCATCTCATGTTTAGCATAAACAAAATGACATGAGCAATTTATGTCAATATACCATAAAAGTTAAACCCCAGTGCCATTTTCTCAACTCATGTAATCACGGTATTTTGCCTGGTGCGACCTTGAAACTTGGGTCAAGGTCACACTGGTATATTGACATCTCTGAATTAACTATACACTTATGGTTACCAAATATGAAGGTAATTGTTATCAGTGGTTTATCAGAAACTGCATACTGTATTCATTTGTTTGGACGAAAACCGTCAAATTCCTCATATTGATCTATACTGGATGAGCTATGTTTGAAGGCTCATAAAAAAGTTTCCCCATGTCTGATTTTGTCTGGGTTTTGACCAGGAGTTACCTATAGTATGACGTAATAAATCCACATAAAATTTGGTTGTTAGGTAAAATGTCCGGGTTTTCGACCTTTTCCACTGGCCTATATGTCATGTTTTCAACATCAATTTCACTAAAATGCTCTTTAGACACCACAAATACATTAATAGAAACATCCAATTCCGATTCATGAACAAAATTTTACAAATTGTGTCCCGTCAATTCCATTTTGTGATTGTGAATAATCTGTGACCATGAATGAATTTTCAGTTACAATTTCATAATCACAACTTTTCTGTCACATTAGACCAATTCAGTGTTTTCGCTGATAAATAGCACATGCTTCTCTATAGTGGGAGACAAACCCAATCAGAATGCTGACCCCAGTGCATTTGTATGCTGCAATAATTTATTGAATCAATAATTTATTGAATCATTTTTATAAATATATCAATTCATTATGAAAAAAAGTATGACTTTACCTGACTCAAGGCTTTTCAAAGTAATATAACTATATTCGTTCCGAAAGGAACATAGCATTGAGGTAAACGTGAAATTAATTCCCTTATAAAGTTGATTTTGGACGTCTACAGGACATTTATTGCACCATACCCTCGCCTTGCAGTTGCTAAAATCACAAAGGCTCTGTCACACATCATAAATGTTTTGCCGCAAAAAATCACAAAGACTCCACTCTCACTGTAACCGAGTTCCATACCAGTGACTGGGTCGCTGAAGCGGAAATATTTCCAACTTGCAGCAGCTTCAAATGCATCGCTTAAGGCTGAAGTATACAATGGGTATCCTGATATTGACACAGTGGTTTGACGTGGAACGTTTGACATTGTACATGTACTTCTGTGATATCATTAAACATTGGGATGTCATCTGCATAGCAGGGGTACTTCTGTGTTGGAAACTACAGAGTAAGAGCTACTGGACCAAGGGAGTTACTTGCCCTTGTGGCTGTTTGTTAAAAGAAATATCCATTGACTCTTATTGTAAGTGATGCAGTTATTGGGGTTTTGTAACCCCAGTGCATTTGTAGGAAAACCCTTTAGGGATTTGGAATTAGAATTGGAAACTGGCAACGTACGGTTACTGAATGAATCTGGCGGTCATTCTTTAACTGGGGCGGTGGGGTAGGCTGGTGGTTAAAGCGTCCACGTCACGTCGAAGATCCGAGATCGATTCCCCACATGGGTACAATGTGTGAAACCCATTTCTGGTAGCCCCCGCCGATATATTGCTGGAATATTGCTAAATGCGGCGTAAAACTAAACTCACTCACTCATGCTTTAACTCATTGACTTGGTTCATTATTGTCATACTACGATACCTCACCACCTGGTCTGCTCTGGGACTATGTGCAGTCATTTATAGCTTGAATATTACAAAATATTCAAGCAAAAAACAAACAAATAAACAAACAAACAAATAAACAAACAAACAAACACATACACCGGGGGTGTACGTATTTAAGCATTGTGCCAAATTTTCAGGTTCCAGACGTCTGTCTTGTTACCTCTAGCATAGCATAGTGTAGCGCTGGTACCTGACGTGAAGACTGGACGTGACATTACACAACATGACATCTCGGCTATTTTACCTCTTGTCATCAAGCAGCTTGAATCTGTCGCTCGATGTGAAGAAAGGGAACTCGTCCCCCAACATGAGTTCTTCTCGGACAAAGCGTTGCCTGACCACGTCATTTTCAATGATCCACTTCAGGTCCAGACGAAGATGTTGCAGAATGTTGCGCAGATGCACAGACGTTGCAATCCTCCCTGCTCCAATAACGCCAACAGATAGCTTTTTTGGACCTGCTGGGGCCGCTGATGCCGGTTAATGGCGATGTTGCTGGTTTTCCGCTGGCGGTAGAGGTATGGAATTTCTGCCTTGTCAGAATCTTCGAACATACTGAAATCTAATAGATTGTGTGAAAGTGAGGTAAAAAGTCAATGAACAATGAAAGGGGTGAGTAAAATCTAATACCACAAGAGTACAGGGTTTGATAGTATAGTAATGGATTCATAAAGTTAATAATTCCTGTAATATTAAATCAATCCTGCACAGTACCCGTAAATAACTGGTTAGAACTGGTCTTCAGCATTAAGCCAACCATATCAAAGCGGACTACTTTCACTACTAAAATCCCTTTTACAGTCGAGGGAACTCCCTTCTGTGTACCCCGTGTCATACGGAATTGCGTGACTACTTTCGAGATTGTGACGCCGCAGTGAAAGTCGCGGAGTGAGTGAGTTAGTGTCCGAGTGAGTATTGTCTAACGCCGCACCAGCAATTCTGAAACTCTTCGCGGCGACGAACGTGTTCGGATTCTTTTCCTAGTCAGTTGCGTTTTTTTTCAGGTGCCTGATATGTATGTTCTTGCTTGTTACAGTCTGACTGGTGCAGTTCATCTCGCCTCTTACTGACTGGGGTAGCTTAGTGGTTAAAGTGTTCGCTCGATCATCTTAGTGCTATGACAGTCGTAAGTCTATGTTAAAGTATGGGAGTTACGATCATCTTAGTGCTATGACAGTCGTAAGACCATGTCAAAGTATGGGAGTTACGATCATCTTAGTGCTATGACAGTCGTAAGTCTATGTTAAAGTATGGGAGTTACGATCATCTTAGTGCTATGCCAGTCGTTAGTCTATGTTAAAGTATGGGAGTTACGATCATCTTAGTGCTATGACAGTCGTTAGTCTATGTAAAAGTATGGGAGTTACGATCATCTTAGTGCTATGACAGTCGTAAGTCTATGTTAAAGTATGGGAGTTACGATCATCTTAGTGCTACGACAGTCGTAAGTCTATGTTAAAGTATGGGAGTTACGATCATCTTAGCGCTACGACAGTCGTAAGTCTATGTTAAAGTATGGGAGTTACGATCATCTTAGCGTTACGACAGTCGTAAGTCAATGTTAAAGTATGGGAGTTACGATCATCTTAGCACTACGACAGTTGTAAGTCTATGTTAAAGTTTGGGAGTTTCGATCATCTTAGCACTACGACAGTCGTAAGTCTATGTTAAAGTATGGGAGTTACGATCATCTTAGCGCTACGACAGTCGTAAGTCTATGTTAAAGTATGGGAGTTACGATCATCTTAGCGCTACGACAGTCGTAAGTCTATGTTAAAGTATGGGAGTTACGATCATCTTAGCACTACGACAGTCGTAAGTCTATGTTAAAGTATGGGAGTTACGATCATCATAGCACTACCACTGTCGTAAGTCAATGTGAAAGTATGGGAGTTATCATCTTAGCGCTACGATCGCTTTGAAGAACGGGGCCCTGATCTGAAAAGATGAATGTTATGTATACTATCGTGAGCACATTATCTTGCCTTGGCATGGAATCTGATTTGTTTGCTTGGCTGTTTTTATCGATAGTAGTGAGACAACGCTAACCTCCCATCCCACAGGCCCTGAACCGCACTACGTACCATTCCGCGCAACCCTTTCTGCAATGCTAAAGCCTTAAATGAAGCAAATCTAGATATTCCCCAGGTTCCGAATCTTCCACTCACAGTGATCCCTTTCTGTTTAAATATCATTATTAGCATATACAAAATATATATATATTTAGAAACTAAGCGTCAGTCTACCCGCTCCCACGCGCCGAGCATATAATCTATCAACCCCTATAAACCCGTCTCCAAACAAAACTGCGGGTCCTGTCCAGTGCCTCCACTCATGGCGAGGTGATTACAACTCCCTGGCCCCAACATGCGGCAACCTTAACGCTTAGGTTTTGACCTCAGTCGTTTTAACAATCAATCTCACACAACTATGTCAACTCACCTGCTGTATGTGGTTGCCACCGAACAGCTTGCAGCAGAACGACCTAGCCGACATACTTATCCGAGTTGGACGATTTCCTAGCCTCTAAGTCTAAAGTTGCCTTCAGTGAAAGGTATTTCCCTTTTGCTGGTGTTGTCAACACAGGCAAGTGACTTGCCGGGTAAAAACTTGTCGGTGTGATGCAAACTGTGTCACCTACTGATCGACTAACAAGTAACATCTGCTTTCCACACCATGAGGTCACATACTATGTCGCGCCGAGCAGTTCATAATCCGAGTTAGTGGGATCTCGCTATCATCACTGTACATGATACATATCTCAACATGTATGGATGAACGTGGTTGGCTTATCGCCAGTATTTCGGTTTTCTCTTCTTGCATAGTTATGAGGAGGCGAATCCGGAAAAGTTGTAGGTTGTCAGCGTTTGCTGCAGAATGCCCAAAGGTTTATTAACACATGCTTGAGTAAAAACAACCCAACAACAAAAAAACAAAACAAACCCCACCCCCCCAAAAAAAACCCACCCCAAATAAACTAAAACAAAACATAGCAAAACAAAACAAGAAAATATATAAAAAAACAACAACAACAACAACAAAAAGGTCACATGGATCAGGTTCCTCAATCTTAAACCTGTCAAGGGTCACATTGATAACTTGCATCGGACAAAATCCGGGACCAGCATCTCTTAAGCTAATAGAACCAAGGTGCGATACATTTATCTGTCTTTACGACAGTTTGTCGTCGTAAGTCAAATCACGTGCGTGCCACATATACCTTCGTGCATGGACCATATAATCTAAATGACATAATCTCAAGTTCACAATAACAACGTTATCGTAAGTTTCATCTGTAAACGCGAATATCTGCGATAGCTAGAATAGGTATAATACGGATGATAGTCACAAATCAGGGGGTGGCTGTCTAGTAAATTCACGAAGGTGTAACTTTACTTTCTTCTAGTTCGATAAATCTTTACCATTGCTATTCTTTCTTAACTTCAATCTATTGTAAATATCATAACTCTATATTACGAATCTTGTCACTTCCTTCAGGTTGATGTGGAACGAGGCATCCTTTATCATATGTCTCATATATTTTGTATACCTGTAGGATTGTTTATTTAATACTGATTAACACTACACTGTTTTGTGACTATTATAGAATGTATGGAATGTGTCGGGTATCTTAACTATTGTGTTTCGTTATGAACACGATGCTGTTTTGGACTGTTATAGAATGTAGATTGTGTGAACGCCCACTGGGTTGATGTGTAGAGTACTGAACTATTGTTGTGTACATTGGAATATGGTTCGTGATCAATGTAGTATGTGTCGTGTGTAACGAATCTACATGTGATGTTTATGTACTTTGATAGCTGATTGCATTGTTAACGTGCTCAAATAATTAATTGTAAACCATACACAATTATTGACTGATTATGTACAAAATGATTCAGAGGCTGTGTGTAATAAACTGTTCGTTTATTCACTCAGGTCTCGTGTTGGTTGGTATGGTCATACCTCTTGCCAAGCGAGCTGATTCCCCAACTTGAAAACTGCTTAATACAATGCCAGAAAACAGAGATCCGTTGTTCAAGGGGACACTCCAGCGTATTGAGCATGTATTGGTTGCGTGGATATGTGCGCTATATTAATATCCTAAAATAATAATAATAATCAGTCCTTTGCTTTTTTTGTTTATCTCTGAATCCTTTGAGCTTTCGGCTCAATAAAGAGGAGGGTTACCATCCCGGACCTCCTCAGCACAGATCCCCAACACCGCTTACTCATCTCCTTTACATGGATGACATTAAGCTCCTTGCCAAAGGAGATTCCAATTTGAAAGAACAAGTGTTCTCCTTGTCGAGTCCTTTTCTAATGATATTGGCATGATATTTGGACTCGACAAATGTAATATTCTTCATTTGAAACGTGGCAAGGTAGTTAATGATGGATCGGTCAAGTTACAGGGGGGAGGAGTTATTGAGCATCTTGTAGAAGATCAGGCCTACACCTATCTTGGAATGCAAGTTCGAGACAAGCTCTAGAATGCCCAGATTCAAGACAGACTTCGGGCCGAGTATAAATCTCGCTTAAAGAAAATCTGGAGCTCAGAGATAAATGCTAAAGACATTCAGTCTTGACCGCCTGACCAGAAGGATCATGTCTGATAACAGAGCTCACCACCCTCGTTCCTCTCTTAATCGTTTATATATGCCAATCAGTTCGGGAGGTCGGGGTTTAATTAATGTGAAGGCTCTTCATGATAGAATTGTATTGTGTACTTTTGCACATATTTATTTATCGGATGATCCGCTGGTGATGCATGTCAAGACTCATGATGAAAGCAAGGAATTCCACAGCTATTTTAAGCTGCCAAGGTTGTTGGACAGAATCTGATATCTGAGGTTGATTTTGTTGATGGCAATGTACTGCCGGACGGTACAGCAATGGGAGTAAACCAGGTAAAGTCCTTCGCCAAGTCTGCCCAGAGTCGATCATTTGTGGAGAAGCTTTCTTTGATACCACTGCATCGTGTATATATGCCGTGTGTGGAACAGAGTAGCAATCCCATCGAATCCTTTGCCTGGATGAAGTCGGCTGGTCTCAAATGTGAAACTGAGGGCTTCCTTTTTGCTGCTCAGGACCAGTCAATTCCCTCTTGTAATCGCCTAAATGTGATTCTTAAAGAAAATATTAACATGAAATGCTGACTGTGCAATGAATTTACAGAGACTGTCCAACATTTTGTCAGTGGATGCCCTTCTTTGGCACAAACAGCATATCTTAAACGACATGATGCCATGGCTCGTTGCTTTTACTACCGTCTCCGCCATGCTTGTAGCTTTGACTCGGAGGTCCATCCACGGTACGACCCTGAACATGTCCATGGCGTCATGGAAAATGATGCTTTCAAGCCTTTGTGGAATATGCCCATATGCAGCCTGAGAAGAATTCCTGCCAACAAACCTGATCTTGTCCATTTTGATAAAGCCAATGAATTCATTTATATCATTGAATTTTCTGTCCCTTTTGACAGCAATGTGATTGGCAAGATTCAGGAAAAGCATGCTAAATATGCGGACCCCGCCTTTGAAATGTCTCGCTTGCATCCCAAGTACACTGTCGTCAGACTCCCCGTTGTCCTCGGTGCCCTTGGTTTGGTATCCCCTAATCTCTTGGCGCAGATCAGGAGAGTGCCCGGGTTCTCCACCGGGAGTACAGCCCTTCAGACACTCTGGGTAATGCAGAAGGCTGCAGTGTTGGGGAGTCTACATATTCTCAGGAAAGTTCTCAGTGGGTTCGACTAGGCAGCGTTTCCTGGGAGAAGTCCCATTCGCTGTCTGGGCTGCATGTAGAGGGGGCAAGGGCCCCGAGCTGATGATGAGCCTAACCAGGCTGACTGTGGATCACCCGAATCATCTCTGCTGCATTGTCATCTTAATTTGTAAAACATAAAATAATGACATGTGTCAACCAAGTCAGCGGGCCTGACGACCCGATCCCGTTAGTCGCCTCTTACGACAACCATGGGATACTGAAGACCAATTCTAATCTGGATCTTCACGGGTTACCAGACATCTTTGGGATAACCTTGACCAGAATCGCCGTCCAAACCTTTCGATGAACAGATATCAAGCGGTGGACGCAAGAATATATGCACAAAGAACTTAATTAAGCCCCCCTTGATGTTGATTTAATGATGATAATTGCTCATTTAAAAAAACAAAACAGTGATATCCATACAAAAAAATGTCTGTGCAAGTATGGCCCTGGAATGTTTAATTTTGAATTTATTGGTAAATGTGAACATTCAAAATGTCATTTTGCGTGTCTTACGATTCAAGGTCAATACCCAGTGTAACCTCCATGCGTGTCTTACGATCCAAGGTCAATACCCAGTGTAACCTCCATGCGACTGTATGACAGCCAGCACTCTCCTCCTCATACCCCCTGTCAGCCTCCTGATCCTCTGAAGGGGCAGTCTACGCCATGCCTCGTGTAAAGCAGCTTCCAATTGGGCCAGGTTCTGTAGAGGGGGAACTCTTTGTTGCACAAAACGACCAATCATGTCCCAGATATGCTCCAAATGGTTAAGATAGGAGCGCATTCAATCGAGAGACATGTCAGGGTGTGCTTAAAAAGTTCTTTGTGTATGGATTAATGATTAGACTTTGAAAAATATATAACTGTGACATAAACAAAACACCACAGGCAAGTTGAAAATGGAGCTCAAGTGAGGTCGGAGAATTAGAACCTGAGTATCAATACCTAATATCAAATTCATTAAGAGTTTCTGCATTACATTAAGCGCTATGTGGTAGGAAAATAATATGGTTCAGGGACTGTGAGGCAGAGACCACAGGGATGTAACGCTAAAAACTGCCTTCAAAGTATATACAGTCACTGACGGGGTCTTAGTACTATCCTTTGATATAGTACTAAGACCCCGTCAGTGACAGTATATACCTTGATGGCAGTTTTTAGCGTTACAAGCCCCTGTGGTCGCATCAGCTAACCTTTTGGACTGACCAATCAGAACACAGCTTACCAAATCGCGAAAGTTAACATTCGCACATACCGATTGAACCTTTACCTCAAAAACTCGAACGATTCCGAATGCTATTTTCTACACGATCGCTTCCGAGTGATACACATGGATGACGGAATGAGTGAACAGTCGCTGAATATAGCGTTCTTGTCAATATTACGGGATGCCATCTTGCGGAAATGTAAGCTAATAGTAACCATGTCATTAAAAGCCCATAAGCGTATATACTGCAGGTCAAATATCTGTGTTTTATGCGGGTTTCCGTTTGTTGATAGATCAGTGTCATCGACGGGGGGATGAGAAAATCCAAAAACCGTTTTGTAAGTCCCGCCGAACCCTAACAAGTTGTCGTTGTCTGATTGGTTAAATCCGTTCGGCCGTCTCGCGTTTGATTGGACGGTCATATAGATCGCACAAAGGTTAGCTGACGCGACCTTTTACAAGGGTTTGTTAAGGCGGCTGTCCATACAGGAAGCGCGCAAGCAGCGCTGTGCTAAGCAGCGCGTCGGCGCGTTTATTTTGTGCCTCTTTTCGAGCAGCGCGTTACCGCGTCTATCCATACAAAAATTGAACTGAAATTAAGATTTTGTTGACTTGGTCATATTACATTTCTTTTGTTAGTGTGTTTCAGAAGAAGGATGCAGGTTATATATTCCTGATCATTGACGTAGGGGCCTACGGTAGCAACAGTGATGGTTGTATTCTTGCATTTTCAGCGCTTGGAAAACTCTTCAAGGGAATACACTGAGCATACCAAAAGATTCAGTTGTACCTGGAGACACCGATCATGGGCCTATGCCTTACGTCTTTGTTGCAGATGAAGCCTTTCCGCTCAAAAGACACATCATGAGACCGTATCCAGGCAAAGAACTACCGGAGAGCAAACGCATTTTCAACTATCGTCTTTCTAGAGCCAAATGCGTTTGGCATTCTTGCAAACAGATGGCGCATATTCCACAGAAAGAACAACCTGAAGGTTGAGAGTGTCAAAAAGATAACACTGGCATAATGTGTCCTGCATACGTTTGTACTGCGAGACACACCCCAAACATTATCTGATGAGGGGCAAGCACAGTGTAGAACTCAAGCGTTGGTAGATGTTGGTGGAATTGGTAATCACCCTGGAACAGACGCCATGCAAACGCTTGACAACTTTTGCAGGTATTTCTGTTCACCTTCCGGAGAGATTCCCTGGCAATGCACAACCGTTCGAAGACGTACAACTTAAAGGAGTACACAAGTGCATTTTTGTAGGTGTCTGCTAATGTACAAAAAACTCCAGTCATATATTGACAATTATAAAAGGGTGCCTGCTTTTGAAAATGTTCACGAGTTCAAAATTTTGATGTAGTTTGTTTCAATTGTTGTCAATAAAACATGACATTACCTGTTGACTCGCATGCTTGGCTGATTGCTGTCCATGCATTATTTGACATTTCTGCATCTTTATAATGTCTGCTGTCAATATCATAGGGACAGGGATGTTTCTGTACCTCAGTGATAAATAATTCCTCATTTATTTGTGTTCTTGGCATCGTATACGTCTGAAATAACAAAATTTTGACCAAAGCACGTGTATATCCCAGACAAGCGGAAGAGGGAGATTCCCCAGCGCGTCAGCGCGTCAAGCAGCAAACGCAAAGCAGCAAACGCTTTTTTTGCGATTCAAAACTTTTGACGCGGACGCGCTGCTTGAATGGAGTGGCATGAACTTGAAATAACTGTGGCGATTTTTTTCCGAAATGACGTGACGCGCAGCACTGCTTGCGCGCTTCTTGTATGGACGGCCGCCTTTAGACTCAGTATAGCAGTGTAACGAATAATACTGAGCCTAAGTTTGCTTAGACTGGTTGCAGACGAACATTATCGATGAATATTCAAGGGGCATACTCTAATTCAAAAGTCTTCTAGTCTATCTATAATGGCTATTAACGTTTTAATGCCCCAATGATGATATGGACAAATTCTTCTGTAGATAATCGCTGTTTTCTATTACCTACAGTCAGTCGGCACAGAAGTGACACTTCTGATGAAACTGATGAAGTAATTCTCGACTCGGCTCCATGTGGAACTAACAAGTCCATAGATTAAGTCATCATTAGTATAACACTGTTTTCAGCACAGCGTCTCTCCTTTATTATGTGTTTTCTTGACATTAAAGACAACGATATATACTGTCAGGAATGATGACACAGACTTAGAAAATCAAAACGGAGCGATAACTCGTTTCCTTGTTTTTAATACAAAGACATTTATACAAAAGTTAGAATGTCATTTCACATTTAGAGATTCAAAGTGGCAGATGATTACAGAGTAGCTACATCTGAAACGTCAACGATGCAACACAGTATGTTTAATAGGGAACATTGACAGTAGTTAACACTTTCAAAAATATAAACACTGGTGAATCAATTTCATATTTAGTTATTTTCACCAAAACAACAACAAACAAAATGTTTAAAAACATAGAAAACCTTGTGATAATCCGAGCTAACTTCCGCATATCAGTAGCATGACGTGACGAATTACCACAGCCAATGAAAACAATTTTTAACCCGGACAGCAGTGAAAACTGGATCATCTGGTTGTATTGTATCAGATGAAGCATACCTAAACTTAGCCAGAGGCAGGCCGTGTTGTCATCGTACATGTGTGTATTCCCAGCTATGAATAGATACAGGCTACAAGCTTGACACGAGGCGCGTCATAATATGAGTCCAGGATAAACAGCTTCGAGGTAGTTGAGAGCGCAATGTACGTGATGGCTTAAGTGTCTCCACACCTGTAAGTATTCCTTCTTAGCGTTGATTCTTTACCTGACAATATGTGCTGACGAAACTACACCATCTCTTTTCCATGAGGTGACATGTCGACACTCACGTTTGATTGAGACTGTAACAAGCTGTGTCTGTTTAATCAGATTTGACATAACCATTTGTGTTTAATTACATCAGATGTTACACATTATACATGGTGAGCACAGGTATCCTTCTTAAAGGTATACCCAGAATAACAATTTGTATCGGAAATGAGGACGCGACATCCCACAATGAGCTCGAGGTTGCCAGTTGTAGTACAACATGACCTTAGCGCCATGCATCTTCAGATATGGATGACTGGTACTGGTCTACACCAGTTTATATTTATTTCCAAATGTCAAGGTCATCTGGAAGTAGGCAAGCACAAGCGAGAATTCGATGCAACTTTCTTTCTCATGGTCAATTTGATGACACAGGTGTAGCTTACATATCGCATATAGAGCTAAATTAGATGGTTCAAGTAATTCTATTAGAAAATGTTCAGTAAATCAACAGAAATGTACACAGCGCTGTTACCCCGTTCAAAATAATGCCTTGTCATGTAAAAATCGAAATGCTAAATATAGATCTGTACCCGGAAGATATGCCAGGTCTGACAAAGTTTTTATAACGCTGTTACCTGAAAGTAATGTTAGCGTATACATGCACATTAACCCATTTAAACATCCCAACAGCAATTAACGTTCATCGTCATATTGTGTTGTTCCTCTTTATCATAAAATGAAGTCATTCAACCTGGTCTAGCGAATAAGAGTATCTCCAGTGGTTGGCATAGCAACAGAACAGGTTCTGTCAGGTGCAGTCATGCAAACAAGATGTAAGTAGCTGGCTACCCCCAGCTTCAGAGGTGTGCTGAATCCATCCATGCGTGCAGACAAACAAACACAGCTCACAACCGGGGCCTGTGTGACCTGCATGTACAGTGAACACAAAAGTCTCTTTTGTGGAGACGGTTGCTCATTCGTCTATAGACGCCGCACGTCGCTGCGCAGATGCAGAAATCAATGACTGTGCATTCGAATCCCACGTTTCCCCTTTGATTACTAGCATCTAAGCACTCACACATGCGCGCGCGCGTACGCACGCACGTACGTACGTACGTGCGAAAACACACTCATCCATCATTCAATTAACGTAAACCGACTTACAACTAGATCGGTTTCAACAGGAGGGATGGGAAGCATACAATCAAATCAACACTCCATGCAGACCCTTAGCCTTGTCTTGTTCATTGTTTACCATTGTAAATAGCATCCAGAGGATACTATTTTATATAGCCTAACAATCCAAGTCACTTCAAAATTGTCAGTGCATACACCCCAACCCCCACCCCCCAAATCCAGCTGTGTTATATATTTATATAACTATTCTGATTATTATTATTAACCCCTGCCACGAAGTGGGAGGGGGATATAGGTTTGAGCTCCGTCCGTCCGAGATGATGGGGACAGATTTTCTCAAAAACCGTTATCGATAGGGAAACCAAATGTGGTATGTGTTTTCAGGACATGAATGTCGTGGTTGAGTTAAAAACAAACAGGAACCAAATAGAACAGCACACTGGTGGGGGATATTGAGGACCATGTCTTATTGTTATCATTATATCGAATTCAAACATTGATATTGTATACCACTTCACAGAAGGGCACTATCCGTGAAGGTCCGGGTTATAATATTGGTCTTCAGTAACCCATGCTTGTCGAAAGAGGCGACTAACGGGATCGGGTGGTCAGGCTCGTTGACTTGGCTGACACATGTCATCGGTTCCCAATTGCGCAGATCGATGCTTAACCTGTTGATCACTGGATTGTCTGGTCCAGACTCGATTATCTACAGACCGCCGCCTTATAGCTGGAATATTGCTGAGTGCGGTGTAAAACTAGACTCAATCATAGAAGGGTACAATGTAAATTAACCCCCAGATTGCCGCTCTGTGATTTATACATTATGAATTTATAATAAAGAGGGATATACAAAAGAGTCAGTATGGTTTCCACAAGGAGGGTCTAGGTGGAGGGGAGAGTGGGGTTAGAGGGGGTCGATTTCTTGACGCACGAACATTTGGACTGGCTCAATACCATGTATTGTTTTGGGAAGATAGTGAATGAAACGGTACTAAAAAACTAAACCTGCATCTACGCATGCCGCAATATGCCGTGTGTGAATTTTACCAGGCTCCTAACATTTGGGTCTTAGCTTGCAACCTAATTGATCGGTGATCAATATCTGTGATCAAGTTTAGTGATTTGGTGATTGCCTGTTAAGCACGACGGTGTTGATATTAGCTCGCAGCCACGATCTGGCCCAGGTGATAGAGCTGGAATATTGCTGAGTGCGACGTAAAGCAAACACACCGTCAGTAGTGAGTGATTGAGTTGGGTTTTACGCCGCTTTTAGAAATAGGCTTCACACATTGTACCCATGTGGGGAATCGAACCCGGGTCTCCTTTATATATGCACAAGATCCCTCGCCGTTCAACGGCTCTTCAGGTGTACAATGAAAGCTGAGTGTCGTCATAGGCGACACATAACGGTAATAGCTATATTTGGGATTCTAGTACTTCTGACTTGTCAGTCCCATTCGGGATTCGAACCCACACTCTCAGAGTCAGGCACCTTATCGCCTGACTACTTTTCGAAGGAAGTGTTATCTCAAACATCACATATGTTCCGTTTGAAGTGTAGATCCAATATATGTTTTTTTTGTATTTACAAAGGATTTCTTCGTCAAATGGGAAAGTGTTCTGATGGAAAACGTGGAATTTGAAAACCAGACCGAAACACTGGACCACCAGGTCATACTTCGTAAAAACTGGATATTCCTCAAGAACAAGCTAGAGCCTGAGAAGGTGCTGGACTACTTGTATCAAGATGGCGTCTTCTCGGAAGCAGATCGTGACACTGTCTTATCTAAGGCTCCCAGGTGGGAACGGTGTGACGCCCTGCTAGATATACTGAAGAAGAAGGGACAGGATGCATATAAAACCTTTTGTGTCGCTCTAGATAAAGAACAAAACTTTATAAAAGAACACCTGGACAAAACCTCAGCTGAATTAGGTACTTAACCATTTCTTAGTCTTCACTTCTTAACATTAAATCATTTCGGTAATAGTCCACATTTCCTGAAAATATATGTCCAAACAGCAATAAATTTAAAAAGAAGAATGGCTTTTAGTTTTACGCCGCTTTTAGCAATATTCCAGCAATATCACAGCTGGGGACACCACAAATGGGCTTCACATATTTACCCATGTGGAGAATCGAACACGGGTCTTCGGTGTGACGGGCGAACGCCTTAGCCACTAGGCTACCCCACCGCCCCTTTTAAAAAGGAAGTATGAAAATATATCACATGACTTTATCACTGTTGTTCAATACACTGGTAAAAACGTATTTAGACCATTAGTTCTGAAGTTTTCACTGTTGATATTGTCGAAGGCTGATGTTTGAGTTACGGTTTGGGAAACAAACTTACTGACTTTCGGATACCGTTAGTTTGTTAGGCTGCAGAAACAACACGAACAGTGTTGGCATTTTAACATGAACACAACATTTCATTTCTGTTAATAAGGTTGTTTGGATCTCCAGTATGAAAGCAAGTTAGAAACGTCCAAATATCGGATGAGACAAAGCAAAGGATTTGAAGAAGAAATTGCACGTTTACAGGAGGTACGTGTGAGATGTATTGTTTAAAATGTCCCTAGTGAGTGGGCTGTCTGAAGTCTGCACAAGAAACATCACAGAATTATATTGCATAGCTTTCTTATGAAGCCATTTTTCTGTTATGAAATATAACTTTTTCTATTTTAGCATCATTTATTAGCAATAAAATTCCACGATTTTACATTCCCTGTACAGTATCACGTGAATGGACTTACCAGGATGTTGGGGTTAAAACTGATAGGTCATAATTAGTAATACAGTTGTCATAAGTGTTAAAGACTATGCACATAGAGATTTTACTTTTTCACTTTTTCAGTATTTATAATGTTATTTTAGATCTTATATGAAAGTGTCAAAATTACAATCACTTTCAGTGACTACTGCAATGCACTATAAATTTAGCAAACATCGTTAACATAATTAAATAATTTACAGTCTTCAGAGTCTCCATTAAGGCCATATAATACAACATTTCTGTAATATGGATATACCTTATCTTGAATATTTGCTTTTGACCATTTAAAGTAGGAATCCAGACTGGCAAAACATGAGAGCAATAAACCATATAATGTCTGATAGTGTCAATATTGCCACTGTGTTCACCCAGTTTACTATCTTTAACATTGCCACAGTGTTAACCCAGTTAACTATCTTTAATATTGCCACAGTGTTCACACAGTTTACTATCTTTAACATTGCCACATTGTTCACACAGTTTACTATCTTTAACATTGCCACAGTGTTCACCCAGTTTACTATCTTTAACATTGCCACAGTGTTCACACAGTTTACTATCTTTAACATTGCCACAGTGTTCACCCAGTTTACTATCTTTAACATTGCCACATTGTTCACACAGTTTACTATCTTTAACATTGCCACATTGTTCACACAGTTTACTATCTTTAACATTGCCACAGTGTTCACCCAGTTTACTATCTTTAACATTGCCACAGTGTTTACCCAGTTTACTATCTTTAACATTGCCACAGTGTTCACACAGTTTACTATCTTTAACATTGACACAGTGTTTACCCAGTTTACTATCTTTAACATTGCCACAGTGTTCACACAGTTTACTATCTTTAACATTGCCACAGTGTTTACCCAGTTTACTATCTTTAACATTGCCACAGTGTTCACCCAGTTTACTATCTTTAACATTGCCACAGTGTTCACCCAGTTTACTATCTTTAACATTGCCACAGTGTTCACACATTTTACTATCTTTAACATTGCCACAGTGTTCACACAGTTTACTATCTTTAACATTGCCACAGTGTTCACCCAGTTTACTGTCTTTAACATTGCCACAGTGTTCACACAGTTTACTGTCTTTAACATTGCCACAGTGTTCACCCAGTTTACTATCTTTAACATTGCCACAGTGTTCACACAGTTTACTATCTTTAACATTGCCACAGTGTTCACCCAGTTTACTATCTTTAACATTGCCACAGTGTTTACCCAGTTTACTATCTTTAACATTGCCACAGTGTTCACCCAGTTTACTATCTTTAACATTGCCACAGTGTTCACACAGTTTACTATCTTTAACATTGCCACAGTGTTCACCCAGTTTACTATCTTTAACATTGCCACAGTGTTCACACAGTTTACTATCTTTAACATTGCCACAGTGTTCACACAGTTTACTATCTTTAACATTGCCACAGTGTTCACACAGTTTACTATCTTTAACATTGACACAGTGTTTACCCAGTTTACTATCTTTAACATTGCCACAGTGTTCACACAGTTTACTATCTTTAACATTGCCACAGTGTTCACCCAGTTTACTATCTTTAACATTGCCACAGTGTTCACCCAGTTTACTATCTTTAACATTGCCACAGTGTTCACACAGTTTACTATCTTTAACATTGCCACAGTGTTCACCCAGTTTACTATCTTTAACATTGCCACAGTGTTCACCCAGTTTACTATCTTTAACATTGCCACAGTGTTAACATTGCCACAGTGTTCACACAGTTTACTATCTTTAACATTGCCACAGTGTTCACCCAGTTTACTATCTTCAACATTGCCACAGTGTTCACACAGTTTACTATCTTTAACATTGCCACAGCGTTCACACAGTTTACTATCTTTAACATTGCCACAGTGTTCACACAGTTTACTATCTTTAACATTGCCAGTGTTCACCAAGTTTACTATCTTCAACATTGCCAGTGTTCACACAGTTTACTATCTTTAACATTTAACTTGTTCAGATCTAAATTGCAAGGCAAAACTGAGTGAAGACTGTAAACTGTAAACTGTAATTGTTTGTATTTATTTTCTAACTCTGATTCTTGTACAATTTTCCATTTATAAGTATCCTCTTCTGCCACAGAACAAATATCATGCATTAAGCTGTATCAGGACTTGGCATTATCAGGAATATCAGCAACTTTTACACCGTTTACGTCTGGGCAAACATCACATGGAAAAGAACAAGTCATATATTTATAATAAACATTTTGACCAATATCTCTTATGTAACTTAATCTGTGAATTAGTCAGTAAGAGCCCTCTTCAAGTAAAGGTTGAAAATGCACTGCCTGACAGCCTCAAACAAGATATTATATATTTCTCTTTCTCGGTAAAGTAGTCTCACTCTGAGGGTGTGGGTTCGAATCCCAAATGGGACACGATATCCAAAAGAACTAGAATCTGTCTGTCAATACATAGAGATAATACACGAGCAATTGTGCCATACGACTTATACGAAACGAGTGTGAAATTTTAATACACAATTAATACTTAATTTTGCAAGAGTTTCGTCATATGACACATTTGCTCGACTGTAATACATTCTTTATTATCCATTTCATTCACGAACATTTGTGCACTGAAACATGGTAAGCAAGTGTGACGGCCCTCTTTATTGACGTCACGTTCAATTGTTAAATGACGTCACAGACGACGAAATACAGAAACAATGGATGCTTGGCAAAAGTGATACACATATAGAGAATACTACACAAGGTCTGATTACATACGAATTATACGAAACGAGTGCCCTTCCACGCGTCTTACATGCATTTAAATTGACAAAATAGCGTATTTTTGTTATGTTTTTTGTTTCAAACTGAAACCGGTTTCATAAAGAGGTTGCGGAAGAGTTTTGTACTGTAGTACAATATTTGCATGACGTCACACTAATGGCGTCACTGCCATGGTAACCGACGTCACGATGCATGTCAGTTGTCATCGCCTCGTACAGCCTCCTACAGTAAACTTCTCCGTTGCACCTCGTTTCTTGGTTTCCAGTTGCTTCATTCGGCTAACATCACTGGTGGAAACATTGCGTTTATGTTTTTCGAGAGATATAATGTCTCAGTTCGACTCACAATTAAACAGCGACACGGCAACGTTCGCAATGTTTACATTCCCACAATGCATTTCAGTTGTAGAATGAATGAATTCGCGTGTTTGTTATGAATGAAAAAATAGTTACGTCAGAATGTGACCTAATTGAGAGGTCATCGGTTATCCAATCAAATCGTTAGAATTTCAGGTCAAGTCGTTACGACACAGGTCAACGCGATACGTCACTCGTGTGACGTACGAGATTAATATGCAACTACCCATACGTTGACCACGTGGGTAATAAATGATATATATGACACTGGTTATGGTTCAACAAATGGGTAATAATATGAGCTCTCGCTCGGGAAATACCAACATTTAGGCACTCGTGTCGTAAACATAGTATGACATGGGCACTCATATAATATCCTCTGTATATTATTTGGAAATGTTAATACTTCATACTACGTTTGTTTTGTATATATGTACCCTTTATGTTTTACAAAAGGAAAACAATGGAAAACAAAGTAAAATAGAAGAGAATGAAAGACGAATAGCACTGCTTCGGGACACCGAAGACACACTAAGAACACAGATGTCATCAAAGGACGTCCTCTTCGTCTATCTCATTCAGGTAAACAACTAACGTGATCGCTGGGTTCGCTGACTTAGATGTCATCGTATCCCAATTGCCTAGGTCGATAGTCATGGATTAGTCCTGATTATTTACAGACCGCCGTTATATATGGAATATATCTTACTGCGGCTTTAAACAACAAGCAAAGAAAATCGTAACAGACATTCAAGGACATTTCAGACTGTTCCAGGTTGTAGTCTCTGGTTAGTCGGGCTTCAGACGTATAATAATGTGAGTGAATGAGTTCAGTTCTATGCCACTTTTAGCAATATTCCAGGGATATCACGACGGGGGACACCAGAAATGGGCTTCGCATATGGTTAAACCAAACACACACACAAACACACACACACACACACACACACACACACACACACACACACACACACACACACACACACAGAGTGTTATTACGTTGATTATGTTAACATGTAGGACATGAACTCCTGGTACCAAAACAGCAAAACACTGATGAAACGTAATGTAATATTATACATTTATTGGCTTCACTTTCTGCTGACGCTATGTTTTTCGAACTTGGCGAAGTGATAGACAGTTAACATAACGTTTTGTGAAGTCGTTGAAGTAACAATTCAACCAATACGACACTACACGCCAGGACACGACACGACACGTCAGGACACGATACGGCATGCCAGGACACGACTCGACAACGATACGACACGACACGACAATGACAACGACACGACAGGACACGACACGACAATGAGAACGACACGACACGACACGACACGACATAATATACTATAATGATGTTATCTCATCTCATATTCAATCAATCAGATTACCTGAGTTACAATCAACACAAAACCTTGAATGTTGCAACCCTGATCGAAAAACCTCTGAGCAAGCTCATGCTCCATTGTTCCTCACAAGTTGTGAAATGTAAATACCCATAGCTGGAGCAGTTTGAATATTAAGTTACTGCCAATCGATCTCTCTCTGTTCCTCATCAGTGTGTTCTAATGACCACATAATGCATATGTATTGATTGTATCTTGACTGTGTAGATCTGAATATAACTGGGACTCTATTTTCCTTTTCATGCGTGTCTTTCTTCTCCTTGCAGGAATATAAGCTGAAGCTGAAAGAAATGGAGAAAGGTATGAACAACACTTCTATTATGTCGTTGAACAATATAGCGTGTTGACAGGAGATGAAACCATTAAGAACAGTTGCATATTGAGATGAAACGCATGTTTACGTTTGGTTACAGAGCATGCAAAACGAAAGTTTCAGTGTTGATTCCTCACATGGGTACGATGTGTCGAGCCCATTTTTATCCCCCGCCATGATATTGCTGGAATATTGCTAAAGGCCGCGTAAAACTAAACTCTCTCACTCAAGGCACGGTACACCTATCCCCCTTTTCCCATAACCCTAAATACTCATGAACTCGGTCAATTTGTTAGATATTAGATCATCCACGCATATTGTTTGTAATTAGTTTTCAGGATAGGTTATCGTTATTAGTAGAGCTGCATGATGTCAGATGCCTCTGGGAAACGTCGCTCAACAGTATTTTAGTTCTTATTATTTATATGTAGGGAGAAAGTCCAAAATGATGAAAATCTTTGGCGTTTACAACTTTCGCGAAGCCCAAGAGGTCGGTTGCTGACAGGAAGGAACATTCATTATCGTTTACATTGATCGTATCAAAATTGTGTTTCAATGGTTTATGTGAAAACTTGGTTTAAATGGTTCAATGGTTCACAGTCAGCGTCAAGCCATGCTCCATGAGCCCACGAAATATGGGATTCCATTTAAACATTAAGGTTGAAAGACAAGGATATTTCACTGGATAAGATAATGTGAACCACTAGCATGAATAACATTGTCATTCCTGGCTTGTCTCAACAACATAGGTCTCAGTGACATTAGATAACGTGTCCAGGGTCCCGTTCCATGAAGCATTCGTAACATTACGACCTGTCATATCTGCACTGTTTACCATAGGCTTACGAATGTCGTAGCGCTATGAGGTGAGGTGAGGTGAAATTGGGTTTTACCTCGTGCTTGAAAATATTTCGCTCATATGACGACGTGCATGCGTGTGTATGCTTGTACTAGCCCAGACTTAAGCTGGTTTTATAGTGCTAGCCCAGTGAGATACCATGCCGCAGTGAAGCATGAATACCGCACTCAGACACATTATACTGACTCCGAACCGACCAGTCCTTGTTGTACCCATTAATGCCGAGCGCCAGGCAGGGACCAACAAGTACCATATTTTAACGTCTTTTGGTATGACGCGGTCGGGGATCGAAACCGCGACCTTCCGGTCTCCGGGCGGACGCTCTAACCACTACACCACGGAGGCGGTCCGTAGCGCTATGAGCACTTTGTGGATCGGGGCCCAGCTTAATAATTAGTAACTGAGTATGCTGTCAGTGAACCAGAACCTGATTTCTCGAAACAAACTGAAGTCTGAGTTTTGACGTAAGTTAGAGTTTTGACTCAAATTTGAGAAAACGCAGGGAAATGTATTTCCCAGAATGAAATGAAATCGATATCGAACCCAAACATAGTAGACAATTTGAGTTTGGTAGATAAATTACTTAAGTTGTTTGGGGTTTTTTATTTTAAAAATGCAGTTGAGTTAAAATTCAACTGTTTCAAATTGTCCAACTCAGTTTGAAATTTGAGTAAAAACTGAAGTTTGTTTCGAGAAATCGGGGCCTGGTTTAACCCGCTACACATGTATCAGTTAGATTTCAATGTAGCCTATTAACGTTTCAGCTATAACAGACCCAGTGTGCTGGTTGCACGATGCAGATGGGAACACAGACAGAATCCTCATGTGTACGTATCAAACGATTTCTCTACAGGTCTAGATAACCCTTGTGTGAATCTTCGGTGAAACTAGTCCGTCAGGTCCCACATTTTGTCGTCAAACCTGAATCAAAATAGGATGTAATTATTTACTTATGCCAATAATGGCTGTCACCCCCTTCAATTTTTTTTATTTGACGGTGTAAATGTGGGGTTGGGTGGGAGGGGGTGACAACCATTATTGGCATGAGTATACATGGTCCAGGGAGTAGCCTAAAGGTTAAAATGTTCGCTCGTCTATATCCGGGTTCGATTTTTCCACATTTCTGATGTGCCAGGGCATCAGTTTGTTTTAATGAATCTATTAATATGTTAATCCCTACTTTCTGAGTTCAAAAAAATAAGAGAATTCGTCTTTGTAATGAACCATCATTATATACGTTTGGATACGCGTTAACTGTACATCCTTCTTAGGGGAAGGCGGGTCAGCCAAGTGGTTAAAGCGTACGCTAGTAGCGCCGAAAACCCGGGTTCGATTCCCAACATGGGCACAGTGTATGAAGCCCATTTCTGATGTTCCCCGAAGAGATATTGCTGGAATATTGCTAAAAGAGGCGTAAACGCAACTCGCTCCATACTCTTTCAGCGTTCTTACATCAAGTACGTTTTTGTCTGTTTACAGGCCCCTTGTTGGTATTTGACAAGATGGTAGTACCCCATCCCATCAACAACAACCAAACGCTGGACATCCATAAGGCCGCACCAATACAGTTACATCATATAACGGCAAACACTGAAAGTTTGGTGGATCAGTCCGACTTAGACATCTCCATCACATCTCCCACCTTGCCCCCAAGAATGACCCAGGCCTTCCCATTGCAACCATTCATCCCTTCACAAAGAGCACCACTTTACTGGGAAGCAGCACCGACGGTGCATCTGCGAGAAAGACAGGTGTTCGCTCCTCCACTCCTGGAGATAGGAATGTGTGACGAAAAAGAGGTCTGCTGGGAAAGTGGTCCATGTCACCAGCCACATTCCTGGGGAATCAGTGTTGAACTCTGTTCTAAGCACACGTTGAAATACTGCACTGTGATATGGACTGAGGGCAAGCGTTTAGGCTGCCTTGAAGGGGCTTTGGACGGTACTCCTGGATCAAGAGCCACTCTGCTGTATGGTATTGTGTTAGACGTGGAAAACAGCAGACTTGGACTCGTTGACTTCAGTAAAGCTGAAGTGTTGGGTACGTTTGATGTGAGTTCTACAGAGTCACTGTGTCCTATGTTCAAGGTAGGACAGTTCGTGGACATGACTGTGAAATCAGGGAGTCACATTTCATTGACCAAAGAAAAGCAGGGCCTAATCCTACAGGCTTTGTCATGTCTTTCATCGTCGCCTACATGATGAAAATTACGATAAATCTTGGGAATTAATGCCACGAAATGCAAGTATGACTGAACTGTGGCGGTATTGTATAACCTTGTGTATGGAGGCCAGTTTGTCCAGAAGCTCCTCGCTTTCATGTGTACATACTAAGAAAAGACATGTTATCGTGACGCACTGCTGGACTACTAATATACCCTTTCCACGTTTCGTCAAAACCTTTCATAGCACGTCAGTGCAAGAGACAAACCTGTCTTGATAGTGGAAACAGAATCAATTGAGCGAAAAAAGTAAAATCCATGTAGCTATAAACATTATATGAATCGATCACTCAAAATCAAAGATTACGCCAAGTGTTCGCGAAAGGTGTAAGCCCGATCCTTTAGTTATTCAAGGATTAATGTCTGGACTACAGAAGGAAGTTGAGCATGCATGTACATGATTGTAGGCCGTTACAGGCAATTAGTGGAACACTCAAGATATGTGATTACACAATGCCATTTAAAAAGTGGTCAAATGTAACATATATTATATTTGGGATTACACTTTCTGAGGGTGTGGGTTTGAATCCCGGATGAGACTCAACCCAACAAAAGTACAAGAATCTGTACTTTACAAGAACTTGTAATCCCAAATATAAGGTATGTTACACTCACGATATGCATAGGTGTAGTGATCACGATATGTATAGGTGTATAGAGAATCTCACCCGAGTGTCTTTTGGTATCAAATATATCACCACGAGTTGATAAAGTAACAAATATTTTTACATTTATCAACGAGTGTTGATATATTTGATATCAGAAGACACGAGGATGAGATTCTATTTATCATAAAAATGACTCTTCATTAGCTTTCAATGAAAAATGTACATCTCTGAGCATAGTACTACCATTAGACTTGCAGTGCAGCGATGTCATAGAAATGTGACGTCATCAAGTTCATGACATCATAGCATTGTCAGAGCATTGTGCAAAATCTACTGTCAAAACGATATCTCCTATGAGATATCGTCTGATCTCACACAAGCAATATCTCCTGTGGAGCACAGTTTTGGATGATAAAGTGATATTCACATCCAACATGCTCCACATCGTCTCTGGAATCTGTGTATATGGTATGAGATTGCATCTCCTCCTGTCTCTGCCCTGGTAAAGCTCGGCACATTACCTTAACATCGGCACAGTGTCTGCGCTATGAACGCGACTGTGAGGAAATTGTTATGTAATTGCCTTTCTGTGAAGTCCTAATCGAACACAGAAGAAAGTGCTTAGATAATCTCTATTTGATAACCTCAACCTTGACACCTATCTCAGACTCGAGGACACTGTTATAGATGAAGCTAAGGTTCTGACATATCTCGGTGCCATCACAGATGTGGTCCATGATATGACACTTGATAGCTGGGTAACATTCATGAATATCGTGGCTAGTGATGAAGCTAAGGTTCTGACATATCTCGGTGCCATCACAGATGTGGTCCATGATATGACACTTGACAGCTGGGTAACATTCATGAATATCGTGGTTAGTGATGAAGCTAAGGTTCTGACATATCTCGGTGCCATCACAGATGTGGTCCATGATATGACACTTGATAGCTGGGTAACATTCATGAATATCGTGGCTAGTGATGAAGCTAAAGTCCTGTGATATCTCGGTGCCATCACAGATGTGGTCCATGATATGACACTTGATAGCTGGGTAACATTCATGAATATCGTGGATAGTGATGATTCTAAGGTCCTGACATATCTCGGTGCCATCACAGATGTGGTCCATGATATGACACTTGATAGCTGGGTAACATTCATGAATATCGTGGCTAGTGATGATTCTAAGGTCCTGATATATCTTGGTGCCATCAGAGATGTGGTCGACACTTGATAGCTGGGTAACATTCATGAATATCGTGGCTAGTGATGAAGCTAAGGTCCTGACATATCTCGGTGTCATCAGAGATGTGGCCCTTGATATGACACTTGACAATCATGAATATAATGGCTTAAGGTGTATATTATATTTGTGAATTTTTGTCACACACCATGTAAATAGTGTTCTTCATATTCCTCTTCGTTTCTGCCAAACCTGTTTCCTTGTCATATGTATATAACTATTGTCATTACCACTGGCAAGTAATGTACCGACATTGTATGTACTCCCCAAATAGTAAAGACTATTCTTTGTTCATTCGTGTGTTCCTGTTATATGTAGAAATGGAGATTATGGTGTTGACAGTGACTGTCCATCTTTGTTGTGCCAGTAACCGCGAGCCTGGGAAGAGCTATGATACAAAGACTGGCGGCGAGTCTCCATCTCTGTATCATCACTCGTTGTTTGTCAGATGACTGGCGCTTTTGAATGGCATGTGTACTTGAGTCACGAGCTGCCAGCGTTTAAATCTGACATTATAAAGTACTTGATTCAACTCGATTGGAAACGGTCATTACCCATACCTAAACTTATTCACACTGTAAATAGTACATTACTGACGGAGAGTGGGCATGGAAGGCTTGCGGAATGGCTTGCATATTCTCATTTTCATCCCACACATGCTCTATAGGGCAGAGATCCAGAGAATTTGCAGCATTGGTACACGGCGTAGACGTCTCTCCATTTCATCCAACACATGCTCTATAGGGCAGAGATCAAGAGAATTTGCAGCATTGGTACACGGCGTAGACGTCGATCCGTTTCATCCAACACATGCTCTATAGGGCAGAGATCAAGAGAATTTGCAGCATTGGTACACGGCGTAGACCTCTCTCCATTTCATCCCACACATGCTCTATAGGGCAGAGATCCAGGGAATTTGCAGATTTGGTACACGGCGTAGACGTCTCGCCATTTCATCCAACACATGCTCTATAGGGCAGAGATCAAGAGAATTTGCAGTATAGGTACACGGCGTAGACGTCGGTCCTTTTCATCCCATACATGCTCTACAGGGCACAGATCCCACATGTGCTCAATAGGGCAGAGATCCAGAGAATTTGCAGCATTGGTACATGGCGTAGACGTCGGTCCTTTTCATCCCATACATGCCCCCTCCCCCTCTTCAGCCCTGAAAGTTTATTAAATGACCATTGACACTCTCGTGCAAATGAAGTGTGCACCCCACACCCCACAAGGTGCAGGCCCCCTTTCTCAAAAAGCTGTATCAGCCCCTGTGTTTATACTGTACTTTCAACTTATGCGATGTACAGCGATATTTACAATATGCACTCAATAAGTTCATAGAAAAAAAAAATTCTTATATATATTTTTCATCGCCAGTTATAGTTTTGAAACCATAATACACAATCAAAAACGAGAAATTTGAAATCTTCTCATGCCGATTCTGCAACTCTTGAGAAAAGGAGGGGTGCACACTTCATTTTCACCCGTTTTCATGAGTCATTTATTAAATTTTCAGGACAAAAGGATTCGCCTATACAAATGTAACGTCTACCTACATCATCTAATGTAACACTACTTGACGTTCGTGTAGTGACACCAAGACACAGCTTAAAGAAAGTACTCTGTACCTTTTCCACAGACTACCGAAATGTAAACCAAAAGCATATATATATACTAGGCACATAAAGAAACTGTGCATACAAAAATTGAAAATCTAAATTTATCAAACCTGTGTAGACACATAATGATTTAAACTCAGAGATTAGTGACATGTATGCAACATGCAGGCACGTGCCACGTTCCGTGACGTCAGTGGGTTCGTCCTTGAGACGTGCAATACGTTGTTGCACGTGCATTCCGGGAAAGAGAAACAGAGCAAATGAATGCCACACAATACTGTCACTTTGGAAAGCTCAACCCCTGCCCTTGCGATCGTTCAAAAAATTAAACGGCTATTGAAACGCATAACATGCCAAGGCTCACGTCTGCACAACGTCATGAGGCCATTGGGATGGTCCGTGGGGGAATGTCTCAACGACGAGTGGCTGCACATTTCCACTGCCACCGGAACACCATTTATGCACTGGTGAGACGCTACCAGAACACAAATGACGTCATCGATCGGCCACGTTCTGGACGTCCACGTGTAACAACGCCAAGACAGGACATATGGATAAGGGTGACCAATCTTCGCCACAGGTTTCAGACTGCAGTGATGACTGCCCGTCATCCCAGGACTTCGCCGTATCCACCCCAACACAGTTCGACAACGTTTACGTCATCACGGGATCAGACCACGACGTCCTGCCATACGGCCTATCCTGACACAACGTCATCGACAAGCTCGCCGAATGTGGTGCCGAAATCATGTCCCGCAGACCCTTGTTTTGGTGGAGAAATGTTGTTTTTACAGATGAGTCCAGGTTTAACAGTTCCCATAGTGATGGACGTCAACGTGCCTATAGACACGTGGGAGAACGTTATGCACAGGCCTGTGTCTTGGAGAGGAATCGCTTTGGTGGTGATTCCGTGATGATTTGGGGTGGAATAACAGCACGCCAAAGAACTCCTTTGGTGATTGTTCAGGGCAACTTAACTGGTGTGGGGTACAGGGATCAGATTCTTCGACCTGTGGAAATTCCTTTTCTGCAACGTCATGGCCCTGGGTTAACATTCCAACAGGACAATGCCCGCCCTCATACGGCAAGGGTTGCTATGGATTTCTTGCAACACCACAACGTTGACTTACTGCCTTGGCCTGCAAATTCACCGGATCTCTCCCCGATAGAGCATGTTTGGGACGAGATGGATCGACGTCTACGCAGTCTTCCTCATCCGCCAGATAACGTCCTTGACCTTGCAACAGAACTTGAGAGAATCTGGCGTGACATCCCACAAGCCTTCCTTGCACGTTTGATAGGCCCTATGCATCGTCGATGCACTGCTGTTCTCAATGCCGATGGTGGACATACCCGTTATTGAGCTTGTGACATGGTCGTTTGACCCCTGTCCCGCTTGTGGACTCGTGACGTCATTGTGATTGACTTTTCAATTGAAATTCTCCCGACTTGTTATGGTCTCATGATCCCTCCATTAAAGTGTATATGTACCTTTGACATTGTTATCGTACTAATCAACTGGGATAATATTTTGACAATGCACAGTTTCTTTATGTGGCTAGTATACTAAGGCAATTTGGATTGGCTCAAAGGCACAGTGAGGAAATATTATGTAAAAGTTTGAAAATCTTTTGGAAAGATGTTTTAAAAGCATGAAACAGTTATTGTAAAAAGTTAAATGTTGATTCTGATATGTTTGCGGAACCATTATGGCTCAAGCATAATTATAATAAAAACTTGCCATGTTATGAGACACTGGGCTGATAAGGGTACTTTGACAGCAAAAGATTTATGTGATGAACATGGATGTATGACTTTTAAGTTTAAGTTAAAATACAACATAAGAGTGAGTGAGTGAGGGAGTTTAGTTTTATGCCGCACTCAGCAATATTCCAGCTATATGGCGGCGGTCTGTAAATAATCGAGTCTGGACCAGACAATCCAGTGATCAACTGCATGAGCATCGATCTGCGCAACTGGGAACCGATGACATGAGTCAACCAAGTCAGCAAACCTGACTACCCAATCCCGTTAGTCGCCTCTTACGACAAGCATGGGTTTGCTGAAGGTTCATTCTAACCCGGATCTCCACGGGTCTACAACAGGGGGACAATATTAGACTATAACTATCTACTTCACATCTTACCTGATTTAAAAAAAAAATGTTATTAAAAGGACAAGAATCATCCCTTCCCACAATTTATACATCAATGTTTTCCAAAGAAATATATTAAAGCTCTCAAAAGGTTTTAAGATTATTTTATGACAAGATGATGTCTAAAAATGATAATCTTGAGTATGATTGTGAATTTGAATGACACAAAGTTTAAACAGATATGGATTAAAAGATGTTCCAAGTTTTAGCAAAGAGTATTTATACAAAAAAGGAATTATTGAAAATGAACCTGACTGACAATGATTTCTGTAGTTTATTCACTGATGTTTCTGAGAACATGTCTATTTTGGGAATGCTGTGAAACCATAAAATTCTGGAATGATCTAGAACCCTGCATTAATAAATATTTAGCACAAAAAATAAACATTACAAAATATTTAATATGATTTGGTGCATTACATTATGATGTATTACTAAATCAAATCATTATCTCTGCCAAAGAAACACATCAATTTATGTAATGTTAAAAAATCAATTCCAAAATTCATTGATTATAAAAAGGTATTAAAAATTATTTTTTTTCTTTATTTAAAAGAGAAACAATGAAATAGAAAAATTCAATTGTAAATGGAATTCACTGATCCCAATATTCAACAACTAATGATGACAACATCTTTACAGCAACGTATCTTCACCTTTTCTGTATTTGTTGTTACTGTATACCTTTGACGTTGACTTTGTAACCATGGGAACATATAAAAGAATTATTGGAAAGGCGGAATGGTACCCAAATGAAAGAAGTAAATGATCAAATCTGTGAAGGGGATTTAGATGTGGAATGCAAAGAAAAGCAAGATATATGTCAACTTGTGAATAACACGGAGTGTCGGAGTGTACGCTTGCTTCACCCTGTTGCTTTTTCTGAAGTAAGTGATCTTTTAAACATATTTGTTTAACCGGGATCAGTATTACAACAATCAAGGCAATGGCTGGTAATATATAATATCGCCAAACATATATGAAATACATAAAGCTTGAAATGTATCAAAACGTTTATCCGATCGTTGGGCAGTCGTTGTTTTCGGATGAAGCACGGTTTACTTTGCACTTCCCAGAAAGGTGCAACAGTGTGGCGTTGACGGAATGAGCGTTATCATGCTGTTAGACAGTGACGATGTGCTGTCACCGCCATGTTGTCTTAAAATATATGACTTCAGGATGAATGGTATCATCGGAGTTGCTAGCGTTTCAGGATTTAGTCAAATGAAGAATAATCAATAGTGAGTGAGTATAGTTTTACGCCGTTTTAGCAGTATTCCAGCAATATCACGACGGGGACACCAGAAATGGGCTTCACACATTGTACTCATATGGGGATTCGAACCCTGGCCCGCGTTTCACAAAAGCCTCCTAAATTTAGGAGGTCGTAGACCCTACGACCTTGTTTACGACCTTCTTCTGACCTCCTTTACGACCGTTTCACAAAGACGTCATATCCATGTGGTACGACGCGGTCCTAAATCCATGTCGTACATTGTATAAGAGGTACTTTGTTGCATAGCAACGCATAAAGCGAGACCGAACGGGCACCTGCTTATCTTGTTATTCCCAAAGTATTTCAAAATAAAAATACAGTTTGAATAACAATGTAAATGTTATGTTTTTAATTCAATGTACAGGTTATCTTATGGTAAAACATATATCAATAAATGAATTATTTTGGATTCTCTCACTAAATTTCATTGAAAATTACAAGATAAAATGTATAAATCATTTCCATTAATATTATCAGTTTTACTTATAAGGTTTGAATTAAATCGCTGTCCATTAACTTGTTCATATGAAACTGCAATATTAGTCCCAATGTATTGAATATTGCACACTATAGGACCTAAAGTCAATGTTGCAGTTATGGCTACGCTTGATCTACTAACACTTGTGTAAAGGTTTAAAATATGGTGTGATACACTAAATGTGTCAATTTGTTTTGTAACTTTTATTCAAACAATCAAAAACTTTCAAAGAATAAAAACGTATACCCTATATCCACGTATGATATGATATTGAACAAGGCTAAATGTAGGTGGAATCTACTGAAATTGGTTTCATGAAAAAAAATATCTGAATGATACGCAAAATATACATCATAGTACTGAAAGTGTAATCAGAAGGATAGGACGATTGTGTTTACTTTTTTTTCATCCGACCTTCACCTCACAGATATTGCCTAATATGTAGTACTACAACAATGTTGACGTGTGACATCACAACCGATGACCGATTTCTTACAAATTGTAAACCAAAAGTCACTGTGTTCTGTAATCTGATTGGTTGAAAAACGTGATCAAATAGTATTCGATTCCCGGAAATTCGCTGCGTATTAATACATACAAACATCGCTCACACCATTGTATTGTTACGTCGTCAGCTGTGATGACGTCATTCAAATCATATTGTGACGTAAAGTCCGAATGACGTCACAAATGAGCAGTTCCAGATGCTACCATGGGAGACAGCCGAAACGGCCGGTTGATGACATTTCACTGCTGTACCCGTACACGATGTCAATGAGTGCAAACACAAAAACGTGTGTGGACCTTTTGGTTTACTTTTATGTTTACAATGTCGATAAACATCATGTGTTGGTCAATTTCCGGGTGTTATTGAGTATTTAATATTCCCGTGCTTCAAATACTCAATAACACCCGGAAATTGACCAACACATGATGTTTATCTCCTAAATGGCGGCTTCGCTGACAAGGGTACACAGGATTTTGCGAGGACTTTTCCCTTGATTCAGGGATCGTTTGTACATAAATATGAAATGTAAGTAATCAGAGTGACTCTAACTATCTGTGTATTGTTATATGTTTTCTTTGTAAGTAAGAGAAGAAGCCAGAAATGCTGATAATTACCGTTGTCGTTCTGCGTGATTTTTCGTCTGTTACGGCGTCACGCTTCACGGAAACTTTGACAATTTCTTATGAAGTATCAAATCATTGCATTGTATCTATTTTTAATTTCCTCTTTCTTGCTATGATACTCTTTCCATACATATTCTAAAGGTATTGAGCCATTGCAAGCAATGAATAGCCGGCTGCTACGCAGTATAAATCGGATCTTTTCTTTGTTTACATTTCAAAGTACAGTAGCGCAGTCTTCCGAGCACAGCGTTTGTTTTCACACCCAATATCCAGTTGGTATTGGTAACAAAGGCCAACTGTGATTTGATTTTAAAATGTATGGGGAATTCAGTGATGCATTTGTCGCAGCTGACTATGAAATATACGTGATGTAATAGGCGTCTCAATACCGGCCTTTGCGAGACGTGATTTTGTAAACACTATCCAATAAGGCGGAAAGCGCACTTCGGCGTTCGTGTAAATATATTTTCGAAAACATCCAAACCGATTCTAGGTTCAAAGGCAGCGTTTCAGATTATCATTAGTGATATCATGAAAAACTGATTTCAGTTATCATTAATATGTTATTTTTGAAATTCAGTACTCCCAGTAATTATCCGATTTTCACATTTGAAAACATACTGTCTACACTGTACAGCAAATAATGCTGTGAATCGTGATTTCGTATCGTGTATAAAATGGCGACATTTACGATGAAGCCTATTTTGAAAGGTTATTTAAGCACTTTAGCTTTGTCTGAGATTTTAGTGGATGGTATCAAGAAACAGGGAATTTCCCGCAGAATATAAAACTGTGAAGTATATTTGTGTGCGTGATATATTTAGAATTTTATTGGACTTCAAAGTGAGGGTTGAAGAGGAAGGACATATGTCCCTGTGGCACCCAGGGGTTTTTAATCAAGTCCAGATACACGGCCAGAGCACTAGCGGTGTCGCGGAGTATTCTTAACACACTAGCTCGGGATACTCCATGGAGATCCCCGATTTCACTGAGGAAAACCCCTTTTGCCAAATACCTCTGTGTACACAACACTTGCAGGGAGGTCGGAATAGCATGTGAACGCCTTGTAGGTTTGTTCAGTTGAGGCTCTAACTTTCTGCACAGTTAGAAAACAACATGAGTGTCGAGCACGTTCGACCTGTCTCAAAATTTCTCAGGTCTTCTTTGTAAGCGCGTTTTAATCACTTGCAGTGCCATAATCGTTGACGCCATCTTTGTAGTGTTTACGACCTCCTAAAGCATTTACGACAGGTCAATCGATGTCCTAAATTTTGGGCTGTTTACGGCACAGTGTAAATATACGAGGTCTTTGTGAAACAGGGTAAAAAAGTAAGAGGTGGTCTACGACCTGCTTTACGAGGTCGTACCGGTAAGAGGGCTTTGTGAAACGGGCCCCAGGTCTTCGGCGTGACGAGCGAATGCTTTAACCACTAGGCTACCCCACAGTCCCTCGTCAACATTATGTGTGTCGGCATGGTTTACAACCTGAGTGAGTTACTCTCTTCCATGTGAAAGGAACCACTGCAAAGATACATTTGTAAATTTCATTAATTTCGAATATCATCTATATCATACCTATATTGATATGAATTATGAAGCAAATGTTTGCACTATGGCATTACCATGACAACATCCTAGAAGTACATGTGGTGTCATTTTTGTGGAAACTGCGATTGCTGAGTGGGTTAGATGGCTGACTTTGTGTGCTGGCCATTGGGTGAGGGTGTGGGTTCGAATCCCAGATGAGACTTAACTCAATAAAAGTACTTACTAGAATCTGTACTTTACTGAGAAAGTGTATTCCCAAATATAACACGTGTTACACCATGCATTTATCAACACGCGTCACCGGGGCTTAAAGGCGAATTCTATAAACAGTGGGTTTAGATTTTACATCAAAACCTAGATTATCTCTTTTAACCAAGAAAATTAAACATCTCACGCAGAGGAGTTCTTTGTTCTGGGCGAGCTGGATCAAGAACACAAAATCCACAACAGGACCCCCCTTTGAGGTTGGTCGTTACGGCTTTACCTCTGTCCCACTGGATGTTGTTGTCGGGATTGTCTGGTACGGCTGTGTATTGGCATGGGCGGTGGGGTAGCCTAATGGTTAAAGCGTTGGCTCGTCACGCCGAAGACCGGGGTTCGAATCCCCACATGGGCACAAAGTGTGAAGCCGATTTCTGGTGTCCCCCGCCGTGATGTTGCTGGAATATTGCTAAAAGCGGCGTAAAACCAAACTCAGTCAGTCAGTCAGTGTATTGGCAAATAAATTGTATTGCAATAAATTGCGATTCAGGTACCCGTATTGCGATATATTGGTAACTTAAGTTTGACAGTGAGTCACTAATTGTGTACATCAATCCTATTTTCTACATTATAAGTCCCTAAACATATGAGTTTTGGTTCTGATAACAGCTGTCTCAAAATTAGGGTGCCTAGTCAAGGATTTCTTTTTAATACAATGTATAAATTTAATATTACAGTATTATAGTATTATAGTATTACAGTATTATAGCATTACAGTAGGCAGTTTTGTCATGGAATAACCAAGGAAAACATTTGTTCAGAATGACAGTATGTGTAGATTTTATTTTAAACCTTAAAGATACTAAAAAAACCTCCATATATGTTCTTTACCCAATGTACCGGTTCTCAAAAACTATATTGCAATACGTATCGTTTGAAAAGTGTATTGCGATATACCAGTATACCGGTAATAAAGTGCAGTCCTATTGTCTGGGATGTGGTCTGATAGGGCTGATTTGTATGGTGGCTGATTAGGGCCATCGCTTTCTCGCCTTAAAATTCGGAGGCGAGAAAGCGAGAAAGCGATATCACGAGACGAGAAAGCGATAACACGAGACGAGAAAGCGATATTATTGCGCGAGAAAGCGATAGAGCGAGAAAGCGATATTACCCACAATTCAGTCCTGTCTGCGCATGATCGACTACAAACGGGAACTCAGTCGCCATTCGTAATTTCTGGATAGTATTAAATGGTTTTCAGTAATGTTCTTGCCCATGAATGACTTGTATGACTTGACGTTTAGAGAATATCTACTACAGATATAGACTTTCCTTTGTCATGCAATTTGCACGTATGTAATAGTCATATCGTGAAATAACAGAAACGTTCATTTTGTGATGTGACTAAGGGAATTACATATTTCATGACATGACTGGATTCGAATTGTCTTAACCAACTTAATCCAGCAATTGAATTATTTCTTTGATGGGCATTTTAGAAGTTGGGTTGATGAAGAATAATGACAATTATTATGGATATACAACTTCTTGATTCTAATGTCGTTGTCAAGCAAGTGATACATGAGTAACAAATTGAGAGAATATATACATGAGTTGTTATTACAGTAGATAGGGAATGAGTTGTTTATACAATAAATGAGGTTGATGTACAACGCTTGTATAAGAGATTGAGTAAGTTGATTGGAAGCCAGAAGGGTGATATACAAGGACTGAATTAGAACTTATACAACTGATAGGAAGACAGGTGGATGTATATACAATGGATGGGGTTGATGTACATAGTTGAATTGAAACAGATAATGTACACAAGAAATATTATTGATTGCTTTATCAAGTGATGGTAGGCATTGGGAATGTACTATCCTTCATCTCTGTTGAGGGCGGATCCTAGTTTCTTGATGTGTACTGCTTCCAAGTTTACGAATTTTGTAGTCTGGTTGGTTCTTTTCTATGGTTTTATTTGAATTATGATATTGTGTGACAAATGTGTCGGAAGAGCCAGATGAAAGGGAGGGACCTATGACAAATAAGGCATTGTGACGAGTATCTTTTCATGGTGATAGTGGCCAGCACTAAGACAATCAACCACATCCCAAACCATCATCCTAAGATAAAATCACTGAGTGAGTGTGTGATTTGCAATATATGTCGCCGAAGAGCACTATTCATCTTTTAGGTTCTTTGTTTATGGTTTTGTGACGCCATATTGTACGCCATCAGTTCAATTCCTACTTAATGGAATCGTGAGTTACACTTACATTTCAAACAAAAGAACTTGCGTTTCTTTTGCAGCTCAGTTTATTACATATACATCACATTCAGAGAGTTTTGAAGTATGTGACACTATAAATGAGTCGTATGTAGACAATTCTATAATAATTATCAGTTCTCGCTGTTTGGTTATAGGTGAAGGAATTAGAAATGAGGTATGGGAACTTAACCATTTATGTTTATGTCACTTTATTGTATTTTAAGGTGATCAAAATACAGCTGTGTTTTTTTTAATTAATAAAGACTATGAAATTTATTAACTGAAGATCTTCACCTACATGAACCTAAATCGCTCCTACCCAAAGATAGGGGAGACGCACGTGACAGTAAAGCAACTTGGTACATCAATGTAGTAACAGAACCATTCCACAGTCAATGGTGTAATCTAAGCAAATAAAACGATGCAGTCAAACGTTCGTCTAATCAAAGCTGAAAATAGTAAGCAGTTAAACGCTGGTCTAGCCATATATAGTGAACTTCTTTGGATGGCATTTAGAAGTTGATGTGCTGAACAACGGGGAAAGTTATATGGATATACAACTTCTTTATTATAATGTAAGCGACGTTTTGGTCCACCAATTTCAAACCCGTTCTGCCAACAAAATATCTATCAAAACCCATCTTTTCCCCCAAGTTTTCTTCTAACAAAAGTTAGATAATAGACATGTTATACCAACAACTGATTTCCTACAATATATTGTTACACTCCGCCGCCATTTTGACTGTATGTAATAATTGATGTGTGTGATATGTACTTTTATACCACCATTGGTGGTCTATTGAGAATACAAGTAAAGTAAAGGTTACAGCTGGACGTGGTCGCACAGGTTTTGATAAGCTGATTGGTGACACGTGTATCCAATTAACCTTTCGTAACATTTTCGTTTCCAGAGGAGGACTTGAAACTCGTTCAATACATGGAACTATCTACCTGTATCATCTTGTTTATAACTTAGTCAACTCATGTCAAAACGATTCAAATCGAATAAGAGCAATAGGTGACATTCACTGGGATGCAGACAAATAAACCCTCCTACACATCTACAAAACATTTATCATGTACACGTTGGAGTGAGGCGCTCCTGTCCTTCTCTATCCCCTACCAACCATGATATACTAAACTCCTTACAATATAAAGCACCCACCCCACCCCACCTCACCAAAAAAACCCGCCATAGGTGCAAAGACTAGTACCTACTACCTAGTAGTTACTAGAAGAAACCAAATTACTCAATAACTACCAGACGTGCGAAAACAAAATATCAATACACCAAACAAAAAAAGGCACCCTTAAATTCAGAATAAACCCTTTAAAACATCCCTATCCAGCCACACATTACAGTGTAAACTCGATCATCCAGATTAACTCACAATGTCAAGGCCACACACCGCACGTTTCACAACCAAAACAGAAACACCGTACCCTGCCGCCCCAACCCTACTTTTTAACATTTAACCCTTTTCATCTATTTAGTAGACTCCGTATTAGCTTATATGCTCTGCACAATAAGTCACAATATACTTTATACACTACGTACTTAGTTGAACTTATACGCAATCAACTTCCCAACCCTCTTACGTCCAACTACTCAGCTCCCAATCTAAACTAAATTATTTTCAATATACAGGTGTTTTATGATATAGTGCTTTATTCCCCAAGTAATAATGTTATTAATTTACGTTTTTGCTAAACACCTACCACGTCGGTCGATGAATTGTGGCACTGTCTCAAGTCGATAGTTGGGATATTGGGACAGACAGACATATACGTATGTACACAAGCCATTCTTGTAGAAGTATGGGAGACTATGGCACATACATTTAGAACAATACCTTTTTCACATAATAGTAGAAATATATATGTGTGAAATATGCACACATAAAAAGACCAGATGAAAGGCACAGGGTGTATAAAATTCCATCACTGATACAATAAAGCCCGACGGGGAGTTGGTTTGGTTGGTCTGTTGTTTAACACCGCACTAGGCAATATTCCAGCTATATGGCGGCGGTCTGTAAATAATCGAGTCTGGACCAGACAATACAGTGATCAACATCATGAGCATCATGAGATACGATGACATGTGTCAACCAAGTCAGCGAGCCTGACCACCCGATCCCGTTAGTCACATTTTACGACAAGCATGTGTTGCTGAAGACCAATCTAACCCGGATCTTCACGGGTAACATGGGGAGTAGGCAAATGTGTAGCTTAGCCCAGTGAAAAACAGGGCTCATAAAACAGGACTCATAAAATACCTAAAGGTATTTAAGAGAATTTATGGACGTCAACTTCTGTATTTGTGGAACACAATGTTACGGAGTATATTCTTATCCTTCATCGAGTAAATGAAGAGACTAGAAACTAGGAAACAGAAAGCTAAAGACGTACAGTGATAAACAAAGAGTGATAAGAACAGTGATAAGATAACAAGGGAGGCCAGTAGCGCTAAATTGGTAGCGTGGATGGACAAATGGAAGCCGGGGATTGTTAATCCCGGCATGAGTAATGAGATAACAAATGGCGGCATTTAACAAGGGAAATGACAATAAAGAAATGTAAGCCAGGAATTAATCCAGGCCTAATTAGTCATGTAACAATAAATTAAATGATTGTTATCCTTTTTACAGACTTTTTAAGAGCACTCATTTATTTCAACGAAAACACACTCGGTTTCTGGAATTATTGTTGGATTATTGTTTGGACAAGTTAAAGGATTAATTACATAAATGCCACAGAATTTGAAAGCATGTTCATTTTGTTTCTATACGACTAAAACAAATTGCGATAAAGGCTCCTGTTGGATCAAATCATACGCAGGCAAGACGTCATGTGCAGACAGGGCAGAATTATGCTCGCTCTATCACTCTATCGCTCTATGGTTTTCTCGCTTTCTCGCTCTATCGCTTTCTCGCCTTATTATATCGCTTTCTCGCTTTTCGCTCTATCGTTTTCTCGTCTCTTGCTATCTTTTTCTCGTCTCGTGCTATCGCTTTCTCGTCTCGCGTTATCGCTTTCTCGCCTCGCGTTATCGCTTTCTCGTCTTGCGCTATCGCCTTCTCGTCTCGTGTTATCGCTTTTTCGTCTTGTAATATCGCTTTCTCGTCTCGTGTTATCGCTTTCTCGTCTCGTGATATCACTTTCTCGCCTCCGAATTTTAAGGCGAGAAAGCGATGGCCCTAATCAGCCACCGTAGATTTGGGGTAAAGTTCTAAAACCGAGGTCTGATGCATTTCACCTACAGAAACAACAATCACGGGGAACAGTCTACCACGTCCATGCAATTTTAGACAGGTTTATGTATGTGAAACATCAAGACCCCTCACAACAAAAGTAGGGGCGGTCAAAGCACGACACGGAGTGGTGGGGATAGTCTAGTGGTTAAAACGCTCGTCACGCCGAAGACCCGGGTTCGATTCCCCATATGGGTACAATGTGCGAAATCCATTTCTAGTGTCCCCCGCCGTGATATTGCTTAATATTGCTAAAAGCGGCGTAAAACATGCTCACTCACTCACAACAAAAGTATCTTTTGACTTTGCATTCATTGTTCAAGTTACTGATGTTGTAAATAATGGAAAATGGTACTCGATTCAATGTGACATAAGTTTCAGTTTCCAATAACCTTTGTTCTAGCAATGACACAGCTAGCATTTGTATATTTGACGTTACTATCTTCGCTTCTGACAAATAGGGGTGTGTGTGTGTGCACATAAATCGTGAAGTCCAAAGGTTAGGGAGAAATGCTCCTCAGGGAAAACATTTTCGGGGGAGAGGCCCCTGATGCCTTCTGAAAAAGAGGGTCATTTTCTTATTCCAAGGGTCTTCAAACATGTGTAACGATGTGGCCATTACTGAACAATGTCATTACGACCTAAGCTAACACACATGGAGACGTAACAGGCGATAGGCTTTGTGGTAAGGGACGCTGCAGGCCTTAACGGTACCGGGTTTACTTTTGCAGGGACATTATGGCTTTAACGTCCTTATGGGATCTGATTCGTGCCAGGGGTCTGATGCAATAACAACCATCTGTCTACTGCATGTGTTACACGCTGACATGGCCGTGTCGTGCTGTTAATACCGCCCCATTATAACTCAGCCGGACAGAACATACATAAACAGTCATCACACAGGTAACTACCCTGACGCAGACCTGGTCTCGAGAGAAGGTAAGAACACAGGGTTGGAGAGTACTCTTGAGTGAGTTGAGTTTGATATCGCTTTGAAAAATTGTTGTAATTTATTACGGCCTTTCTGGCTGCTGGGGAAGAAAGCTTCCATTTTTGTTTACAACTCTATACAGCGAATTGCATTGGGATGTAGGCAAAATGGGACCAAACCCGCGCAACACTTTTCATCCTTGATCTGAGCGTTATGCAAACCATATTCTTTAAGTGCAAATGTATTTTTCTGTTGATATTATGTGTATCTCGTATATTATTTTGTATTTACTTTGATCATACAGCCTTACAAGGCACGGCTAAACTTTATGATTAAAACATCTATGTAAATACTAAGTAGCACATGGGTTAACTTAGTCTGTCTCACAGTCCCTGAACTACATTATTTTCCCTACTGCCAAGCCCTCTCTGCAGTGCTAAAGCCCTAAATGAAGCAAGTCTAGATTTCCTCAGGTCCTCTGGTCTCCCTGGGTCTCCTTTTCAATTTAAATGGGCTTGTTTGTTACTGCCAGAATTATATATCTGCAGAGACTAAGCATTAGTCTAGGGTTAACTGTGTATAAAGGAAATGATTGCCCTGGATCACTATAGATAAGTTCCGATTTATACTGACGGAAAAGATGCACGGCAAGCAGCGGATGCGTGCGAAGGTTTAACTTCATTTGTTGGTTGTTTGACGCTACCTACCGTCAACAATATTGTCAATAACCAGGCAAACCAAAATAGCCACAAGTAAAACATGAAGCAAATGTAACTTAAAGTTCTGAGTTGTCAAAAGTATGAAAAGATTATCAATAACATTGTTATATACTAGAGATCAAAAGTACTCTAAACGTATTATATATCGCGCAGGTTTTATTTTCGCGCTTTTCGCGCAAAATATTTTACCGCGAAAATTTATACACAGCGAATAAACCTTTCATTCATTCATTGTATTATTTACGGTTTACTCCCAAAAGTTAGACGTCCCAAAAGTCAGACAAATCAATCAGGCGTGACTGTGATTACAACCTTGTCTTACCCACTCACATAAGATTACCGTGTGTATTTGAGCCGGAAATAGCATTCAGCTGTGCACACGTATCCCGGCGATCAAGTTCAAACATGCACAATAATATAACGGGACGAATTCTGACGCAGTCATCAGTAAAATATGATATAGAATACTATTACAAATGTATTTAACCCAACGAAATATATACTAGCATTGTGTAATTTTAATTACAGATTTGCTCTATAAATTAATTAAGATTAAGATTACCGTGTGTATTTGAGTCGGAAATAGCAATCGCTGTGCACAACAGAGAATGCGTTCATACTTTTCCTTTATCCTAACACAACATACAACTGTCTATGTTACTGCTTCAGGAGGGACCGCAGTATGAGACGACGATCGCCTCTGCTGATCCTGGCGGGCGTTATGATGGTGCTGTTGGTTATGTCGACGCTTAAATTCACCGTCAGTGACGTGAACCGTTTCAAAAGCAACGTCATTACCATCTTCAGCGAAGGTGACGACTTCAACGATCAACAGTATGCTCTTATCCACTGTTCTCCGTATAGTATCCACACTAAAATACATGTACAGAAGAATATATGTAATGATGCACGGTTGTTCAGTCGTCACACATTTATACACTGTTATGGAGCGGCAGGGTAGCCTGATGGTTAAAGTGTTCGATCGTCACGCCGAAGACCCGAGTTCGATTCCCCACATGGTTACAATGTGTGAAGCCCATTTCTGGTGTCCCCCGCCGTGATATTGCTGGAATATTGCTATGAGTAAAAGCTAAAACCATACTCACTCACTCACACTGTTATGTGGTAATGTACATTTTCAACGAACTAAGATATTTTACAACAAGTATCTGTTTTGATAAAGGGCTGAAAATCTTCAATTAAAGACCTTTCAAAGTTACTACAGAACACATTGTGTTTAGACTTGCAGTTCAAGCTGAAAGATGGATCGTGCTTGACGCTGCCGACATCCCCGTCAACCTGGTCCTGGATATAGAAGATATACCTGGATGGAGGATTCTTGTCTTTGGACAAAACATCTGGTTTTTCAAGGGTAGAAGGTGAGTTTACCAGGTAATAATTTCAACTGAACGTTTTGTAATCTTTATAAATGACATGTCTAAGACTGCTGTTTTCGGTCAAATCCTACCATATTCTCTATATTCTGCTGTATTCTACAGCCAGTGGCGGCAGACTAAAGCTTCTTGTATTAATCCAGGCAATGCCGGTATGCCCATGTTAGATGTAATTGGCCAGTTAATGACTGTGCGCTAATGCTGGGTGTATTTATCAGTCAATGCAGGAGTGCCAATGCTGGGTGTATTTATCAGTCAATGCATGAGCGCAAATGCTGGGTGTATTTATCAGTCAATGCAGGAGCGCCAATGCTGGGTGTATTTATCAGTCAATGCCGGAGCGCCAATGTTGGCTGTATTAGTTCAGTCAATGCCGGAGTGCCAATGTTGGTTGTATTAATTCAGTCAGTGTGGGAGCGCCAATGTTGGCTGTATTAATTCAGTCAATGCCGGAGTGCCAATGATGGCTGTATTAATTCAGTCAGTGTGGGAGCGCCAATGATGGCTGTATTAATTCAGTCAGTGTGGGAGCGCCAATGCTGGGTGTATTTATCAGTCAATGCATGAGCGCAAATGCTGGGTGTATTTATCAGTCAATGCAGGAGCGCCAATGCTGGGTGTATTTATCAGTCAATGCCGGAGCGCCAATGTTGGCTGTATTAGTTCAGTCAATGCCGGAGTGCCAATGTTGGTTGTATTAATTCAGTCAGTGTGGGAGCGCCAATGTTGGCTGTATTAATTCAGTCAATGCCGGAGTGCCAATGATGGCTGTATTAATTCAGTCAGTGTGGGAGCGCCAATGATGGCTGTATTAATTCAGTCAGTGTGGGAGCGCCAATGATGGTTGTATTAATTCAGTCAATGCCGGAGTGCCAATGATGGCTGTATTAATTCAGTCAGTGTGGGAGCGCCAATGATGGCTGTATCAATTCAGTCAATGCCGGAGCGCCAATGATGGCTGTATTATTTCAGTCAATGCCGGAGTGCCTATAATGGCTGTATTAATTCAGTCAATGCCGGAGTGCCAAAAATGGCTGTATTAATTCAGTCAATGCCGGAGTGCTAATGATGGCTGTATGAATTCAGTCAATGCAGGAGCGCCAATGATGGCTGTATTGATTCAGTCAATGCAGGAGTGCCAATGATGGCTGTATTAATTCAGTCAATGCCGGAGTGCCAATGTTGGCTGTATCAATTCAGTCAATGCCGGAGTGCCAATGATGGCTGTATTATTTCAGTAAATGCCGGAGTGCCAATAATGGCTGTATTAATTCAGTCAATGCCGGAGTGCCAATAATGGCTGCATTAATTCAGTCAATGCCGAAGTGCCAATGATGGCTATATTAACTCAGTCAATGCCGGAGTACCAATAATGGCTGTATTAATTCAGTCAGTGTGGGAGTGCCAATGTTGGCTATATTAATTCAGTCAATGCAGGAGCGCCAATGATTGCTGTATTAATTCAGTCAATGCCGGAGTGCCAATGATTGCTGTATTAATTCAGTCAGTGCCGGAGCGCCAATGTTGGCTGTATTAATTCAGTCAATGCCGGAGTGCCAATGATGGCTGTATTAATTCAGTCAGTGTGGGAGTGCCAATGATGGCTGTATTAATTCAGTCAATGCCGGAGCGCCAATAATGGCTGTATTAATTCAGTCAATGCCGGAGCGCCAATGATGGCTGTATTAATTCAGCCAGTGTGGGAGCGCCAATGATGGCTGTATCAATTCAGTCAATGCCGGAGCGCCAATGATGGCTGTATTAATTCAGTCAGTGTGGGAGCGCCAATGTTGGCTGTATCAATTCAGTCAATGCCGGAGCGCTAATGATGGCTGTATTAATTCAGTCAGTGTGGGAGCGCCAATGTTGGCTGTATCAATTCAGTCAATGCCGGAGCGCTAATGATGGCTGTATTAATTCAGTCAGTGTGGGAGCGCCAATGATGGCTGTATTAATTCAGTCAATGCCGGAGTGCCAATAATGACTGAATTAATTCAGTCAATGCCGGAGCGCCAATAATGGCTGTATTAATTCAGCCAGTGTGGGAGCGCCAATGATGGCTGTATCAATTCAGTCAATGCCGGAGCGCCAATGATGGCTGTATTAATTCAGTCAGTGTGGGAGCGCCAATGATGGCTGTATCAATTCAGTCAATGCCGGAGTGCCAATAATGACTGTATTAATTCAGTCAATGCCGGAGTGCCAATAATGGCTGTATTAATTCAGTCAATGCCGGAGTGCCAAAAATGGCTGTATTAATTCAGTCAATGCCGGAGTGCTAATGATGGCTGTATGAATTCAAACAATGCAGGAGCGCCAATGATGGCTGTATTGATTCAGTCAATGCAGGAGTGCCAATGATGGCTGTATTAATTCAGTCAATGCCGGAGTGCCAATGTTGGCTGTATCAATTCAGTCAATGCCGGAGTGCCAATAATGGCTGTATTAATTCAGTCAATGCCGGAGTGCCAATAATGGCTGCATTAATTCAGTCAATGCCGAAGTGCCAATGATGGCTGTATTATTTCAGTAAATGCCGGAGTGCCAATAATGGCTGTATTAATTCAGTCAATACCGGAGAGCCAATAATGGCTGCATTCATTCAGTCAATGCCGGAGTACCAATAATGGCTGTATTAATTCAGTCAATGCCGGAGTGCTAATGATGGCTGTATGAATTCAGTCAATGCAGGAGCGCCAATGATGGCTGTATTGATTCAGTCAATGCAGGAGTGCCAATGATGGCTGTATTAATTCAGTCAATGCCGGAGTGCCAATGTTGGCTGTATCAATTCAGTCAATGCCGGAGTGCCAATGATGGCTGTATTATTTCAGTAAATGCCGGAGTGCCAATAATGGCTGTATTAATTCAGTCAATGCCGGAGTGCCAATAATGGCTGCATTAATTCAGTCAATGCCGAAGTGCCAATGATGGCTATATTAACTCAGTCAATGCCGGAGTACCAATAATGGCTGTATTAATTCAGTCAGTGTGGGAGTGCCAATGTTGGCTATATTAATTCAGTCAATGCAGGAGCGCCAATGATTGCTGTATTAATTCAGTCAATGCCGGAGTGCCAATGATTGCTGTATTAATTCAGTCAGTGCCGGAGCGCCAATGTTGGCTGTATTAATTCAGTCAATGCCGGAGTGCCAATGATGGCTGTATTAATTCAGTCAGTGTGGAGTGCCAATGATGGCTGTATTAATTCAGTCAATGCCGGAGCGCCAATAATGGCTGTATTAATTCAGTCAATGCCGGAGCGCCAATGATGGCTGTATTAATTCAGCCAGTGTGGGAGCGCCAATGATGGCTGTATCAATTCAGTCAATGCCGGAGCGCCAATGATGGCTGTATTAATTCAGTCAGTGTGGGAGCGCCAATGTTGGCTGTATCAATTCAGTCAATGCCGGAGCGCTAATGATGGCTGTATTAATTCAGTCAGTGTGGGAGCGCCAATGTTGGCTGTATCAATTCAGTCAATGCCGGAGCGCTAATGATGGCTGTATTAATTCAGTCAGTGTGGGAGCGCCAATGATGGCTGTATTAATTCAGTCAATGCCGGAGTGCCAATAATGACTGAATTAATTCAGTCAATGCCGGAGCGCCAATAATGGCTGTATTAATTCAGCCAGTGTGGGAGCGCCAATGATGGCTGTATCAATTCAGTCAATGCCGGAGCGCCAATGATGGCTGTATTAATTCAGTCAGTGTGGGAGCGCCAATGATGGCTGTATCAATTCAGTCAATGCCGGAGTGCCAATAATGACTGTATTAATTCAGTCAATGCCGGAGTGCCAATAATGGCTGTATTAATTCAGTCAATGCCGGAGTGCCAAAAATGGCTGTATTAATTCAGTCAATGCCGGAGTGCCAATAATGGCTGTATTAATTCAGTCAATGCCGGAGTGCCAAAAATGGCTGTATTAATTCAGTCAATGCCGGAGTGCTAATGATGGCTGTATGAATTCAAACAATGCAGGAGCGCCAATGATGGCTGTATTGATTCAGTCAATGCAGGAGTGCCAATGATGGCTGTATTAATTCAGTCAATGCCGGAGTGCCAATGTTGGCTGTATCAATTCAGTCAATGCCGGAGTGCCAATAATGGCTGTATTAATTCAGTCAATGCCGGAGTGCCAATAATGGCTGCATTAATTCAGTCAATGCCGAAGTGCCAATGATGGCTGTATTATTTCAGTAAATGCCGGAGTGCCAATAATGGCTGTATTAATTCAGTCAATACCGGAGAGCCAATAATGGCTGCATTCATTCAGTCAATGCCGGAGTACCAATAATGGCTGTATTAATTCAGTCAGTGTGGGAGTGCCAATGTTGGCTATATTAATTCAGTCAATGCAGGAGCGCCAATGATTGCTGTATTAATTCAGTCAATGCCGGAGTGCCAATGATTGCTGTATTAATTCAGTCAATGCCGGATGCGCCAATGTTGGCTGTATTAATTCAGTCAATGCCGGAGTGCCAATGATGGCTGTATTAATTCAGTCAATGCCGGAGTGCCAATGATGGCTGTATTAATTCAGTCAATGCCGGAGCGCCAATAATGGCTGTATTAATTCAGTCAATGCCGGAGCGCCAATAATGGCTGTATTAATTCAGCCAGTGTGGGAGCGCCAATGATGGCTGTATCAATTCAGTCAATGCCGGAGCGCCAATGATGGCTGTATTAATTCAGTCAGTGTGGGAGCGCCAATGTTGGCTGTATCAATTCAGTCAATGCCGGAGCGCTAATGATGGCTGTATTAATTCAGTCAATGCCGGAGTGCCAATAATGACTGTATTAATTCAGTCAATGTAGGAGTGCCAATAATGGCTGTATTAATTCAGTAAAAGCAGGAGTGCCAATGGTGGCTGTATTGATTCAGTCAGTGTGGGAGCGCCAATGATGGCTGTATTAATTCAGTCAATGCCGGAGTGCCAATAATGACTGTATTAATTCAGTCAATGCCGGAGTGCCAATAATGGCTGTATTAATTCAGTAAAAGCAGGAGTGCCAATGGTGGCTGTATTAATTCAGTCAGTGTGGGAGAGCCAATAATGGCTGTATTAATTCAGTAAAAGCAGGAGTGCCAATGGTGGCTGTATTGATTCAGCCAGTGCCAGTAATTAATTCTGATTGTATTCATCCAATGTCAGTGATTTATTCTGCTTGTATTCAGTCAATGCCAATGATTAATTCTGGTTGTATTCAGTCCATGCCAATAATTAATTCGGATTGCATTCAGTCAATGCCAGTAATTAAATCTGGTTGTATTCAGTCAAGGCCAGTAATTAATTCTGGTTGTATTCAGTCAATGCCAATAATTAATTCTTGTTGTATTCAGTCTCAACAATTGCAATCCATCGATTGTTCGATGCATCGTTACAGCACTGTTGTATTCCTTCTGTAAGGATGGTTTCTGTCCTGTCTGGGTACTAGCTTAGGAGCACTTAACCTGGAAGGAACCGCACCTCATCTTCGCTGAATGTTTAGTAAACACACGTTGAATGTGGCTGATGTGATTGTATTCTGTTGGGGACCAGTTGTCCTTGCAGGTGGTCTCAGTTCATAACACAAGACGTAAAATCATAATAACATGCATATAGTGATATTATCGTTCATACTTGTGCATATGCTTATAATTTCAGATGCAATGATTGTGTATTCATCAACGACCAATCAAATATCAATACAGCCCTCCCACTGTCAGGTGTGAAGAACATTAGAATGACGTCATATCTATTTGCAATACGTCACGGCGCTAAGTGGATATATTCAACAGACAGGATAACGAACCTTCACGAACAAGTACAAGGCTTTCAGTTTGGAGAACGATCTAATGGAATGTTGTATCGTGGAAACATTATGTTTGACCCTGACCGGCATTTTGGGGTCAAGGACATGTCGACTGATGCCATAGACAGAAACAGGCACGTGTCCTATCAATCCGGGGAGTATCTTACACCAAGCATTCAGACAAAGTGGAGGCCGCCTTTACAGACCTCCTATCCTCCATATTTTGATATACAAAATGCTGCTTGCAGGCTGCCCCACGCATACGTCCCAGCATATCTTTACAAGTCAAGCGATCTATCGTCCTCGCTTGTTAGCTATAGCTCATTCTGGGCTTTAGGGAGTATTCTGGTGAAAGAGAAGTCTTCATCTTGGACCAACTGGTGGCGATGGTTGATGACAGACCTGCAGGAAGTAATCGGAATATACCCATCACCATGCACTGAGACGTTTACCTATGCTAGTACAGACGGAAGTGTTGGAAACGAAAATGATATAGTTGAAGCACTACTCGGAGGATTTAAATGTGAACCGCAAGATACATTTAATGCATGTGCTCTAAAGTTAACCAACATCATGGTAACTTGTAAACTACTAAAGCAATCCGATAGTGAGATTATTAAGAGTTGGTTTTCTAGTCTAAGCGCTCTCAATTACGAAGAACCTAAACGAAATGTATCTTCTCCAATGTTTATCCTTAAAGGCCCCCCTCAAATGATTCACAATGTCGTCTATGAACCAACTGCTAAAACACTCTCACAAGTTGAGACAAATCCGTACAGCGACATATGCAAATCAAAACTGCCCCGCCCTTCGGGAACTACGCCACCTCTAATTAATGACATTCTACTTGTTGTCATATTCAACTATCCCACATATTATTCAAATATTTTACACTTAGATTATGTGTACCGGAAGTTCTTTAAACATATCGTCTACTGTGGCAGCGTTCTTGGCAATTTTGGAGGATTTCAGAAACAGTATTACCATCCTGTCACTTTTCTGGAACTCAATGAAATTGACCGAGGCGTATATGGTTATTTGTGCGCAGCTTATGCCATGGAACTGGGCTTCAACGTCAGTGGCTACATGCAAATGTCCGACGACGTGTTGCTGAATATGTGGAACATCGTCGACCTGCCTAGGGACAAGATTTGGTTCCAACAAAGCATCAGAAACGGAACGCTTGGGACCAGGAAAGTTCCAAACATTACGAAAGCAAACGGACAATGGCATTGGTGGCCTTGGAGCTCTGGGACCTGGGGCGTGAGGCGGTTGAGACAATTGTGGGCGTACTTTGAACATCTTAAGACCACATCTCACAAACAAAAGGTGCAGAATTTTCTTTCAAAGCTTTCAGATAGTTTTGGTGGGCCTGCAGGAGCTTTCTACGAAGCATCGGACATATTTTATGTTCCTTCTAAATACAAAGAACTTTTCAGTTTCTTCTCAAAACTTTTTGTTGGACATCATGTCTTTCTTGAGATTGCCATACCAACCATGTTATGTGGATTTGATCATATATCCAATGTCGTTCGTCTTAATGGAACGTACTTGTGGTACCAGGAGAGAGAGCTCTACGCACAACGATACACCCCCAACAACATGTTCTTACACAGCTGGAAGTTAAAACCTTTAATGACGGAAGCAAAAGCTCAAGATTTCTTCTGTACCAAATACCTGCCGTATATTGAAGGGAAAGCAACGCTCAAGCAAACAAATGACAGTTACATCTAGTTTGTTCTACTGAGTAGTACTATAAAATTGTTACTCCACATACATGTCATGTTCAATATAATAAAATTACAAAGTATGATGACAATCGTATGTTATATATGAAGATAAACCCAAGCTTTAACAGTAATCTTTCAGGGAAAACACCTCTGTTCAAATAAACTCCATTCCTTACTGTCCATAGAAGCACGGCCGAAACAACATGCTGAGTTAGTAGCTGTGTCTTGCGCGCAAGGCTGGTCTACAGAGTCTTTCGAGATGATAAACCTCATGCAGTATCGTAACCCACTACCCCCAGCAGCTAAACATCAACAGAATACATAGGTGAGCTGTGAATGCTGTGGGGTAGCCTAATGGTTAAAGCGTTCGCTCGTCACGCCCAAAAATCCGGGTTCGATTCCCCACATGGGTACAATGTTTGAAGCCCATTTCTGGTGTCCCCCTCCGTGATATTGCTGAAATATTGCTAAAAGCGGCGTAAAACTAGACTCACTCACTCACCTGAATCATTTATGCTTCTCAGAGAAAATGTGTGTAGAGTCATCAGTTCTGCTGCACAAGATTGTCTGGAATCTCTGGGTGGTAAAGTCTTGCAAATTGTGAAAACTTTTAAACCAAGGAATACACTGAGAAAAATCGTTGGTGGGTGATCAATAACTGACAGGTGTACCGTTCTACAAGCAGCCTTAGCGCTACGATTGTCGTAAAGAATGGGAGTTATGATCACCTCAGCGTTTAGACAGATTTGTTCAATGGCACCCAGACAGAATCAGCGTAAAAAGAAATGTAAGAGATATCGTGATCCAGGTTTTAACAAGCAGCTAACATCAGGAGTGGGCATATGTATGGGAAAGGGCAATTCTTCCTATATGAACAAAGCCAAGGGGTAGACATCCAGTCACGCGCCGCCAAATGACGCTTTCGTGAGACTGACGATGACGATCTTTGTTGTGTATACGTGAAAGTCACCCCCGATGCCTTACAGAACACACTGACACAATCACATTTGTTTGATGAGCAGAGTGCAGTAAATACGGACAGTGGTGCCTTTTTTCACGATTTGTCCGTACTCATATCTTTGTGCCCAAGTTGGGAATTACTCATTCATTATATTTATAACTGACGTCCATTATATTGTCACCCAAAAGATTCAATTGCTGCGTATGAAACAATGTTTTGACTTTTCATCTGCTGTGCACGATTTTTGTGTAAAACGTCATCGCCGAAAAACGCTAACGTAATACGCATCATCTAAATATAGGACACTGCAGCAGTGACGCCATGCGGCAGAGTAGTTTGACAAGTGCAGTCGGTAAGATATGAGTGGGTATCCTTTGACAGATGGTTGTTTAATGAATGAAAACTAAAATGATTTTATCAGGATGTTTATAGGTTTACCGCACATTAGTCCTACATCGCCGAAAACAGACGAAACAGGTGTAAACTGTAACCCATCCAGAAGTAACATAACGCCTCTTTAATCTATAAACTGTAACAATTTATTATTACTTGGGATTATAATAGTATCAATACAAACGTGTTTGAAGGCTAAAGTCAATGGCTTGTATTTATGAGAGAGTATTAGCAATACCATAACACGTCCCAAAGTTTCATTTAAAATATATAAACATTGGAAAACTTAAATTTACTTTTACCTAAAAGTGACTAAGGACACAAGCTTAACAGAAAAATATTTATATGTCAGAGGCCATTGTTGGTATTATGAAAGAATTTGGTCTAATTTGTTAATTTGATTTACTAATCAACCTTACAATATAGAAACGGGGTCACATCAAACTTACCTATTGACTGATGATGACACCACTTGCAAGATCGATAGCATTTGATTCGATAGCCCAGAATGAACATTTGATTCGATAGCCCAGAATAAACATTGGATCAGATAGCCTGACATGAACATTTGCCACAAGAACACCCCTTCTCCATATATCTATTCGCTGAATTACGTGTTTAAACAGAAAAGTCCTATTGAAAGCGTTGTAGATTTGTCCTTCTTTTGTGAAATATGGAAAGCAATTTATGGATTACAATTTCCTTTATTTCGCCAGTGCCTGACAACAGTAAAAGAATCTGTCTCGAAACGCCGCACGCTTGTCAATATTGTACTTCCAAACTTCTAAAATGCCTCTCAAAGAAGCTTCTTTTGTTTACGTGAGTGCTGTATAGATGAGAGCCTTCTTTGTGTCGGTCATTTCAATGTTCTCGCCACTGACCAACTTCATCTGCACACTGTAATTGCATTCTCTGGACCCAACTCCGAACATCGGATAAAGTAATTCTGTGAACGAGACATAAAATTTAGCCAAAACGGCGTTATTGTTGAGATCAATGAACGCGAGCCTTCTCCCCCCGACATCCAGCACCACGCCATATGAGAGCGTGGTTTGCGTACCGGGGACGCCAGACAGAGTGTTGGTTGAACAGAGAATGTGCCGGCCTTCATCGTAAACACGGGTACAGAAGCCCCGATGTTGGGGACAGTCCACAACACAGATACTCCAGGCACGGGGCTGGTAACACGTCCACACATTCCGGTCCACCTGTTTCTTCTCTACCACCGACATTTCAACAGCGGGCCATCCCACACCCACCTCCACCGTCACATCAGTCTGTGTTTCCCAGTACCGGGGGGCGGCAGAGACGCAGTCAAGGTTGGATGAATAAGGAGTCACAAGGATAGGGGTGGAGCTGCAGGTGCCCCGGTACTTGCACAGTCTGCCACTATCCTGCTCCAGTGGGCGTCCGACCGGCGGTGAGTTGACCAGCTCGCCGTCTGTGTTGACGTGGCATTGCCACGTGTTCGCCCTGGAGCTGTCCAGTTGAAGTTTAGGACCTGTAAGATATTACTGTGGTTCAATAGATTAATAAGACTTTATGGATGGGTGGGGGGATAAATATTAATGGACACTACGTTTGGTTAATGTGGCTACCTAGGTAATATTAAAGTTGTTGATGCATTGCTTTGTTCACCTCCTTACTCCAACTGTATGGAGTATATCTATGTAACAGATAATGATCATCCTAACGCACAGACCTAATTTGGACCTACGTTTGAAATATAAGACGGAATAGTCCCCATTGACGACCTGTTAGCCGCCTTACAACAACTAAATCTGTGCTAACTTGAATACAAGAGCAGGGCCCAGTTCCACAAAGCCATCTTAGTACTGCAATTATCGTAAGTCCATGTTGAAGAATGGTAGTTACGATCGTCGTATAAGGTCGCTTTGTGCAAATGAAACCCTGAACTTCTAACCCCGTATTAAATATGATTCGTTAGGTCCGAGCCACAAATGTTCGTTGCAATACATCATTCGTAAGCTACTGATAAACGATATAGTTACGACAGTTCGTAACATTACGAACACTTTGTGAATCGAGCCCCACAACTTAAACCTATAATAGATCGGTCATAGATTATGATCATGGGCCCCGTGCCGCATCTGAACTCTACTAAGTATCGTAAGCCTGCGTTAAGGTATGGGAGTTACATAAACGCTGAGATCGCCTATTAACAAAGACCCTGCCTGGTCCTCTTTAAACGAAGCGATTCTGACTCACTGCTGTTTGAGAGACTCCTATTTGAACATTAAAGTCCAAATATAACATTTTGATGTTATTACAGAAATCAAGCCGAAGGCTATGGTAAAATATTTTCTACAGTCGCTGTGATGCAGCTGAATGATGTCTTAGAGGAAGATGTACTCACATGAAATCTGCAACGACTGTTGAGAGTCTACATTTCCAACGACATAGACCGATCCACCAAACGCTGTAAAGTGTGAAATGCAAAACTGAGGGTCACGTCCACAAAGCCTTCGTATGCGAAATTCGTAAGCCTATGATAAACTATAGAGCTAGGACAGGTCGTAACGCTACGAATGCTTCGTGGATCGGAACCCAGTTTTATATAAAAAGAAACCAAATGCAAATTAAGGTTTGAAAGCAATGCAATCACAGAAACAAATAGATAATAAGTGATAACGATGAAATATTTTAGATCTGATTTCGATAAATAGAAAAGCACCTGCATGAGTTACTGTAGCTACTCTTGCAGGTCTCAAACCGATGTCAGGATTATTCATTATCCTCTAAAGCTCAAGTGATATTCCTTTATAACACCATTGAATAGCGTGTAACAGCAGTTTTATTGTAATGTCTTAATAGTTCGCACTGTGTTACAAATCGATGATTTTGTCATCGATGCCTACCATGAAGTCACTTGTCTAGTAAGTCGTTGACAAACGTCTCACGTATTAAATGGCTTGTTTTGTTACAAATCGATTTGGGTAACTTAAATTAGGTAATACTCAGTCATCGTTGGTAATGGTGAAGTGTCAACTTATTATGAAACAGGAAGAATAAAAGAGTTTTACCAGCTGTATAGTGTTGAGTCGATCGGCCAGTGGTGCATTGTTAAATGTTGCAGCACGATCTCGCATGTGAAAATCCCGTTTCGCTTCTACAGCACGAATACCTTATCACTTATGTGAATATTACAGCACCAATAGCTATCATCCACTCTGTTCCAGTGAAGTGCGAGGGGAGTGCTGGGTATTGAGTGTGTACATGCGTGTGTGTGTGTGTGTATGTGTGTGTGTGCGTGCGTGTGCGTGTGCGTTGTTGGAATAACCTTCTTCTACGTGTGTTTGCCCTGGAGGGTGGGGGTGGTTTGCTTTGGGTGGCGGAGGGTTACGCTGCTGAGTAGTATCTTCGTAATAATGTGTTTCTGTTCACAAGGGTAGAATGTGCGCATCCACGACACCAGACGCCACTTTGACGACGAGATTAAGATACGCAATGTCTGAACAGAACAAATACATAAGTCTTACCTCCCACTGTTTCCGACGCATTCATATATGTTGTTTGTTTAGACAGTGCTTGCCTGGAGACGCTGTGGGGTTTAAGCCCTCTGTACACACCCTGTACTGAGCCAGTGCTTGCCTGGAGACGCTGTGGGGTTTGAGCCCTATGTACACCTCCTGTACTGAGTCAGTGCTTGCCTGGAGACTCTGTGGGGTTTAAGCCCTGTGTACACACCCTGTACTGAGTCAGTGCTTAAACATCGCGAGACGCTGTGCTGGGTTTGTGAGCCTGAGACATGTATACCCCGAAAAACTAAAGTCAATGTTTCCCTGGAGACGCTGTGGGGTTGAAGCCCAAATGTACACACACCCTGTACTGAGTCAGTGCTTGCCTGGAGGCGCTGTGGGGTTTGACATGCATCGTGATCGGTTACACACCCTGTACTCAGCCAGTGAGCAGCTGTACTGAAGTTGTATTAATAAATAAATTCACCGTCTGTGCAGACAGGTCTATAAGTGTCAACTCGAGATGCAATATCGATACTTATGTAACAATGTTGCTTTGGCAGATAAAGCTTCTTTTGATATTAAGACATTATTCCAACATTTACTATTCCCCAAAGGGGAATATTACCAAAAGGTGCAACAACTATAAATATTTATATCTTTAATGAGATACCTGACTGATATTTGTATTAGTCGTTGCAATAATCATTAGTTTTGCAATAATCATTCAGAAGTAATATATGCAGATCGTTGTCAACATCTTCAAGGCTGCTGGTACGGGGTTAAACTTGACAGGTCCAAAACTCGAAACCTAGCCACTGACTTCTCTGCTAAATTGCAACTCAAACCGAAACAGTATTATCTATTTTTACGCCTGTAGCCTAGAGCTTATCTTCCACTCTAAGTACAAAGAAGATCCGACTGATATACGACCTCAGCTGACACTACAACTGCCTTTCTACGGTAACTGGGGTATCACTGGGTGTGGACAGCACCCGCAACTCATTCTTACACTTCACCATGAATGCGGAAGGTTATACTTTCCCTGCTACTCGGAACATTTGGACAAGCAAAATACACCCCCTATATCTACTGACCACATTCTTCACAGGGAAAGTCCAACATAGCATGGCTTTCTGGGAATGGAGCCCACGTGACCAGGGACAGGTGTAATGTGAAACCCATGTCCAGGCACCTTGGTCGTCTTGGTATAACCCATTAATGTTTAGGGCATGTTTACATTAAATCAAAGCCACTGTTACTTTAAAGGTTCTATCGACTGAAGGTAGTGCCAAGTTTAAACCAAGAAATTGAAAACGATTACGACCAGATAACAAATGTACACCATGTCAAGGAGGACTCTGAACCATCAAAGTGACGAGTTGCAACTTTGGCCTAAAGATTGAAACATGCATTCAAAATATGAGAAGATGCTGCGTCTCGGCTCGAGCTAAAGCATTAAAAGACCATCTCGTTATAAGATTGAAGCTGGTGTGTCACAGCTGGAGGTAGAACATTTAAAACCCATTGTGAAATAATAGGACATGGTGTATCTAACTGGAGCTCAAATAGTGAAAGACAAATTCACTATGATAGAAGATGATAACATAGTTTCACAATACAAACATAAAAACACTGACCCACGGTAACAACAAAAGTCACGTCTCAACAGGAGCTAAAACATTTAATGAGCAAGTAATAAACACCTCATGAGGTGGGTCTCAACTTCAGCTTAAGTTTAAACAGCAGGCAAACTGATCAGAATAGAAGATTGTGCTTCTAAACCCATAGTAAATATAGGTTGGAGCTGAAACTATAACATTCAAACTCTAACCCATAGTAAATATAGGTGGTGCCATCCAGTAAATAACCCATAGTAAATATAGGTGGTGCCATCCAGCTGAAACTAAAACATTCAAATACACACTTATATTAATCTCATGTGGCGCATCTTACCTAGATCAAAAACATGAAAAGAAAGACATGAATATCTACTGGACCTAAACTATTGAAAGATAAACCCAATATAATATAAAGAAGTAGAAGTTGGACCTGGCTAGCTATTCTCGAAACGTTCGTAGCCCTACAAACAATGTAACCGACGTCACGATGTATGCCAGTTGTCATCGCCTCGTACAGCCTCCTACAGTAAACTACTCCGTAGCACCCCGTTTCTTGGTTTGTAGTTGCTTCACTCGGCTAACATCACTGGTGGAAACATTGCGTTTATGTTTTTCGAGAGATATAATGTCTCAGTTCGACTCACAATTAAACAGCGACACGGCAACGTTCGCAATGTTTATATTCCCACAATGCATATAAGTTGTAGAATGAATGAATTCACGTGTATGTTATGAATGAAAAGGTAGTTCCGTCACAACGTGACCTAATTGAGAGGTCATCGGTTATTCAATCAAATCGTTAGAATCTCAGGTCAAGTCGTTACGACACAGGTCAACGCGATACGACACTCGTGTGACGTACGAGATTAGTATGCAACTACCCATACGTTGACCACGTGGGTAATAAAGCTGATTATGATATGATTTGACGTTTCTAAACTTGAGCTAAAACATAAAATAGCGAACCAAACTCATTACAAAGCGATGATGAGTCTAAAGCTGGATCTAAAATGTTAGCGACATTAAGAGAACGTTAGTGGACAATTGTAACTGTCATAATCAACAGTGAAAGCATACACCCGTTAAAAAAGCATCCTAAGACACCTTAATCTGGCATACGTCTTGACTTTTCAGGGTCGAAACTCGCAAACATTTCAGCCAACCATAAAACTTGCCCAAGCAAAACTTTCTGTCTGGATAATGTATCTTAACCATCTCAGTGACACGTCTCAAGCTAGCGCCGGAAACGGAAGGTCGCCGGTTCGATCCTCGATTCAATAGACATAAAAATGAAAAAGAATGATACATCATCTTGCGCCTAATAGTTATTTAAATCTAATAGTAGAAACCGAAATATATTGCATAATTTCAATAATTACATTCACCAAAATTGCGAACAATAGAATATATATAATATAATCCGGTTTAACGCATTCTCGCTAAATTTAAAAAATACAAAATACAAAAATACACCAAATATAACACCCCGTAATACAAATAAATATGAGCGTATTAGTGAAAATGAAAAAATATTTCAAACTGGTGCTTGCAAAATTGCGCATCCGCCGGTATACATCTACTGCATAATAATTCATCGGAAACTCTCAACAATGTTGGGATTATGCAATGACATAGCCAGTAGAGATGAAACACCAGTGAGCGGAGCTTATACGCACTCGCTGAGCTAGACAACCGTGTTGCTATGCAGGCGTCATAGGGCATTGTTTCGAGAACGTGCTTTCGAACAAAATCACATAAAATTACGTAAAAGGGTATTATGACGTTTTTTTAAAGTTTGTGATGCTGTATTCTAAAGGTATGCCGATAAAAATCAGTGAAAATTGGCGAATTCTTAACAAAACTTTACACCAAAACGGAGCTGTTCACATGCACGATATTTGCACATGCTCTTCAACAATTTAATGCATGATCCTCGTCCAATTTGTGCAGGTTTGCAGTTGGTTCCCCCAAGTTAGTAGAGAAGTCAATTTTCGATGTAACCATATAATATACATAACATATAGTGACAGTTTTAAGTGAGTCATTTGATGGGAAGTATACGATACCGAGCATGTCGTCGACAATTCATATCTCATCTCAGTCTTCACTGAACCAATCTATTTTTACAAAAGTTTGCAAAGTTACCCAGATTACAAACTTTTGCAGGAATGATTATTTCAATGTTCTACTTTCAAATACATAGAATGCATAGAATACTAAACATTTATGGTTCACCTACTGTTATAATGGTACTTTTGTTTTATTCGCCCATGACCTGTCCTGCATAATAACTCCATATATCACAGTAGGAGGCTGATGTATTTCATCCCGTCACCATGATGCACAGTGTACATGGTGAAACTGGCACAGGGTCGGTGTCACTCGACAAAGAATCAGGGCCTCCTTTCACAAAGCACTAAGGTGATCGGAAGTCACTAAGGTAACCTAACAATGGGAGTTAAAGGTTAACCTTAGTAAAGGTTGCTTCGTGACAGGAGCCCCAGTTTGATAAAATTCGGGATAAGGCTAAAAAACACAAGAAAAGTTATTCATATTGTATTTGTATGGGTTCACGATTAATCCATTAATATATATAACCCACGAACTTCAATATCAAAACAATTCATCAGCATCGGAAATCAGATATCAACATCTAAATCTTACTTGAAAATCTAAATTTGATAATTGCAAGTAGCAAGGTCATGCGTTCCATGCATCAGGGTCACATATCAACAAGCCTCTGACATGTATTAATAACTTTGACAACTGTAAATGTCAGTTACTTATGAAAAGTTATATTACAAAGACTGGTGGAATGAGCAATCCTTAGAACCCACTAATAATTTACGGGACACCCAGATATGGATCGAGGGTTGATACGGGGCATGGTATGGAAAACAGAGGGTCCTACTTCTATCACTAAAGGTAAGACTACAGAATACTAACCGACCTGTCAGAAAATGATCTTGCCAATAAGGTTGATACCAGAGATGGTTTTCCCGTCGATTTCCAGGCTGTCCCGCTGCTCTCCAACAGGCATCAGTCACCATAAAACATGTTCACACTTGAATCATTCTTCTTTCCATGTTCACGTCTTTTCATACTGTCCATATATTGCAAGTGGAAATTTCTACATTTCCTATTCGAGTCGAGTTCATTTCCGAGTCGAGTTCACCACTCTTGGAGACAAGCTAGGAAGCAAGTGTGTTATTCAGCTGACATGGAAGATCTAACAGTTGACCGTTAACAAGATGACGTCATATTCATGACATCATCTAATAAATGACAACGCCTTTGTATTGTGACGTCATAAACGATCTATGCCCTTGCATGAAATGCTTTGCGAACTGTTTCGTGTTACCATGCCCCTGCGGTCCTGCCTGATGTACACAGTGACGTGTCGCTATTATCGGGTAACTAAAGCCTACATATCAAGACTGATATACATTATATAGCGATAACAGTGGGTAATAGTAAGCCGTCCTTGGTAGCAGAAAAAAACAAATGTCCTCACATCCCCTCAAACACTCCATTGGATCGGTATTAGCAGATGGGGTTAGACTAAATTTTCGTCAAGGAAATAGAGTTATCTTATTTGCAACTATATGTGTGGAAAATATATATATAACAAAATCCAGATGGAACCCAGACATGCAGCTTAGATCCGGATTAGAACTGATTTTCAGCAATCCATACTTTTAGAAGCGAATAACGTAATCGGGTGGTTTTACTTGTGTTTATCAATTTTGACGAATGTTGCACCATTATTAACAGAGTAGAGGCCTTCAGATGTAATGAAATTTGCACATATTACTCATGGCATGGGTCGTTTTAAATATTTACCTGTATTTGTCGAAGTCGGAGGAAGACGACACGCGTGTTCAGTAATTTAAGATCTCACCTATTTTTCGTCCATAGTATAGGCCTACATTTCAGAATCTTGTTTTCGTTTGGAATCAGCTAAAGGTATTTCAAAAAGAATATTTCAAAGCACATAACAGCATATTCAGTATTGTACTTTTCCTTGTTCATACAATAAAAGATGGAAAGAAAGCTCCATTTGTTTGGAACAATAAAGATAATGGTGGTGGGTCGTGAGTACGGTTTTAAAGTCGCTTTTAGCAATATTCCTGCATTATCACGGCGGGGGGACACCAGAAATGGGCTTCACACATTGTATCCACGTGGGGAATCGAACTCAGGTCTTCGGCGTGACGAGCGAACGCTTTAACCACTAGGCTCCCCCATGGCCCCATGGATAACGGTGTATGGTTTGATCAATGAGTACGTGGCATAGTTTATATATACAATGTACGTAATTAATTATTTAGTTTATATAAAAGTAAATAATGAGATTAATTTCATGAAAATATGTGCAAAAGATATGCAAAAGCTACATAATAGTATTGAAACTGTTGTACAATAATCGTGAGTACTCCTATTCAAACAACCTTTACCGCTAAGAAATTACCAAATACGTGGTTGACTGTTGTACATGTATATTAACAACATCATGACCGGTGACCGATAAGTACCGACCGATATGCATGATTTTGCGAGAGACCTTTCGCTGAATCAGGGTTCGTTTGCACATATATTTATGATGTAAGTGTTCAGAAACATTGGACTATTATTATTGCATTTTGTTATTTGTTTGTCATTGTAACCAAGAGAAGAAGTTAGATATGTCGATAAACACCGTTGTTGTTGAGTCGGCTTTTGTTGGTGTGCGTGATTTTGTGTGAGTCATGGTGTCACGCAGGACGGAAATTCTGCCAGTTTCGTTTGAATTTACGAAATCATTGTGATACATATATTCTAAATTCCCTAATTCTTGCCATGATACTTCTCCCATGATGTTTTAATAATATTGAGAAAATAATATTGTATGCTATACGAATAGACGAATGGACATCTCAAAATTGGATAATGCCAAACAGTGTAGTACAGGGTCGTGCAAAAAGTATTCGGACATTTGACGAAATTTCAATTGACTTACATGTTAATTTAGTGTAGCATAAATAATTTTCATGAATTTTATTTTCGTAAGATCCAAGTCAAAATTGACACATTTGTGAGGAATCATCTTACCTACAATCACATAATTTCTGTTTAATTTCCCGTTGCTTATTTATCGAAAGGCAACCATTTAATCAACATATGTACAGTGCCGTGAACTCCTTTAACATGGCGGCCTATAGGATTGTGTATTGTGGAGCCATACGTAAGTTGATAAATGTGATGTCAATAGTTAAATAGTGGTCGGATAATTGAACTGAAATTATGTGCGCAGAGCAGAGATGCTTTCAAATTTGCCTGTCAAATTTTACAAAGATCCATCCTAAACTCACTTCATGAAAATTATTTATGCTACACTGAAATAGCATGTAAGTCTATGGAAATTACGTCCAGTCTCCGAATACTTTTTGCACGGGTCTGTATCTGATTTCTTTCTTTGTTTACATGTCGAACAAGCAGTCTTCCGAACACAGCGTTCGTTTTCATACCCATTGGTGGATCCAGTGTGTGTGTGTGTGTGTGTGTGTGTGTGTGTGTGAGTGAGAGAGAGAGAGAGAGAGAGAAGGGGGTTCGACACACCCCACCCCCACCCACCCCCGGACCACATTGAAGATTTTTGTTTGCGTTGGCGGAGCCAATGGGGGGTTCAGGGTGTTCGAAACACACACACACATACCCTCGAAATTCCTGGATCCGCCCATGATACCTCAATTATTTTGCTTGATTTCATCGACTCATTTGATGTTGGTGACAAGGACCATTTGTTATTTGATTCTACAATGTATGAGGAATTCAGCGATGTATTTGTCGCAACTGAGTGTGAAATATACGTGATGTAATAGGCGTCTCATGACCAGACTACGTGAAGCGTGATTTTGCAAACACTATTCATTATCCAACATTTTCATTTCATTTCATGTGTCAATTCAAAATATGCACACACACAAATAATGGAGATTTCGTAATGTGTCACAAATGGCGAGATTTGCAGTGTACCTAGTTCTCAGAGGTCAGCAATTTTGTTTTGCCTAAAATGATATAGAGTCATATCAAGTGACAAGCGGTTTCAGAATTCAAGTGATGTTTGGTTGTTTGCGTGATCTATTCCGAATTATATTCGACTTCAAAATGAAGCCTGAAGAGGTTAAACAACAAATAAACAAATAAGACAAGGATGGAACAGATGCAAAGGGCGCTTGTAAACGTATTCCAAAGTTACATTCCTTTTTCAACTTATCTCTGGGACATACATGTAGATTACAGACTATAACAGAAAGTTCGTCATTGTCACAAGCCTGGACAATGCTTTTGCTGAATGGTGAAAGCAACGGTGTAAGTTATTCTACATACGACTCCATGACTTGGCTTATACCTCATGTCTTTGGGGTGTTTTTTTTCAGTTAAACAAATTGCACAACTATATTACAATGCTTTAAAGCCTTCGCTGGTCGCGAACACACGGGTCGATTGTTCACATGTATACAGTGTGTAACGTTTGTCCCGTTTTGAAATTGCAAAGGCGGCTTAAAATAATGCTCACTCCTAATCAGCAATATGCAAATAACATTTTGTCCCAAGCGTGGTGTGCAAATAAACTGTTTTGTATCGACTATAACATAAAGATAAATATCGACATCAGTAAATTGTCACAACTAACGCTCAATTAAACCCTCAACTTATTCACGCACTTTCAACTAAATGTAGGTGGAGAAGTGATGAATATATATTTATAAAAATAACGGTTCCCCCATGGATTGTTTAATTATATATTTCTGCACTTACCTTGTCGCTTTGTTCAACGTCCTCCCAAGAACAGCAAAACACTGCAGGGCAGGAAATCGCGTTGAAACACATTTCTTCGTCAATATTCTTCACAAAGCATAAACATTAAAATGCAGCGTTCACGGTAGTGACAACCGGGTCTAAGTAGACTGTAATCTCGATTTTGAATGGATTCTTAACGAGATGTTCGAACTAGTTTGACATGCATCGGTGCTTTTGATAAATTTAGTCACGTCTGCTTCCATCTATGAAGTCTGGATTACGCGCATGTAAAACTCATGCAGCGGAAGTGTGTTCTGATTGGTTAAACTCGTAACCATGACACCAAGTGACAATTCTGATCAACACCTGCTTGAAATATACAACACCTTTGACTAGATTTGACATTTGTTTATATAGGTAATCTCAACCGACGAAGCCAGTGGTAGTGGGTTGTCTAGCGCGGTTAGAGCGTTGACTTGTCACACTGATTTGCCAGATGGCTACAGCATGTATTAACGTCCCTTTCTGGGATATGTTTGGGTTTTGTTAATTGCGAATTTCTCACATGGGTTTTAATTGATAAAAACTGTATTTCTAGGTATTCATCATAATGATCATTATAATAGACTGAAGGTATAATAGTGTGGATAGCTTAGCGGAAGTTGTAAAGCTCCTTGTCATTTAATGCAGCAATAACATTATGATGATTATGAATAAAAAAGAGAACTATGAACGTAGAGATTTTAATTATTATATAACCGAAAATTGACACAACTGTTGATAAAGTGTGTCCGTTTTATCACCTGACAATGTACATGTGAGTTTGTGCTCCAAAAGCCAACTTATCAAATTTAAACGATGTCTTCGATATCCATCAGTTGTGCATTGTGTGAATAATCTTTTCTTTAGATTAGATTAAGTTAGGTTATATTTTTTAAGAATAAAACCACGTCGGTGTACTTTAAGTGCTAATTTTTTTGGATATAATATAATTATCTTACCTAAGAAAATTAGCATAAAAAATCATACATACGATAAGATCAGAAGAGATAGTCTTTGGAATGAATGCAACTCTGTGCTGTAGATAATATGCAGCACTACAAGCACGTGCTGACATTTTGAAAAACTAAAAATAAATATGAAAATTGTGAAAAGAGGTGTTGTGGTGTGTTAATTCAGTTGTTAGTTTTAGTTACGTGATGTTTCGTTAATGTTTAAGGCGGTGGGGTAGGCTGGTGGTTAAAACGTTAGCTCGTGACGCTGCAGAGGACACAGGTTCGATCCATACATTTCTGGCGTCCGATTCCGTGATGTTTTTGGTAAATTGCTGAATGGTTGTGAATTATACCCATTCACACAGTTTCGTTATTATAGCGATTATCCTGACTACCAGTACGAAAATGACCGTTGATGAGTCGACTGGAAATAGTTCTTTGCTTGTTGCATATGGCCACAAGGATTGAACTGTTCTATACACTTACAGTGGCAACGTTGTAAAGTCCAGAGCGTGATGCATAGTATATATTTTGTTGTATCCAATATGGCCCGTGAAGATCCGGGTTATAATTGATCTTCAGTAACCCACGCTTGACGCTTCGTTAGTGTCACAGCCTTAATAAGTTTCAAACATGTTACATGACTAACATATTGTCGACCTAGTCTTTGGCATGACCTGAAATCTTGCCCACGAAGATCCGGGTTAGAATTGGTCTTCAGTAACCCAATCTTGTCGCAAGAGGCGACTTACGGGATCGGGTGGTCAGGCTCGCTGACTTGGTTGACACATGTCATCGTATCCCAGTTGTGTAAATCGATGCACATGCTGTTGATCACTGGACTGTCTGGTCCATCCATGATTATTTAGAGACCGCCGCCATACAGCTGGAATATTGCTGAGTGCGGCGTCATTGACACTAACGTCATTCACACACTCATTACATCCAATATAAATGTTTCCTAGCCCACCGATTATATGGTTAACAATATGCAAAATAAAGAAATATTGAAAGTGTTTGTTTACGTTTTCATTTCGAACAGCCAATTCGAGTTTTCAGAAAAGTCACTGTTATAAGAACTTACTGAAAAATGCCCAATCCGCACATCGAATCGCGTCGTCATAGGCGATGATACCAGAATATGTGTGTTTGCGTGCGTGCGTGAGTGAGTGCGTGCGTGTGTGTGTAAGAAAAATAAACTTTGTAAGACTGATGATATATATCGGTATTCAAAATGTTCTGAATACTTTGCGAGCCAAGGATAAACAGAAGAGATGGTATAAGTAAAAATTATAATAAAAATATAGAACCAAGCAGCCTTGGCTTCTTCTTGACACTGCGGATTATTCATTATATACATGTCGTTAACCCTTTCTTCAAAACAGCAAAAGGAAAATTATTATTCTCTAATTCAAATATTTTACGCATCATTTTATGGTTCGAATGGGGTATACGTTTGATAATCCAAGGGTGGTGTAGTTCATATACATGTAATAGAATGTTTGTCTTATGCATTGTTTGAGAGTATGAAATTTACTTGATATGATGACATGTGCCAACCAAGTCAGCAAGCCTGACCATCCGACCCCGTTAGTCGCCTCTTGCGACAAGCATGGGTTACTGAAGACTAATTCCGACCCGGATCTTCCTGGGCAAGATTTCATGCCATACCACAGACTAGGTCGACAATTTGTCAGTCATGTTAATTGTTTATTTTTTTTATTTACCATTTTTTAACGCATGTATAGGTACAGTACATGTAGTCAATGTGTGACGTTGAATGGTGCTGATATACAAGGTATACAAAACAATCAATGATGTTTCTATAGAAACAGTCTGCAAATGCCATCAGATGGCACCATAACTTCACTTATTTATGGCTACAATACATACGTTAGCAGGGGCGGATACAGGATTTTCGTTTGGGGTGGTGGTGGTGGTGTGTGTGTGTGGGGGGGTGCACCCCAATCCTCGGAACCCTGGGCATAAAACATGTAGTACATTTGGAACACTCTTGGGGGTGTGGGGGTGCGCACCCCCCCTCTGGATCCGCGCATGGTTAGTAGTCAGTGTGTGACGTTGATAGGTACAGTTGTGCTGATATACAAGGTATGTATGTATGTATGTATGTATGTATGTATGTATGTATGTATGTATGTATGTATGTATGTATGTATGTATGTATGTATGTATGTATGTATGTATGTATGTATGTATATGTGTGTGTGTGTGTGTGTGTATGTATGTATATATGTGTGTGGAGGGGGGAGGTTTGGGGTATGCGTTGTATCCATATGAAATAAGGATAACATAGCCAAAATTATTCATTCTTTCTCCTTATAGTGCTTGGAGAGTGCACGTAGAGATGACCAAAAGGAGAAGCCTTTGTCAACACCACAAGAAGAGGAATAAGCATATTTTGAAATGTCATAATAATTAATTATTTCCCTTTTCACATGACTGATAAAGGGTACAGTTGAATTTAAGTCATGTAAAATGTTTGAGACTTATTAAGTCTGTTTGGATTTTTTGGGGTCAAATTTAAATTTTAAGTGTATACTGTCTTAACTAGAAAGTAACCATTAATCAGAGAGAAAACATGAACTATCCACATCATCCTCATCATTACAAGTCACATAGTACTAGTGCACTAGACCTATTCTAAGTTCTAACACGGGTTAGGTTATAAATATGCAAAATTAAATTGAACAAATAATACGCTTTGTTCATTAAAACAAAGATAAACCGTTTTCTTTTCTTTAAACTGAATTTATTATGGAGAAAATCAATCTGCATATCATTGCATGTATATAAAACATACATCATGTAAAATCAGACAAAACATGTATACCGAAGGCTAATGAATGCACAGGTTTACAGACCTACACCTCAAGTCCTAAAGTGAAAATACATGACATAGTTATTTTTGTAGTTCAGTCATGACTGGGATGATCGCAACAATAAACTCATAAATATGTAAGCGTTCTTGGCACGAATTCCTATCTAGGTCCATATCATTATGTTAGGCAGGTAAGCAATGGAAATTCACCAGGTAAATGAGAACAGATGCCATTTATGTTATACTAATTTCCGCTCATACATGAACGCACTTTCGCGTCTGTCAGGATGCTTTAGGGGTCAAGCGAGTGTCATGAGGCTGGGTTTCGGCTCTACACATGCTACTAGAGCACTACGTCACAGCGCAGTGTGATCCGAGAACTAGCTAGAGATGTCAAACGTTGATTTACAGCTTCCTGGAGTCGAACTGTATCCATATTCATCTCCTGTGTCATTCCCAATAGTCAATGGTTACACACCTATGCTTATAATTATTGAATACCAAATATAAAGTGCTGAAGTTCCCTTTAATTAACTAGTGAACCGCTCACACATATTCTGTGCGTGCCTACAAAACCGGAAGCAGAGGTACTTGATTCGACGAAGCGAAGATTCGATGATTGAGTAGGGTACGATTTTTCTTCTAATTTATGCTTTTGTTTCATATATGCATAAGCGCAAATGGAGATTTAACAAGTGTCAGGTTTGAATTAATTTAAGAGCAACATTATGCACGTTCTGCATCTTCATGTATTGTGATTAATGGTAGATTTTCCGGTCCGTCTGCTGTGAGTGTCAGGGATCATTGTTCTGTCAGATATTAACAAGTATCGAGAGAAAACGAGGGTTCTGCTACCAAACGATATATTGAAGTCAGTCATAGAAATCCGCGGAATTTATTGTATTGCAGTTTTGGTGAATATCATTTTCCTGTGTTCAGGTTTTACTGAGACAGATTTAGAGAACACTTATTGAATGTGTCAAAGACCGAAAGAAAGTCTAAGATTTCCAGATTCCTTTGCTCAGACCAGCCTTCATGTTGTCAGTTTACACACATATACGTTTTCTTGCATTGTCCAGTCTGTGGTGTTTGTTTGAATACGGTTTAAGTGATGATGTCACATATATTGTTTGGTACGATTTTATTTTTAGAATCCGCTCGCCACCCAATAAATAAATATAAGAAAAGTGCTTTTGTATAACTCCACAGGGTTAGTTATGTCAGGGTAAGGATGGGTTATCACCAATCTTTTGCCCTTGAAACCATGGTTACATAATTGTTTGGAAACATATTCTGTATATGGCTCCAGAGATTATCTACATTTTAGAATTTAAAGTACGATACATTGTAATTTCACATTCTGGACAATTTTGACAGTGTTTAGTTCTTATGTGTCACTTAAGACCCTTGTACAACACATGAAAATATCACTGTTTTTTTGCAGTGTGGTAGCCGACGTGCCATGGAGCCAAAAGAGAAGAACAATGATATTGTTGAACCCACACAGTACATGGTGATGACCCTGGAGTCTGATATCCTCACCAAGCACAAGGCTAACACCACCTTCACTCCAGAGGAGACAGAGGTGAGAACTCTGCGTGGGAGAATAAGCAACTGATCAGTGGAAAAGGGTTTTTTGCAGGAATGAACACATATCATGCATATGTTCAATGTTTTGTTGCATTTGGAATTTTGACCTTTGGAGATTTGCTCTTGTAATCAACAAAAGGCACAGCTTACTATGTAAACATCCCAGATATTGCTAGATTAAGGGATTGGCAGATTCTGTTTAAGAGTTTTCAGCTATCAGTATTTACTGCTATCAGCAACCCTTGTTAAGTAGCTGTCATTGTTTAAATTTATCATTTTTTTATATTCATTATCAGTATTCATTAGGAGATGTCAAGATTATTTCCCTAGTTCAATTTAACAATACAAGGATCAGCTTAAATGTTTAGTTTACATTTGTACAGAGATATTAATACTGGGCATACTGGATGCTTTCTGTATCTAGAAGTTTCTTTGCCTGTTAAGAATGGTAAGTTGATAAGTATCTTGAGTCCAATATTCATCAAGTATATTTGTCATTCAAAGTAGGCTTCTGCAGGAGAGTTCTTTGGAGACCATTGTGATGGCATTGGTTGCCAAGGCTTTAGCTGGTCTTTTCCACTTTTACACTAAAGATATTAGTCCCGATCCACAAAGAACACTTTTTATATAGTGTTAAGACCCTGTCAATGACAGTATATACCTTGGTGCCAGTTTTTAACGTTACAAGCCCATGCTGAACATCACTGTTCAAAACAACTCTAGTGAAAACCTCACCTGAGTGGTTTTTTTAATTTTTTTTTTTTTTTATTCCATTTCAAGTCTCACATAAAATACATATGGCAAAGAGGACAACATCCAAATATACAAATGTATATGTATATAGCTTCAGTGATGTTTTGCAAGGTTCTATATGACATAAAAGACAGTATTGCAAACATATACACACACGCACATACATACACGCATGTATACATATATATATAAATATAACATCATGAGATTACAACAATTATATAGATACATAAGATGTCATTAAAGTTTCTGTGGAGGGAATATGAAATTGGAGGGGTAAGGTTGAATATTATGGTTGTAGTGAGTAGGGTCTGGAGGTCTCAGCTGATATTATAAGTAGAATTTAATGTTTAGCACATAGTAAGGTATATAAATGTTTCCATTTCCTTATAAAGGGATCTAAGCTATTGTTTTTCCTAGCTATATATTTTTCAGTGGTATATATATCTTTTAATAACTTAAGAAATCCCTCAAGGGAAAGTGTTTGTAAATTGTTGTTTTATACTTGAAACATAAATGAATCTTTTGGCAAGACTCACCTGAGTGTTGATATGAAATACCGTATATGACCGTCTATAAGCCGAATTTTGAGGACCAAAAAAAGCCGTCTGTAGAAGGGGGTCGTCTTATCCATGAGTTACACTTTCGTCAAACTTTTTTCCAGGGGTAAAAAAACAACATCGTATCACTTCGCTTGAACAAACAACAGAAGACGACTTTGTCAGTAGAGACAGTATATAGAAACTCATATGATATCAAAGACATGACTAGAGGGTGGGGGAGAGATTGTATTCATTTGCCAAAATAATATTTTCCAACAATATGAGTTTGTAAACAGTGGTAACCAGGCACCCTGTCCACAATGCGTTCATAGCACTACATTATTCGTTATCCAATGATATACTATAAAGTTACGACAGGTTGTAACGTTAAGAATGATTTATAGAGTGTTAAGACCCTGTCAGTGACAGTGTATACCTTGATTGATGCCAGTTTTTAGTGCTAACAAGCCCCATGTGTTAAACTTAAAGGCATTCCTACAGGCATGACTCGCTGATCAACTGAACAATAATTGTTACTTTGCAGAGTTTGGAAGCCACATCGGGCCTCAACTTTCAGTACGACAGCAGTCAGAGATCATCTTCAGAGGATGAGGGAGAAATAGATGACTATGTTGTTGTGAAAAATGAGCCCCAGGATCCAACTGATAGCAACCGGGAAACCCCATGTCTTCCTGCAGAGACTAGAACTGAATCAGAGGAAAGTGAAGATGATGACGATAATGATGATGATGTTGAGAAGGATGATGATGGAGAAATTCTTGACCCTGGGGAGATCAAAACTGAGTCGGATGATTCCATGGAAGAGGCCACTGCAGACCAGGATGATGATGACTATGATGATAATGATGATGCTAAGGATGATGACAGCAGCAATGATGATGACATGACGCTACCGGTTGTGATAAGGAGGTCCTCTGACACTAATAAAGATCAGGGAGAGCAGGAAGATGACAATGACAAGAGCAGAGAAGTCTCCATGCGTCTTCCTGTTGAGGTCAAGAGAGAACGTGAGGATACCGATGATGAACCAACAGGGGTGAGTCCCTACATGGTGGAGAGGCTGGTCAAACAGCCTGTTGTTTGTTTCATAATTATTGTCTTTGCATATTGCAGTGAGAGTGGTCTGATACCATTATAGTTTCCACACATATTTTTTTTTAGCGTTTGACACAATTTTTTTACATGTTTAAAATGAAATCCTTAACTCTGATAGGAAAGGATTTAGCTTCAGATGAACACTGCTAAGATTGATTTGCCCCTTCAGCATGAGGGATGTGTGGGTTCTTGAGCCAACTGGATGCTTTCTTAACTGATTGGGTTTCATCATGTTAATTTTTCCTGGTAGCCAATATTTTTATTTCGAGAATATGATAACTCACATAGAAATTATGAATGTTTGAATGTCAGAAAGATCTGATAATACTCATGATAATGAATTTGACAGATATTAGTGGAAGCAATTCAGCTGGATATGTACTATTTTTGAGGATTTATCAAGTCTTTCTTCTTTATTATATGACGGGTAGATTTCCGCCCTTCTGATTGGCCCATTTGATCACATGACAGCTGTGACGCTAATTGATGTCAACCTCGCCTCGTCGCGAGAGGTTGATTTAACAATCCAAGCACCTCCCGTGGCTAAAAATAGATTTGGGATATTCCAGCTGTGAACTCCGCACTGCTGAAATTGAGACTTGAAATATTTGAACTGTGATATTTTAAAGATGTTGAAGTGTTATTGACTGTTGAAAGATATCTAAAAGATTGTGATATAAACAAGTTGAATTTAAAAAAAAATGCTTTCATTTACTAATACTGCCTCTGAAAGCTGTAAGACTATTCCAGCTTATATTGAGTTTCTCCTGTGTCACAGAAGAACGGGGTTCGGGGCATGTTGGACTGTGACATAACATTCTTTAATTTGTCAAGTTTGCACAGATATGATGAGTGAGTGTGTTTAGTTTTCTGCATTATTCCAGCAATGTCACGATGGGGGACATGAGGAATATGCTTCACACATTGTACTCATGTTTGGAATCAAACACAGGACTTCGAGTGAACACTTCAACCACTAGGCTACCCCACCACCCCTCATAGATATGAAGAAAGGTCCACCAGGACTGTATTGAAGGTGTTGCAACCAGGGATAGTTTTGGTGTATAAACAGCCTTGATCATGTTGATGGTTTCATATTGTGTAGAGGTTTTATCATGTGTGTGTCATCACCTGTCACTGAAGTTTTTCTTACTTCAGAAAACTAGTGGAAACTGTATTTTGCTTCTTCTGAGTTTGTAGCGAGTAGGGGGTAGCCTAATGGTTAAAGCGTTGGCTCGTCATGCAGAAGACCCGTGTTCGAATCCCCACATGGGCACAGTGTGTGAAGCCCATTTCTGGTGTCCCCCATCGTGATATTGCTGGAATATTGCTAAAAGCGGCGTAAAGCCAAACTCAGTCAGTCAGTCAGTTGTAGCGAGTAAATTGTCACAAAACTGAAGTTTGAGAACTGGTCCAGAATCACAGCCCTGAAATCATATAGTATGAGACTGCCATTGGTGGATCTTTACTTGTGCTTGAGACATCTATTAGTCTCAGACTAACAGTTGTTGACCTGTTGTTATTGGTGATAGTATGATCAATTTGGATGTAATGTTTCCTTCCAGGAGTCTTCCCACAAGTACAGACGTGTCACCCCAAACATGGACAGTGTCAGAGGCAGAGGATTTGTCCAGGAGAGGTTCTTTCACAATGGACAGGAGTTTGATCTAGATGGTGTCCTTGACGACTATGGCCCTCAAGCTGTAAGTACCCAGTATACACTCAGCTTCATGTGAAAGTTTGAAATCAATCCTGAGCATACTCGTGAAGATCCGGGCTAGAACTGGTCGTCATCAACTCATGCTTGTCGTTAAGAGGCGACTAACAGGAATGGGAGGTGAGGTTCGACACTTGTCTTAGCTAGTGGTGGTCCGATTAATTGAAATAATCGAAGATTGGTCGCAGTGACTAAACGACCAAGCAATCGAACATGTTTTCCCATAATCGAACGCAACCAATCTTGGAACACTTGTTTGCATCAACAATATTTTTCACAAGGTAGCTTTTGTCTGTGTCATTAAATTTACATATCATAAGCACAACAAGCTCGGTCCAAGTCATGATTGAATTTATCTTAAAGAATCCAGGAAATTTGTGTTCCTAACATACTAATAATCCTTTAAATATGCAAAATTTGCAAATGGATTTTGTTTAATTTGCAAAACACCAAAAGTACTACATGTTTTTATTATTATTTTTTACAAAGACAACAGGATAAATGACCCTAACCAATTATTTTCGATGATGGATCGGATGTAATGGACCAATCATCAATTATGAGATTTTAACCAATTCCCAACACTAGTCTTAGCTGATGTATTGGTAATGTATTGTAATAGCAGTGACACAAACTCACAACAAAGCATCAAGGACACTCAAATCTGTTAAACAGGTGCTCACTTGAATATTTATCCTTGAGGTCCTTCAAGTGGCAAAAAATACCTGTAACAGCTTTAAAGTTTATTGAAGGGCATATTGTATTGTAGCAGGGCGTGTAGTCATACTACTTATGACATCCTTACCATGTCAGCTTGCTGACAGGGTTAACCTCTTTGGTCATGTGGACAAGGTTTTCAACTTCGGATCAGAAGATCAGTGGTTCGATCATAGGACTTGGTATTCCTTTTCAGGATAGATCTTCCTTGGGATACATATATGCATTTTCTGCGACTGAAAATGTCTTGTGACAGTTGTAACAACGTTTTAATAAAACTATTGTACAAAATAAAAAAGTCTTTTTTATTTGTTATACGGCCCCCCACCACATGGGATTAACTCCCTTACTGCGCATGTGAGGGCAGCCAGGCACATCCCTACCCCAAATCATCATTCCTTCTGCTGTCACGCTACACTGTAGTGTGCGAAAAGACTGAGCTGTTTACAATGTCTGAGACTTCGAATGCTGTATGTACGTTGTCCTATATTCTGTTATGGAATGTTATAAAGATGTGGCAGTTATTCATTTCTTAAGAACTGTGACTTAATAGTTGTATTTTACACATATTTTGACGTGGCCTACATCAATACTATTCCATGGTGGGAATTTTGCGTCTGGTTCGGTTCAATTGTTTCAGTTATGCGTTTTGGTCACATATTTTCAATGATTTTACATGAAGGGTGTATTAATTTTAGTGTCATGCTTACAAAATGCAAATTAGCGAGTTGTGCCTTGACTTTTCCCCTAAGGCGCGCAGAAGACTTTCTGTTCTTCAAGGATCTTAGGGATGGGCTATTAAGGCTCCTACTCCTACTCCTACGGTCGCTAGTCAACAGCCTTCTTTTGATATGTCGGTAATACACCAATTCTTTCAGTTGCATATGGCCTTGATGACGTCTCTCCTTCATGAGTCCTTTGATGGTCTCCGTCAAGAGTAATGGAGTTGAACACCTTGTCCACCTGATCAAAGAGGTTAACCCTGTCAGCAAGCTGACATGGTAAGGATGTCATAGAAGATTGTATGCGGGATCGCTGTCCTCAGCAAGATCCCAGGGCCTGGAGGCAACTGTCGATTTGACTTTGTCACCGCCCTTGGCGTAGGGTCTGGTAGCTTTGGCTTCAGCTGAGAGGGAGGGTTCGACCTTCTCGTCGGCTGCTCCGTCAGCTAAGGAGGGTAGACTGATTCCACCTTTTTCCCATGCGGGGGGCCCCTCTGTGCAGAAATGCCAACCACTCCGATTTTCAAACACAAAATCCACTCTCCGATTTGTCTATCTGGGGATATGAATATAGTGCTCCAACACCTCACAAATTGAGGGTTTCTATCAAAAAAATATAATTTCTTAGAAAATACAAATATGTTTAAAAATTTAAAATGTTTGAAAGAATTTTAGTAAATAGCCATTTGAATATGTTCATTTGAGTTAAGTATTACCTGGTTAAGTATGCCCAGAAATTGCATATTTCCAGGCTAAATCTAAAGATTTTCATAGGGGGAGGCCCCCCCAGACCCCCACCGTCAGAAGGAGCCTGAGCCCCCTCTCATGCTCACCCCCAACTCGCACCTTCAGTCTCTGTCTGTGTGCAGCATATCATAGCTTCGAGGAGCATTTTCAAAACGGGAACCCTGGTGACCTTTCACCCAGTGTGGTTCTTCTCTGGCAGTTGACTGAAGTGCAGGCCCACCTGACCTGTGACTCCTTGAGGTCCGCCACGTCTGTGCGCAGTGATGGGCATGCGCAAGCTGTGACTGTCGACGTCACGGTACTGCAGAGAGGGGTTCATCTCTGCCCCGTGTGTGACACGAGGAGACCCGAGCACTTCTACCTGATGTCCTTGTGGGTTGTTGCGTCTCTCTGTTCTTTACAGAGTGGAGGGGCCAACGACCAATCCTTGCTTTCCACTATCCGTATCGGTCACATACCAAAGTAGAAGCAAGGCCCGCCAGATATTTCCGGCATCAGGCACACTCCGGGTGCCATCCTGACTGGACAAGGTGCGGATTCTGAAGGACAAAATCCAGGCTCTGGTAGACAAGTCCGCCATAGAGCGTATTCCCTTGGGCGAGGAACACATGGGCTTGTACTCCACGTACTTCCTCGTACCCAAGAAGGACGGATGCTTCCGTCCCGTACTCAACCTCAAGGGGATAAAAATCTCATGATAGAGGTTCCATCCTTCAAGATGGAAACTCTTCACTCGGTGATCTCCTTGGTTCAGCCCGGCGATTGGCTCACGTCAATCGACCTCAAGTATGAGTATCTTCATGTACCGATACACCCCTTGTTCAAGAGTTACCTTTGGTTCTCTTACGACAGGATTTGTTATCTGTTTGGGGTGTTCCCCTTCAGCATATTCACTGCTCCAAGGGTGTTCACCAAACTCATGTTGGTGCAGGCACAAACAGCAAGGTCGAAAGGAAGGTGTTGTTACCCTTACCTGGACAACTGTTTGCTGCGAGCACTAACTCAACCAGCGAGTCTAGACTCAACGCATGTGGTGCTAGACATTCTAGTACGGCTGGGGTGGATCGTGAACCTCAAGGAATCCGGTACCCACCCGGGATTTGTATTTCTTAGGGGTGAGATTCACCACACACAAGGGTCTGGTTTCCCTCACGTCCCCAGGCTCCAGCATGGATATGGCTCCGTCTGTTGGGTCATATGACGACGACCGTCAAGATGGTGCGCCCTATACAGCAAGCTTTCGCGAGTCTGTGGGCTCACTCAGAGGATCTCGAGAAGTCTCCCGTAGTTCCTGAGTGGTTGTGTCCTCACCTTCGGTGGAGGATAGGCTGGGAATCTCTCCAGGGGGATCCCCTTGGTACTCGCGGCGTTGGGTCTCTCAGTTCAAACAGATGCATCCCTCACCAGCTGCGGGGGTGTTCTGGGCAGTCTGTGTCCGGACACTGGTCCGAGTCTGAAGCCCTACTTCACATTGATGTGTTAGAACTGAGAGCATTCGGGTTGGTAATCAAGAGCTTCAGGGAACATGTCCGGGGCCAGGTGGTGCCTCTTCAGATAGACAACCGCATGGCTATGAAGTATGTCCTGAAGCAAGGTGGCACGGTGTCTCCAGTGCTCCTTCGTGAGACGTATGGGGGTTCATACTGTGGTGCGACTGTCAGGTGATTCCGGTATATCTCCCTGGGTTTGATAATGTGTGAGCAGATGCACGAGTGGATGCTTGGCGTTATTTCCCAGTTGTAGGGGCCGTTCCAGGTGTATCTGTTCGTGTCTGGTGGGACGAATCAGATACCAGTGTTCTGCTCTCAGATACAGGACCAGAGGGCGTTGGCTTCTGACACCTTCGTGCTGGATTGGACGGACAGGGTATTGTGGGCATTCCCACCTCTACCGCTGATTCTCAGGGTAATCTCACAGCTGTCCACCCAGCCGGCTCGGCTACTTGTGCTGCTGCCATCTCTTTGGCCGTCACAGAGCTGGTTTCCGGTGATTCTCAGGTTTCTGGCTTTGCCTCCTAGTCTATTACCTTTATAGCTGGACATTCTCACTCAAAACGGGGTGGCGCACCCGAATCCTCGGATTCAATGGGTGGCTTGGCCTCTGTCATGTCTAACCTCTAGGCACGTGGAATTCCTGCAGCAGTTGCAGACACAATTCTGGCTTCGAGTAGGGATTGACAAACGTTCAGTATGAGGATAGGTATGCACGCTGAATTGGGGATTGCAGATCCCTTTTCTGCAGATTTATTTCGGGTTTTGGAATTCATTCAGTCCCATTTGGAAGAGGGTTTGGCAGCCTCAACCATTCCTGGATACTACACGGCTGTATCCATGTTTCACACCCCTGTTGATGGTGCTCTTCTGGGGCAGCACCCTCTTGTACAGCGCTTCTTAGCTGGCGTGGATCAGGTTCGACCTGCTCTTAGGCGAACCAGCCCACCTTAGGATATGTCGAGAACGATTGGCTGTCTGGTCCTGCTCTTTCCATTCAGTTGTTGACATGGAAAACAGCTTTTCTTGTGGCAGTGACCTCCGGTAGAAGGGTCGGGGATATTCATGCGATGTCCATCGACCTGGTGCTGATGGTGTTTCATGCTGATCGTGTCAGTATTCGCCTCCCGGATAGTTACTGCCCTAAGATTAATTATTCTTTCCATGTAACAGCTATCAAACTTCCTATTCTCGCTCCGACGTGTGCTCACCCGTTGGATGTCCGCAAGACCCTCAAAGTCTATATCAAATGAACGAAGAGAATCTGTATGGGTACCCAATTGTTTTGCTGTTATGGTGGCAGGAAGGCTGGGATTCCTGCCAGTAAAACAAACTATTTCACGTTGGCTTGTGTCTGTTATTTGTGCGGCTTACACTGCTAAAGGTAAGCTTCCCCCTGAGGGGTTGAAGGCTCATTCGGTGTGGGCAGTTGCAACTTTGAAGGCTTTCTCTACGGCACTGCCCATTAACATGATTAAAGAGATCTGTTTTGCTGCTATTTGGAGCTGGCTGAGCACCTTTATTCGCTACCTTGCATTCTAAGTATCGTGCTCAGTTTGGTCACTTGGTTCTCTCCAGTGGGCAGTGTCCTGCCACCCTGACCAAGTGAGTCTTGTCATTGGCATTGGTTCTGTGGTAAATGGGAATTATTGACATTTCCAATGAAGGCTCTCAACACTGCAATCGTATAACCTTACCACCCTGTACGAAACCTACTGGCATGCCTCCCTTCGAGCCACGTGACCAGGTAAGTGTAATGGTGAGCCAACACTAGTTCGGCTGCGTTTTTCGCTATTTTGGTTTTGCTGTATGCTAACAGAATATCCCTCCTCCCGAGACTTCGATCTTTAGGGAATTTATGCAGATATGTACCCCAAGAATTAGAAGAGAATATTCCTTGGGGGCCGCATAACAAATAAAATAGACTTTTTTATTTTGTACAATATTTTTATTGAAACATTGTTACAACTGTCACAGGACATTTTCAGTCGCAGAAAATGCATATATATACCCCAAAGAAGAATTGAAAACCTCTACAGGTTTGGCTAGGTTTTATGGCTACACTATCATGGCAAATCATGTCCTGACATCAGCATGTTTAGCAATAGAGATTTTGCAATTGCAGAGAAAGCATGGCGCCAAGAAGGATGCATCTGGCGGAAAGTCTGCTAAGGGTGGAAAGCGTGGCAGTACACAGCATAGTTCAGCGGAGTCAGAGGAGGAAGAAGCTGAACCTTCAAATCTCAGCATCTTCAAGGAAGCACTATTGAGAAAGAGATATTTTTCTTGGATGTTTGAAGGAAAACAGCCTGAAAAAGACAAAGAAAAGGTAAAGTTAGTGGTGTTCACCAAAATCTTCTTTTGTATGTTTATGTTTATTGTTGAACTTTCCAACTTCAGGTAATTGTAAACAAAGGAGTCAATAAGGAGTTACTTCCTTTCTCATATGATCCTGAATTATTTTTGATAACCTCAGAGGTCACAAATTTGTTTGAAAATTAAAACTGTTTTCAACAAATTGTCAAAACATGTCAATGCAGAAAGATAAGGTACCCTTGAGTTAATGTCAGTACCAAGAAAGAATGGATAATTTTCCCTTTATTGATTTTGTTGTTAATCATTCATATTTACAAAGACTTCTTTGAAAAAATCATTTCTATTTCGATAACTGCAAACCAAGAAATTTAAAATGAAGAGGCTTTTAGCATGCTAAGTGGTTTTTCACTTATAAAAAAAGAAGTGTTTTTGCAAGTTACTTAAACTATTTACGAATATGTTTAGAGTACATTGGTTTGAAGATGCTATATAACTAATTCTTAACTTGAGGAGCTCCTGCATGGTCTAGTGGATATCCATAGGTCTGTGGTTCAATCCCTGGGTGTTTCATACCAAAATATAAGAAATGGTACTTGTTGGTAGCCTGCCTGGTTTTCCACATTAAGGTGGTAAAATGTGGAAAGATTGGCTCCAAAAAGTCAGTATTCTCTGTCTGATTTGGGTATCTGTGTTAATCTGCGGCATGGTACAGCACTGTAAAAGAGACATTAAACCATTCTAGTCTGTGAGGTTGTGAAGATAGCAAGAGAACAAATAAAATGTCAGTCTCCATTCTTTGTTTACCAGCAAGAAGTTGAAAAGAACATATACAGGTGTGTGAGTGAGTGAATGAGTGAGTTTAGTTTTACGCCACTCAGCAATATTCCAGCTATATGGCAGTGGTCTGTAAATAATCGAGCCTGGACCAGAGAGTCCCGTGATCAACAACATGAGCATCGATTTGCGCAATTGGGAACGGATGACATTTGTCAACCAAGTCAGCGATCCTGTTAGTCGCCTCTTACGACAAGCATAGGTTACTGAAGATCAATATTCTAACCCGGACCTTCACGGGTATATACAGGTGTGTGAAAAGTATGTATTGTTATTGGTTGTCAATAAAATGTATTGGAGGAATCCTGTCAATAACTCCATCACTCTAACGTCTGTGCTTCAGGATCTGAATCCAATCCTTCCCAACCAACCCAGGGATTTTTCTGAGACGGAGGCAAGAATCTTTGCAGAACAAATCACAAAATACAGAGATGTATTTCAAACCATCAAGCGTAGCAGTCCAGCTCATGATGCCAAACTTAAGGAGGTGTGGACGAAAATCACAGAGTGTGTCAATGAGGGCAATGAGGGACTTCAAAGGACAGTGGAAGAACTGCAGCAGAAAGCTCAAACAACATTCAGCCAAAACTGTTTAGGAGCAGACGTACTGTCTGGTGAGGAAGCAACAGTGTTTGTGGAACAAATCCTGAAATATAAGGAGTATTTTGAAGACGTCAGAAAGAATGACCCTACTCGTGATATTGAACTGACTGAGGTGTGGGTAGAGATCACCAACTGCGTGAACAAGGTGAACAGGGGCCCTCGGAGAACTGTGGATGAACTGAAGAACAGATGGACTCTAGCTCTAGTGGAGAGGCACATTCCAGATCCCAGGACAAGACGTTCTTGTAAGTTGTTTAGGAATATCTTTATCCGTGGCGTAAGTTCTGATTTGCATTAACATGATTAGGGGTGGTGGGGTAGCCCAGTGATTAAAATGTTCACTCATAATATAGATGGGCAAGATTCAATTCCCATTGTAGAATACAATATCTCAGTGTTGGAGATTAAACAGTGATTGTCTGGGCAGTTAGCAAGTTATAGTGCACAGAATATTTGAAATTACTGAGTCACCAAATTTTCTGACTACCAGTCTCAAATGCATCATGAAAGGGGTTAGAGCAGCTGTACTTTGTAAGTTTGAAAACTAGTCAGAAAACAACAAGGCTGTTGGGGTAGAATTCCATCATTTGCTTATCAACTTTTCTTATCACAAAGGGGCGGTGGGGTAGCCTAGTGGTTAAAGCGTTGGCTCGTCATGCCGAAGACCCGGGTTCAATTTCCCACATCGGCACAATGTGTTAAGCCCATTTCTGGTGTCCCCCGCCGTGATATTGCTGGAATATTGCTAAAAGCGGCGTAAAACTAAAATCAGTCAGTAAGTCAGTCAGTCTTATCGCGAAAGATTATAGATTGGTTACAAAGGAGTTAGCTTCAGTTGTCATCTCTCTACCATGAGGAAGAATAGGAAATGCAACCAGGAAGTGTTGTTTTGTGTTAGTGGTCGTTTCTCTGGGTTGTATTGGTCCGGAAATAGTTCTAACTTGTCTACTTCCAAATAACCATCACTAGCTTCTAGGTACCGGTAATGTGGACAGCACTCATGGAATATGCCATTGAGGAAAGTATCCAAACAGTTGAACAGTTGAAATTTTGTCATTGTTTTCCATGTTTCATGTCTTGGTTAATAAAGGATGTTAGTAGCAACATTCTTTTGTAATCTTGCAAGTTTCACTAGTGAAACTTTGCCAAAAAACATGCACAGATGTTTACAACTTAGCTTGCACATGGAGTCACTTCATAGTCTAATGGCTTGAGTAAAAGTAAACAGCAATATGCAAACAGAGCACAGGTTCCTGATCATCATATCCAGGGGTGGAAATAACCCATTGCCCGATGTCCGAGTCCAGTGTTTTTTTCTGTCGGGCAAGCAAATTTGTATATCACACTGTACCGGTGTCCAGTTGACTTCCAATGTTAATTATGTTGTTTATTTAAAAAATCAGCAAGAAAACGGTCGGTATACTGGAAAAAATATCAGGGCAAGTGACTTTACATGGGCCACTATACCGGAGTACACTATCAATTTTAAAGTTATTTCCATCCCTGATATCAATAGCAGCAGCTACAAGGCACATAAACTATAAGGATTAGTCGTGACTTTCTTTCATGGACACATTGATGAGCCTATAAGATATGATATTCAATAAATATTTTAAATATAGCCAGTATGAAGTGTACCACTACTGAGAATGAAGATTCAACTTCACGCTTTTACTTATGTTTGCCTTACTAGACCCAATTACCTCCCTTGGTTGTGCTTTCTAATTCGACCCTCAAACAAAAGATATACTATGGGCTGCAAGCAGGTAATAATGGGACAAGGGCCCATGAGAAGTAAACAACAGGAATGCAAGGACTATTTACATTATTTACCAGACTGATCCCGATCTGTGTTGGGGCAGCTGATTGAAAAAAAACCTGTTTTTTTAATGATCTGCAACCCTCTCTTGACATTTGATGTAATCAAGGGCTGGACATTTTACGTAATATTCAAATGGCAGAGGACAGGTCAAGTAATGAACATTGGCAAAGGGTCTAAATGTCGTTAGACGTGAGGGTATGTGTGGTTATGGCATGCATAAGTCACACTCACACTTGAGAGGGTTTGTCATTCTTATTAAAATAATTACTGCTAAGGGCTTCACCAAGCAGCACTGACTACACCCATCTCGCATACAAGGGTGCTCAGAGCGTTTCACTACATATTTTGTGAGGAAAATGTGATAGAGAATATGATGTATTTTTGTTTCAGGTGAACATCCTTTTAGGTGTAAACTTTGTGGCAAGAGTTACGTCCTGAAGAGTAGTTTACAGGCCCACGCCTGCAAGGTGCCCTGTCCTGAAGGGGCCGATGTCACCCCTGATGATGACGACGATGTACGAACCATGTTTGTTAATTTCACAGAATACATGTCAAACCTATTATTCATAATAATTAATTATTTTCCTGCTCGGAATCTGGATCAGAATAGGTCCTCAGTATGTTGTGCTGGTTCTGAAGGTTTGTCATCTTTGAACCCCAGTGGTGATGACATTTAACCATGCATCAACCACTTCTTGGCCTGGCCAAGATTACTCTTGTGGCTTCAGATGCTTCTGTGCATAACACCCAGGGCCCCGGTCCACACAGCGTTCATAGCACTACAACATTCGTTAGCCTATGTTAAACTATAGAGGTACTACAGGTCATAATGTTACGAACTCTTTGTGATCGGACCCAGGGCTCTCTTAGCGCTACGATAGTCATAAGTAACTTACATTAACATTGACTAATGACTATCTTAGCGTTAAGAGAGCTTCGAAAAATCTAGGACCTGGCCAGCAATTCTCGAACCGTTCGTAGCCCTACAAACTTCTTAAGCCCATTCTTAACATATTGGCTACAATCAAAGTTAAGAATTCTTAGGGCTACGAACGTTTCGAGAATAAGGGCCCTGTGGTCTCTAATCAGATGAAGTTAAGCATTGTTGGTTGTGAAGAGTGGTTGGATCGGAGACTGCTTGAGTGATTGAGTGAGTATGATTTTATACCACTTTTAGCATGAGTATGGTAGAGGACAAAGGGCTTCACACATTGTACTCATGTGGGGAATTGAGCCTGGGTATTCGTCCTTATGAACTAACGCTGTAGCCACAAGGCTACCCTACAGCCCGGTCCTTTTCTTCATTCCCCAGACTAAAACACATTTATGCCCCTTAGGCATTTGTTCGAAATATGCCTCCTCTGCCCAAACAGGGAATGGGTACCCAGTAGGGTGTGATGGTGATGAGATTCTCAGTCTTCTGGCATCGCGCAAGCAGTCTTCTGGCTACTCCTCAGGGAGCTGAGAATGAAAATCAGAGCAATAATATATAGTTCTTGGGGCATGTTTACCATTGTTGTTTATACCGTCATGATAACTAATGCTCAGATTATAGTCTGTTTGTAGGGAAAACGTAACGATGAATTTCACTCTAAACAAAAAGTAAATCGATTAAAGCGAAATTAAGATTGCGAATCCTCATAATTTTACCTTGCCAATTGAACATTCAAATCTCAGAATTTTATTCAACTTAGGATAAAAGTTGTTTAACAAACGTTCATAGTTTCAAATTGCTATTATTGGTTTGTATTACAAGGGGGTATGCACATTAGATGAAACACCAAGAACAAGTAGGGCTGGTCTAAGTTAAAGCTCATCACGTACCGCACGTGCATTTGTTTCACTGTTCCATCTACTGCGCTTACCCCCTTGTAATACAAACCAATAATAGCATTTGAATCTATGATCGTTTGTTAAACAACTTTTATCCTAAGTTGAATAAAATTCTGAGATTTAAATGTTCATTTGGCAAGGTAAAATTATGAGGATTCGCAATCTTAATTTCACTTAATTTGATTTACTTTTTTGTTTAAAGTGAAATTACGTTTTCACTGCAAACAGACTATGGCTTGCATTGTTGCTCATTGTCATAGTGGATTGTGCTGGGTTAAGAAACAGGCAGAGAAAACTAATGATTCTGGTTGTTCAGTTTAGTTCATGTGTCATCAGTATTAAGAAGCAGCTTCCTAGCTTGTCAAAACATAATCACAGGTGAGGTGAGGGCAAATAAGTATTGATATTTAATACCTTACTTTCTTTGTAAATCTGTGGACCTAAATTGCATAGTTATTTCAGTGATCAGTACTCTCAGTCCCTCTAGATTTTCTAAGCCTAACATGAGCATTGTACGTATGTATACCTAAAGAGTATGATGTCATTATTGCCCCTGTCTTCTAGTCAATCGGTGAAGATCCGGGTTAGAATTGGTCTCAGTAACCCATGCTTGTTGTAAAAGATGACTAACGGGATCTGGTGGTCAGTTTTACTGACTTGGTTGACACATGTCATCATATCCCAGTTGCGTAGATTGATGCTCATGCTGTTCATCACTTCATTGTCTGGTCCAGACTTGATTATTTACAGACCGCCACCATATAGCTGGAATATTGCGGAGTGTGGCGTTAAACAACAAACCAACCGTCTTCTTGTCTGTCCAGTTTGGGTGCAAATTTATAGGTAGTCAAAATGCATCAATAGTCCATCAGTGACTGTTTTTAAACAAGTGTGACCCCATCTTTGACTTGCAGGAGGAAGAGGAAGATGAGGATGATGCAAACACTCCCCCAAGGGACTTTTCCGAAGCAGAGGCAGGTGCTTTTGCTGATCAAATCTTAAAATATAGAACCATATTTCAAAATATTAAGCGAAGTAGTCCAGTTCATGATGCGAAGCTTAAAGAAGTGTGGGGGAACATTGCAGACTGTGTCAATGCGGTCAGTGAAGGACCTCACTGGACAATCGATGAACTGCAGAAGAAATGGGTCTCCACCTTAATAACGAGGACAAGGTCTACAAAGCCCAGGTCTCAACGTAGGATACACAAAACCGTTATAAATGCGCCAGTATTTTCAGAGGAAGAAGCAAAAGTGTTTGAGGAACAAATAGCCAAATATAAAGAGTTTTTTGAAGGATTCAGGAAAAATGATCCCACACGCGATGCACACCTTAGACAGGTGTGGTCGGAGATCACAAATCAGGTCAATGAGGTCAACAAGGGACCTCCAAGAACAGTTGATGAACTTCAGAGCAGATGGACTCTATCTTTAGTACAGAGGAACCTGCCCGACCCCAGCACATACAGTGAAAAGTACCAACGCACATGTAAGTTGAAACAGTTTATTTGCATTATTGAGTACATGGTGTTGTTATGTTGCATGCTCAACTTGGGGGGGGTGAAATTCCAGCTTCAAGTCTGTATTGTATTGTATTTGGCCTCGTGTTTATTATTCTCATGCAGCTGGGTACGTTTGCACAAAACAACCTTAGGGCTATGCATGTCTTAAGTCTATGACAGAGTATGGGAGTTAATATGACTGCATGGTATTACCAAATTGGCGTAAAAGCTCACTCACGGGCCTTTGTATGTAGAAAATAGGATCTGATCACACAATCAGTGTCGCTTACCATGCTCACTGTTAAACACTTTAGCTCCCAGTATATCACAATACGTATTGTAATACAGATGCCTGTACTGTTGTATATTATAGTACTATGTATATACACAGCCCTGGTCTGTGTGAAAGACCATGATCACATGTTCACCTCCTCACTGTCCATGATTCTTATATTTTGACTGTGGTTATAGCTACTGTTGCATCTGCTCTTTTGTAACTCTATGTTGCATGATGCAAAATGTCTTTTTGCAATATCTTGTGTGTTTCTCTGAAGTTTCGTTACACTTGGGATGGACTTGGTTAGAATGTGTCTTCAGAAACTTATAATTGTCAAAAGAGGTGACTAACATGGTAATAAGCTCACTTTTCAGACATAATCATCCATCCCTTAGCTAGAAGAGAGCATCAAATACCAGGGGTGGGCGACAATACTGGCTAACCGGTATATTGCAATTCGAACTTCACTATACGATATATTGCGGTACACTTTTTGCGAACCGGTTCTCCCGATACGATTTTCGTGATATAGTCAAAACTAATTAAAAACATTTATATTTCCTTTATATTATTATACATTAATAGTTTTGAGAATGTTTATTGGTCATATAATTGCATTTGCGTGACTTTTAAACCATATAATAAAAAAATAGATTGTTACCGCCACTCATAGGGATAAACAAACCAAAATGGCGGACGCCGCTGCATACGCTTTTTCTCGAGTTCCAAACTTTTGAGCGAAGTCTTCAAATTGGAAACATTTTCAATTGATCTCTTGTACCAGTGTCATTGTTTCAAAAGAAAGGAAACAGTAATTTCATTACTTTAACCCATGTGTTACACTTTCACAATATATTGCAATACATATTGCAATACGCCAACACATATCACAATATATCGCAATACGAACATTTTGGCGATGCCCAACCCTATCAAATACACACAGGGTGTACACAGGACTTAGTCCTTGAATGGGACAGATTGTCTTGAAAAAGGGGCTCTAATAAGACACCAGACATCTTTGTCTATATTACTGTACATTTATTAAATACATAGGTGCTTCTGAACAACTGGTAAATGTCTGCATTGGTATGCAATAATCATGAAAATACTGCAAATAATTTAAACTTTATAACTGATATTGTATTTTGTGTGCGTGATGATTGCTTGACTTAAGTCTAATAGTAATAAGAGCCTTCTACAAGATGAATGTGAGTGCCATCCTTTATCATGTTTGACTCTGGAAAGAATCCTTGAAATGGCCTTGTATGTGGTGACACAATGGTTGTAACCAGGAGCACCTTACTGGTTCCTTTTGTGTACAATTAATGAATGCATTATACATCCAAGTACATGATGTGTGTTTAACATGCTGGTGTTGTATGCAGATATCAACAGAGAATGTTCATGTCAAGAGTGCAAGCAGGTCTTCACGAATCTAGCACAGCTGAGACAGCACAAGAAGCAGCATTTCAAAGTCAAGTAAGACTGTAGTGGTGTTTTTCTTTAATGTACTGGGATATTTAACTGAATACATTGAGTCGAAGTATATACGGGCCCTGAGGAGTTGTGAGGTTCACTCACTCACCTAGTGATTCCTGTTTGGTGGAGATCCGCATGTGCAGAATGTTGGCCCATAGATACCTATGCTGGTCATAAAAGGTGACTAAGCTGATCGGGTGGTGGACACCACACATGGACACCACTCATGGACACCTCATGGACACCTCATGGACACCACTCATGGACACCACACATGGACACCACTCATGGACACCTCATGGACACCACACATGGACATCACTCATGGACAACACACATGGACACCACACATGGACACCACTCATGGACACCACTCATGGACACCACACATTGACACCACACATGGACACCACACATGGACACCACACATGGACACCACTCATGGACACCACACATGGACACCACTCATGGACACCACACATGGACACCACACATGGACACCACATGGACACCACTCATGGACACCACACATGGACACCACTCATGGACACCTCATGGACACCACACATGGACACCACTCATGGACAACACACATGGACACCACACATGGACACCACTCATGGACACCACTCATGGACACCACACATGGACACCACACATGGACACCACACATGGACACCTCATGGACACCACTCATGGACACCACACATGGACACCACTCATGGACACCTCATGGACACCACACATGGACATCACTCATGGACAACACACATGGACACCACACATGGACACCACTCATGGACACCACTCATGGACACCACACGTTGACACCACACATGGACACCACACATGGACACCACACATGGACACCACTCATGGACACCACACATGGACACCACTCATGGACACCACACATGGACACCACACATGGACACCACACATGGACACCACTCATGGACACCACACATGGACACCACTCATGGACACCTCATGGACACCACACATGGACACCACTCATGGACAACACACATGGACACCACACATGGACACCACTCATGGACACCACTCATGGACACCACACGTTGACACCACACATGGACACCACACATGGACACCACTCATGGACACCACACATGGACACCACTCATGGACACCACACATGGACACCACACATGGACACCACACATGGACACCACTCATGGACACCACACATGGACACCACACATGGACACCACTCATGGACACCACACATGGACACCACTCATGGACACCACACATGGACACCACTCATGGACACCACACATGGACACCACTCATGGACAACACACATGGACACCACTCATGGACAACACACATGGACACCACTCATGGACACCACACGGACACCACACATGGACACATGATACATGGAGACACATTAATCTTGAAACCCAGCCTGTATGATGTTTGAGATGTCCTATTTGTTACATACACTGAAGTATGGATTACGGTGCGTCACTGTTTCCCTATTTCCCATACTGTAACATCTCCAACATGCCCATATTTCATGTTGATATTGCGGGAGAAATTCCATTATAGTCTCTTTTCTGTTTCATTTCAGTTCATCTGAGCCCTCGATCAAGACCAATATTGAATTGCTCAAATGTAATTACTGTACCAAGACATTTCAAAGGCTTGACAATCTGCAGCGACATGAGAGAATTCACACAGGTATGTTGCAAGTTACTGAATTCATGGGAATTCATGTACAATTCTCAGATCTAGTCTTTGTTTTTCAGTGACTGACATAAGTCACTGCCTGTGAACATTGTTGAGCTATTTTTTAACATTATGTGAAGCAAAGACTTGTTTGATGATGAAGTAACATTATCACCTGACCATCAATAGTTGGGCTCCTGCTGATGTGGCAGTAGGATTACTAGTGTCATCACCATTACTAGTGTCATCACCATCAACTCGTATAGACACTAACACCAGGGTATGAAACTACCAAAAATGTCAGCCAGTCCACAGGGCTGGTTAGATGTAAAAACTTGCCAGCACTGACCAAAACTTACCTGCCCACAAAAAATACTAATTCACTTATTATAATTAAATTAGAACTTGTGAAGTATTGAAAAGACTAATACTAACTTCATATACATGTCTAAATTTTAACCCGACCGTCGGTCAGGTGAATTTAAGAATCTTGCAGTCTGTGTTGAAAATAACCCATCCCGGTTGGGCAGGCAGGTAATTTGAACGCTGCTAACACTCACGGTATTATCGGTATACAGATATGCCACAATGCAAAGGGATAAAATGGTGTGTTCTTACGGTACAAGGCCTTCGGTTCGGTCCATTTCGGTTCAGTATATGAGATACGATCATAATGCAGAAAATTGACAAGAGCCATCTAGCAAAGAAATGCATAGATTTTGACAAAATGATTGGATATCTAAGCATTTTTGAAAAGGTTTAAAAAAGGTTAATAAAACGATGTTACGAAAACCGAAAATAACGAATGTTTGGATTGCATTACGGTATACCGAACCGAAGACAAAATACCGAAGTTCTATTAATACTGCGGTATACTGTTTCACCCCTAGCAATGCACTTTTCAAACATTACATACTGCAATAGTTATTCTGTGTACTTGCATATTGGGTGCCAACATATAACATCTTATTATCTCTATGATTTCATTCTGGGCTGATGAAGACAATGAGCAATTTGTGAATGGTTGCCAACTGTATTGATCCCTGGATTTCTGGTCCAGACTTGATTATTTACAGACCTAAATAGCTAATAGCAATATTGAACAAGCAAAAAAACATAGACGCATGCTTCAGTTTATTTCAAATTTGGTTTTCACTTGGTTTCAGAATAAATATAAACAGTTTTGAGAGTGAGGCTATAGATGTTTTCTTTGATTTTCTAGTAAATTCTACTTAAATAACAAAAGATAGCTAGCTACCTGATGAATTTGTGTTTGTTTTGATTTAACATGCTATTTGTAATTTGTGGTCATCTAAGAACTATTTGATTATTAATACCGAAAAGATACGCTTTCTGCACAGAAATATTTAGAATATATGTTTAAAGAAATACATTATTATAATTACTGATATTGTTACTGACAGTTATATGTGAAGCCCATTTCTGGTGTCCCCCACCGTGATATTGCTGTAATATTGCTAAAACTAAAAGCAGCATTAAGCCATACTCACTCACTCACTCACTCACTACTGACGGTTACAGAAACCGTTGCAATTCTAATCTCTTAATCTCTATCTCTTGATGTTATAACTTGGTGGATATTGTTGTTGCAGCTCTGTTATCATGTTTATGGCAAAGAGCTTTGTTGACCTTTCACTCACACTGTAAACTGATGACTCTTTTAACACTGAAATTCTGCTAATATTTGGTGGTAAGATAACTTGTGGTAACAGTTAGATGGTGTAACTTGGTGTATCATTTATGGCTAAGAGCGTTCAAAACTGATATCTTTGTTTCAGGTGAACATCCCTTCAAGTGCAAGATCTGTGGCAAGGGTTTTGTCCAGAAGAGTGGTTTGCAGGCCCATATGTGTAAACACACTGGAGCTAAGCCAGTCAAGTGTCAACTCTGCCCAATGACATTCGCTGTGGATGATCATAGGCGCAAACATGCAGAGGTAAGAGGAGAGTTATTACACTGCATCATTCCCTCAAAATTTGGCATGGATAGAAGTGGGACAACCAGGAGTCAGTTTGTGTATTATGCAAGGCATTGTGTTGATAGTAGAATTGTTAGTATTTGGAAGCAGTGTGTGAATTAGTTTTGAAAAGTCACTGGCCAGGAGGGCTTGTTAAGTAAACTGGTGCTGGCCCACGTCATACTTCACTGGCCCTGCAAAATATCAATGTCAAAATGCACATCGTTCAGAATTGGTGTGATGTAGGTAGTTGAAAATGGTAAGTTATTGTCCCCCTTGGAAACAATATATATCAAACAAATACAAAAACTAAGATTTCTTTCTATCTGAGATTGTCAGCCAGCCAGTCAGGATAGCTTTAACAAAGTATTACTGGCCTGATTTACAATCAGCTAGCATTTGGCTAGCGGACTAGTAGCTATTTCGAACGCTGTTTTGAAGGGTTGTTTGGGAGTGACTTTACATATGATCACCATTTGGCTAGTTTGTATTCCGCAATACTAAATGGGCCGTGGGATAGCCTTGTGTTTGCTCGTCATGCCAGTGACCTGATACCCCACATGGGTACAGTGTTTGAATGTGGTGACCCCCACCGTTATACGGCTTTAATATTGCTGAAAATAACTAACTCACTCACTCTAAACTATAAAACTATGTTTAGATCTGTTTGAGTAAAACAAATATGGAGACTTCATGGTATTGTTACAGTGATAAACATGAAAAAGTATGGCTCTTAGATGTTAGGAATATAAAATTAAGGGGTCCCTAGATTTAAATAAGTACAGCAGCAAACGTCAAAGGGGTCAGGCTGCCACTTAACTTTGATTTGCTATGATACTTACATTAAACTGTACTGTGGACATTTATGTCAAGCCATTATTTCTACAATGTATTAACTAATATGAGCGCTGATACATATTCATGTTTTCATGCTGTTTTACAGAAAGTACACAATGTTGTTGATGATGGCAGTCGTCCCATCCTCAAGTGCGAAATGTGCAGCTGTGTGTTCAAGAGAAAGGGTACCCTCAACGTTCACATCAGAAGGGTTCACCCCAATAGTGTGGTGAGTCATCCTTCTGGGCAAAACTTCAGTGACACAAGTCTTCTTCGTCACTTTTAACATCGTTAACGTTAAAATCTGTGGTATTTTTTCATCTCTCTGGACCCTTAAGGCCATTACAGTTCTAGTTCCATGTTTTGTCTTCTGGCTTGTTCTGCAGGGATGTATCAGTCCAACTTCTAACCATTATTACTGTTAGGGGACGGGTGCCAATCTTTGTTATAATCAGTGTGGGAAATAGTTTCCAAATTTTGCTACCCAGTCGGGGCTAGCTGTGATTGAAAGTTACTAGCCCACAAAATAATTCACTAGCCTGAAATTTGAATGTAGAAACTAAGCAAAAGATTTCAAAAATAGATGAGAATAAGATATTGTTGGCATGACATGGGTTTCATCATTAAGCTACTAATATGATGAACATTTTTATCTGGCCCTAATCTTGCCTGTGTATTATAACTTAACAAGTCGGAGAGAGTGATATATTTAGAAAATTACCCCATGAAAAATCACTAGCATGGGGGCCAGTGACTGTGGAGATTTACTGGCCCAATTGGATTTTTACTATCACACTGGTTATAATTGGTCTTCCGCTACCCATGCTTGTCGTAAGAGACGTTTATCGGGACCCTGTGGTCATGTTCACTGACTTGGTTGACACATGTCATCATATTCCATACTGTTGATCACAGGATTGTCTGATTCAGACTCAATTAGTTACAGACCTCTGCCATATAAGTGGTAATTTGCTGACTGCAGTGTTAAACAAGTAACATACCAACAAAACAGACGTTATTAGGGGTGGTGTGTTTGACTGGTGGTTAAAGCATTTGCTCGTCAAGTGAAAAACCTAGGTTCATTTCCCCACATATCTGGTGTCCCTCGCTGAGGGCGTTTTGCTCATTAACCTTGATAACAGTAAAGGTAATTGCTGTTCTTTGAACCACACAGTCTTAGAATTGGTCTTGAGCGTCCTTGCTTTTCATAAAAAGGTGTCTAACGGGATCAAGAGGTCATAATTGCTGACTTGGTTGATACATGCCATTATAACCAAAGACATATCCGATGATATGGCATACTTTGCAGTGTTAAAAACAGTCACACAAATCTTTGACTTTTGAAAATTCTAGCCAACTTGGTTGGTTCATGTGTAACCCATCAGTGTTTATTTAGAAGGCATATTGCTTAGTCCAGGGCCGGTGGGGTAGCCTAGAGATTCAACTCATAACCCGGGTTCGATTCCCCATTTGGGTACAATGTGTGAAGCCCATTTCTGGTGTCCCCTGCTGTGATATTGATGGAATATTGCTAAAAGCGGCGTAAAACCAAACTCACTCACTCACTCACCAGTGTTTAAGACAATAAAATCCTTTGACCACAGAGATATAAGAATATTGTTTTTGCCTATGTAGACAGCTGCACAAGGTGACACCCCCAGCCAGCCAGGTGAGCCAGCTCCGACAGCCATGTCTCCACAACAGATGAGCCAAAACCAGCCAGTAGCTACGAACAACTTGGCCGCCGCAGTCGAACCTGCTCTTCCCACAGAAGGGGGCCCTAGAGGAACCAATGCTGCAGCCACGCCCCAGATGACAACCGAGGACCCCCAGAGGAGCTCCACAACCCCCAGTGTTGCTGCCACCCCTACCCCAACCCCCAGCATATCAAACAAGACAGGTACGCTTGTCACTTTGCTTCTACTGGTCAGGGGCGGTGGGGTAGCCTAGTGGTTAAAGCTTTCACTCGTTGCCTTTGCATGCTGATGATATTTCAAAGTTGAGTATATACATCTAATTTTGACTTGATTTCAGATGCCTGTCCCTATAAGTGTGAGATCTGCAGCCAGGCTTTCCTACAGAAGAGCAGTCTACAGGCTCACATTTTCACTCACACAGGAGAAGAGCCTCTCAGGTGCAGCTTCTGTCCAATGACCTTTGTTGCGGATGAACATCGACAATTACATGTCAAGGTAAGACAGAAAGTCTACCAGTGCCTGGCAACGTTTTGTTTGTTTGGGTTTTTTGTCGGCAATTTTAGCTATATTACAGTGGTCTGTGACATTAGAAATTTACATTCTTTTCTTGTCTTTTCAGCAAATGCACAATGTTGTCAGTGATGGTCGTCAGCCAATGTTCTGGTGTGAAATGTGCTACTGTGTTTTCAAGACAAATGGCAGTCTTCTCTTTCACATCAAGAAGTTTCATCCTAACTATTCTGTAAGTTGAATAAGGTGTCAGGGCTCCATTAGAAGTTGCACCTTGTGCAACCTGAAACTGCAAAATGCAACCTCATATTCATGCCAACTTGCAACCAGTGCTTGGTAATATTTACCTGTTTAAAGAACACAGAATTCAGATGGAAACAGAATGATGAGGAACTGGCTTGGAGCAGTGACTCTGATGAGTACACGGACGGACAGTGATTGAATGACTGTTACTGTTCATGGCATGACATTTTTGATGAAATGATCTTATCAGACTATGTTATCTTGTAAATGATGTTCTAAATCATCCATACCAAAACTCAAGCCTTATATAAAATGTTATATTGAGCAGCAGGTGCAACCTGTTTCTGTATGGTGCAACAAAGTTATTACCTGTTTGTACTGGGTGCAGGTAGGTTTCATTTCCTTAAATCAAGCCCAGGGTATAATTGCTTATATCCTGGTATCTAAGAGATTATGATAAATCATAACAAGTTGTTAAGTAATAGAAATTAAGAAACAAATGAAAACAGGTTAAACAATGTCTCACTAATTATTTTCTTGGTTTTGCAGGTACAGAATTAAGATGTGAACTCTGAAGGAGAGACTCATCAGAGGCAGTCGAGAGTGTTCGAAGGAAAGATCTGAAAAATCAGTTACAACAAATACTCACATATAGCCATTGAAATAACCAACCTCATGACTCGCAGGGTGTCCGTATCTGCACAGTCAAAACCATCATCATTGCTTGCAGGGTCTACCAAGCCACACAATCTGGCAATTATCATGACTTCCAAACAGTTTTGTTGTGAGTCAGGTAGAAAGTTTGGAAGTTGTGTGTAGCTAGTGAGTGCCACTTGATAGGTTATTTGTATTTGTACAAGGACACTTCTTTCACCCGCTCTCAAACAGCTGTGACATTCAAACCCTCATAAAAGAGGGTTATTTACACTTTGTTTTCATCCAATGTGCTGGACTCCTATCAGGACTTATCCTGTTGTTAGAGAAGTGGATGAACATGTAACTCGTCTTATGCTGGGAGAGGGGACTGCTTCATAGAAACAGCAAACCACCATCCTCAATCCCACCTTGTAACACCAGCTTCCTCCACCACCTGAGAATACATAGTGCCACTTGTGTATCAGCCATGGTAACTACTTTAGCCAGCCAATCGAGGCAAGGAGAAGAGAAACCAACAGGTGCTGTGACAGTCAGCACCCAGTATGTCGCCAAACTGATATTCTAGCTTGTTATGCCCACAGTTGACTCAATCATGGATTTGAAGTGTATACAGAACAGTGACAGGCAAGACACAAGCACTGGGGCTAGTAGAAACCACCAGTTGTACAATGATATAGTTATATGTGTAGTTGTGTAGTCAAGTTTGATGAGTAAAATATCAAATATTATTAGAGGCAGAACAAAGTCGTAGCACTTCATCTTACACAACATGTGACTTGTACCCTATCCTATTTCTGTGAATAAATTCATGTTTAAGCCAATCAATCCAGATGAACATTTTTCTTCATTTCTTCAAAAACAAGCTGTGAATTTTACTGTGAATGGGTATTGGCTGGCATACTGGTTAAAGTGTGGGATAGCCCACACCATGTAGACTCATTCGTGAACAATTCCTGTTGTTCCAGGACAAGCCGAATAGTGACTGGAGGTTACAGAAAGGGCGAGTGGTGACAAATGCATGAAGACTAAGATTCGCTCATTAATGTGATGTGTGGAGCCTATGTTATCTGATTTGCCATAGAATCATACACACCAGGTGTGAGCATGTCTCCTCAAAGAATACCTCTTGTACTAGATCCTACACTCTTATGATGATTGTTCTCTTAGTACCAGAACGCCTCCATGGAGTAGTGATTGGAGTGTCCGAGAGCGGAAGGTTGCGGGTTCGATTCCAGACCGCGTCATACCAAAAGACGTTAAAATATGGTACTTGTTGGTCCCTGCCTGGCGCTCGACAGCCACACATACACGTCCTCATATGAGGAAATATTCTGAAGTACGACCTTAATTAACCCCATTTCACCTCACCTCTCTTGGCACCAAGAGCATACTTATTGTTTCACAAGAATGGTAATCCCACTGGCTCGCTTAAGGTGTTCTATTAATCCAACACACCCATAAATTGCCACATTGAACTGCTGCAATGTGGAACTTTCACAAGCATTAAATCAGGGTCAATCTTATCACTTTCATTTTTCTGCCAAGTAAACACTGCATGTCCTAACAGAGTGCATGTGAGATTTTTGGTGATGTCAATTAATATTAGGTTAAACCTTGCGCAAACTTTTTTCCAGCATTTTCTAGAACAAATTGTGTTTTTCAAACAAAAATCCCCCGACTGTCAAGTTGTTGGCTAGGAAATGCACAATCAATTAACTCAGGTTATGAGTTAGTGAGTTGGGTTTAGGCTGCTTTTAGTAATATCACAGCAATATCACAGCAGGGGACTCCAGAAATGGGCTTCACACATTATGCACATGTGGGGAATCAAGCCCTGTCGTGACCAGCGAACACTTTTACTACTAGGCTACCCCACCACCCTAGCTCACATTAAGAAGTCACTGTCAATATTTGCTCTGGAAGAGTTGGAAGCTGATCAATACTAGCTGGCCAAAGGTTATGTAAGAAAACCCGCCTCTTTAAGGATTCATCAATATTTAACACAGAGTCAGAACGATTGGCATGAAGTACATATGTAAATACACTGAAAATACACTGCAAAATTCGTATCAGGTGAGATTGGCCTTTGGACTGTATGAATATTGCCGCAAAACAAAAGGAACTACAAAAAAAGTTGTACATTGTAAATCTCTCCATTCGGAATGTACAAATCATATTAGGAAGATAGTAATGTTGGAAGCAAGCAATTTTCAGATCTTTTTGTAGATATCATACAGCAACCGCTTTTAAACAACAACCGGTGCGTCGACGACTGGCAAATATGCTGATTTGTCTTGTAGGTGTTAGCCCAGTGTTTCTGTTTTTTGTAAAAGTATACCTTTTACTCGTGCACATACCTTCAGTGAAGCGGGGATCAGCAGAAGATCCAAACAGACGGTACCAGGCAAGGTTGGTTGGTGTTATGTTTAGCGCTGGAATATTGCTGAGTGTGGCGTAAAACTAGTCACTCACTCACTTAATGGAGGGCTTGCTCCAATAGGTCAAGATTTTGTACTGGAGGAAATCTTGCGTATTCTGCGAACCATAATTACCTTACCATGCTCTATGGGATTGGCATCTGGACTCCTAGCGGCCAAAGTAGAGTTGCTACCGCCTCATAACGTCAAAACAATACAAAACAAAAAAAACCCCTAAACAGCACGTGCACGATGTGGCCAAGCACTGTCGTCCATGAAGACTGGCCAAAGAGATGGCTAAATGGTTAGATAGGTTGACTGAAGGATACATTGATTTAACACCAGAAAATATTATCTTGGGTTTTAAGGGGAGAAATAATAATATACAATTATAGACTGGTGATGAGGTCAATACCTGTATTTATGGACCCGCGAAAAGCAATATTGACCGAGGACGAAGTCCGAGGTCAATATTGCTTTTCACGGCCATAATGATGAGAATGGCTTGTGATGAGAATGGCTGTATTCTCCCATGGAGTTGTCACTCGTGGTCGACCGGAAGGCTTACGGTCCTTAACGTCATTAATGTGTTGATATTTACTGGCCACTCGGATGATAGTCGATGGATGACAACCATTACCTCTAGTAGTATACACAATGGGGCTACGGGACCAGGTCCCTCCCAAGGGCTCAAGTTTTAAAAATATTTTTCTTGCAATAGCCCCCAACGACATGCCAGCATTCCGCATGCCAATAACTTGCCATCTTTGAGTAGTTGTCAGTTGCGGAAGCCCCATATCGACTTATCAACAACGAACTCGACTGATTTTCCAAGTTATCGAGTTGTAAGAACAGTTTACTGAAACTGTATATACCATTCAAAAAAAGGTAGGGATATTGGATTTACAAGATTGATAAAATGCAAATGATGAAGCCAAGGAGAAAACAGATGATGAAGAGAAATTAAGGGAAAATGTGACAATTTATTCCATTCCTTTGGAAATGTTTCATCTGTATTGATGTATACTACTTTTTCTCATATGCGTTGGCATTGGCTTGTGGTATGCTCGCAAAATGGAATAACCCCTACTTGTTTTAATGGTATATTTGATTTACAGGTATTGCGCGTGATGCTCACCTTTGATCGTGGCATGCTGCATATCTAAATTCAATGTATGTTGCGTTCGTACTGTCAAAATAATCATACAAACATAATTATGATATGAATATAAATGGCTATACGGGAGTTGAAAATCATAGGTGTTGCGATAATTTTTCCATGTGTATACCGCACACTCACACTCCCGCACACTCACTCACTCAGTTTGTCACGCCACGATGATTCAAATTACAAGACAGGGGAGATAAAATGCAAAATGTAAACCAAAAGTCACTGTGTTCTTTAATCTGATTGGCTGAAAAACATGATCGAATGTATTTGCAATACTGTTTGCTGCGTATTTTAGAATAGGTACAAATATCGCACACAATTGTATTATTGCGTCGTCAGCAGTTGCGACGTCATTCAAATCATATTGTGACGTCGGAATGACGTTACAAGTGAGCAGTTCCAGATCCTGTACCCGTACTCGATGTCAATGAACGCAGACAGAAAAACGCGTGTGGACCTTTGGTATATTTTTGTGTTTACAACGTCGATAAACGGGATTATTTCATTTGAAACCTCCGGCTACCGCCATCAGTTTCAAAGGAATTCCTGTGCTTCAAATACTCAATAACACCCCGTGTTTATCTCCTATCTGAATACTCGAGTAAGGAACGAAAGATTCATTATTCAAACAGTGAGTGGGTGAGTGAATTTAGTTTTACGCCGCACTCAGCAATATTCTAGCTATATGGTGGCGGTCTGTAAATAATCGAGTCTGGACCAGACAATCCAGTGATCAACAGCATGAGCATCGATCTGCGCAAATGGGAAATGAAGACATGTGTCAACCAAGCCAGCGAGCCTGACCAACCGATCCCGTTAGTCGCCTCTTACGACAAACATGGGTTACTGAAGGTTCATTCTAACCCGGACCTTCACGGGTTATTCAAACAGATATGGTGCACACAAAAAACAAAAACCAAAACAAAATAAAACCCCCCAAAACAAATAAAACAAACAAACAACGAAACCCGAAACATGTGGAATGTTGGGTATAGCCATAAATGTAAAATATTCTGAGATAAAAAGGGAAGAGAACGATAACAAGGTAATTGTTTTGTAAAGTTCAGTTTCTTGATCACAAACTACACCGTGACTTTCGCTGGGCGTCACGGTCACGCACACAGCTTGACCCTAGAGGCTTGATGTGCAAAATATCGAGAAGCAGGTTTCCTTGTAAGAAACGTAAAATTAATTTGTGATTTATCGCGGAATAAATGTTATATGTCGGTTCAATGGTGACTGTCAGTTCTTTTAGTTAGCATGACTTGCATTGCTCGGTGACTGATACGCTGTTCTTCATTTCGCTAAATTTGGCTCTACATGTTATAGTTGTACGACTCGGCGTGTGCTGAAACCGGTGATGATGATGATGATGATGATGATGATGATGGTGATTTGGAGTGAGTTGGGTTTCACGCCGCTTTTAGCAATATTCCAGCAATATCACGGCGGGGAACACCAGAAATGGGCTTCACATATTTTACCCATGTGGGGAATCGAACCCGGGTCGTCGGCGTTACTGACAGTCATGCGACCTGAATTACCAGGACTTCATGTCCCAATCTCCAGAATGCACTTGTCAGACCACAACTACGATGGGATGTTTACCCCGCATTAGAGTGCTGTAAAGTATGACAAAAAATGGGCAACATATTAAGAGATGAATAACAGTTTTAGCCTGTGACAAAAGTATAAGTTAAAACAATTAAAATATGGTAAGGATACAGGTAAGCTGTGTGGAGCCACCGAATATTATCATGTTTATGTTTATATGCAGATTAGCTACAGTTCGTCGAGGTTTTTGCCTGGTTTTTATATTGTTGCGAAGTGGCGCGTGCCATATCGACAGTATCTCGCAAATAATGAAAATTGACGTCATCCATTGTTCTTGATGTCATGATGAGTTTTATGACGTCATTCCTTTCTCATCCTCGGGAAGAAGATATTTTCGTATATAGAGGGTATTATATGAGTGCCCATGTCATACTATGTTTACGACACGAGTGCCTAAATGTTGGTATTTCCCGAGCGAGAGCGCGGGATATACCGATATTTAGGCACGAGTGTCGTAAACATAGTATGATATGGGCACAAATATAATATCCTGTTTATTACCGAAGTCGTCAAATTGAGGAAAATAACCCAAATCTACTTTCAAACAGGCTGTCTACCCGCCGTCGCCGCATATAGAACGCAACGTCACAGAAGAAACGTGACGTCATAGCATTGTTCATGACGTCACGTCACCATGACAAAGTGATTTTTTGCCCTCGGGCATCGTATGAAAAATATGAACCCCGATATGTTCACCCTCTCATTTGCATAGGGGTTTCCCCATGATACCACATCGGTAACGCCCGCCTCTGATCTGCGTACACTAGCCAATGAACGAAGTAAACGCTTTTAGTGCGCTCCTGCTCTACCGGAAGCGACTCTCTGTTATTAGGTCGAAATAGCGACGACCCTGTTATTATTATTCATGGTGCATTTAATGTCATCCTGAATGCAGAACATAGCACAATGCGTGTAACGGTACAGATTTGATTAGATTAACTTTTAACCGGTGCATTTTAACGCGATTGGAAACGTGACGAGTGAGTCCACAGATTTATTGATAGGTCAACATCACAAGCAGCCGAAATCACATTTGCAGGTACTTGGATACTCGATAGGAAGACAACTAACGGGATCGGTTGGAATTGTATGTATATTTTGCACATCAGTCTTATATTAACTCCAGCGTTGTTTTGTTTTGTTTTCCTTGATTAGAATTTAAGATGTATCCGTGAATGACATCGTAAATGAATGATGAACAACTGTAGTTTAGATTCCATAAACACAAATAAATGTGTCTAATTGGTGACACAGTCTTTATTTGAAACCTCTGTATAAACAATCAGTCAGTAAATTGAAACTTGTTGAAGTCACTTTTAAATTCTGATTTATGCAATGACATTTTTGCATTTTGTTAACTTGTAGTTTCCATGGAGACTGAGATAAAGCAAGAAGATGTGGGAGAGGACATACTTTTTCGGTCCAGGGAGACGTCCAATACATCCAATAATACACAGGTAACACCTTTGGTACAGACCTCCGTAAAGATCCTGTTCTTCAATAACCCATGTTTGTCGTAAGAGGCTACAGACGGATCGGTGGTCAGATCCATGTTCTTCCCAGTGCGCCAGATGGATGCATGCTGTTGATCACTGTATTGTCTGGTCCAGACTCAATTATTTACAGACCGCCGCCATATAGCTGGAATATTGCTGAGTGCGGCGTAAAACTAAACTCACTCACTCACTCACTGACTTGGTGGACACATTTCACATGCTCATGCTGTTGATCACTGGATTGTCTGGTCCAGACATGATTATTTACAGACTGCAGCTAGTATAAGGCTGGAATATTGCTGAGTACGGCGTTAAACAACAAACCATCAACACCAAACCAAGCATATTGATAATACAGTGCAATGCTAGTGTATCTCTAATGCCAATACAATCGTATACATTGAGGGATAAGGGATTATCAAGTCTTGTTTATAAAATCTCTTATATAATTTGCAGCATATGTTGTTTTGACGTCCAAATGAGAAAAGAAATGTTTCTTGTTGCCATGGTTATTATGTGATTATTTGCGTGAGTGTTGGTGACTGTGTGTTACAATCAAAAGCGACCTGTGCTGGTTGGGAGGAGGGATCAAATAGTTCACGTGGTTAACTTTGATGATTGCGTGTTGCTCACAATACCAGTCCCTGAGTTGACTATCTCAGACTCAATTATTTACAGGCTGTTGTCATGTACCTGGACTATTGATGGTGTAATCAACATAGAAACAAACTTTGTGTGCTAACTGTGAAATTATTGATAAAGGCTTCAGGCAGAGCCTGTTGGTCTAATGTTTAAGGTATCCTGATGACTAGAGAATTTCAGGCGTTTTATAGGGTGCTCTTGTACATGGTGCACAATGTCTTACGTTTTTCTGATATATTTTTAAGGATGGTATAATCACTGTTTATGTCTTTAGAGAAGGGTTTGGTGGAGTAGCCTAGTGGTTACAGCGTTCGCTCGTCACGCCGAAGACCCGGGTACAATTCCCCACATGGGTACAATGTGTGAAGCCCATTTCTGGTGTCCCCCGCCGTGATATTGCTGGAATATTCCTAAAAGCAGCGTAAAACCACTGTCACTCACTCACTCACTCTTTAGAGAAGGGATGGGGGGATACAAACCTAAGTTATATTTGTATGTTCAAATAATAATTGAACTCATTGCTAAAAGCCCACTGATATGGTTCACTGCTCAGGCTATCGATGTTTAGTCCAGCTGTCTTAGAGATTTATTGTTGCTGACAGCTAACTAATCCATTCAATCAATGTTGCTGTTTTAGAGGACAAGGAAATACTCTCGCAAGAAGCCTGCAGAGGTAGATGACTTCATTGTTGTAAAGACCGAAGACGAGGATGTACAGATCAGCAGTGAAGTTAAACCAGAATCTGAAGAAGAATCTGGTGATGATGCCCAGGTGAGCTCCAGTGATCCAGGGCCTCATCCACAAAGCTATCTTTGTATGAAGATGATCGTTACTCCCATGCTTTAGTGAGTGAGTGAGTTTAGTTTTACGCCACACTCAGCAATATTTCAGCTATATGACGTCAGTCTGTAAAAAAGTCAAGTCTGGACCAGACAATCCAGTGATCAGCATGAGCATTGATCTACGCTATTAGGATACGTTGATATGTCTCAACCAAGTCAGCAAGCCTGACCACCGGATCCCGTTAATCACCGCTTACGACAGGCATGGGTTACTGAAGATCAATTCTAACCGGGATATTCATGGGTCCCATGCGTTTAACGTTGCCTTGCAGTTGTTGTTCAGTCACTCACTCACTCACTCGTGTCCAGTCTGTATGACTGATTAACGAGCAGAGTACTTTGAAGCTGGGTACTTAAAATACTTAAAGGTCACATGCAACCAAAAAATCAAACATAATTAAAACACTATTATCACTTATTCGTGACATATAATATACATTGCTGGCTATGAAAAAACATATAAACAAAATTATAAGCGTATAATCGCAAATCAAAAGTGCAATATTGTGTACTTGGGTTTACTTCCCAAGAAACGAAGCAGCCCGGGATACCGAACCCAGTCAGAGCGGGTGGGTGTGCACTCAAGTGTAACGTCTGGTTCATTTGCCCTCGTGTGCCCTCACGGCTTATTGTGTGTGTATATGTAGAGATGTTGGGTTTTGTAAATACATGCTCATTTTTTGTGTATAACATTTTGCAATCAACAGACATCATAACATGTCATGTGTTCAACTATCACACCTGCCTGTCTGTGTAATTACATAATGTGACAGAGACCGAACTCGGGCCATAAATCAATGCAGTTTGTTTATGGTGTATAGATTGATTGGTGTTAAGTTCAAATTGCATGTGGTCAGTGATAGCAGATGTGTATTGAATATTGTCATTAGCAGACAGGCAGGCAGACACACAGATGTCAATAAAACAAGACATTGAGTTTTGTCTGTGACAACGACATATCTATTTCACAGTTAGAAATTCTGTCAACGCTAAATGATGACGTTGCTTTTAAGTATCGAACTGAGAAAGTGACTCGGTAAGAAGAACGTGTGGTGAAATTATATAAACAGTTAATTTACTGTCATAACATATAAAAAGCTCGCGCCTGTGAGATAACATTAGAAAACTAGCTCACACCAAAGCCTTCACCGAGTATTCAACGGACAACCCGCTTCCAAGTTGCGCGAACCTATTTCACTGCGCACGTGCTATGAGCGCAGCCCAGCTGTTGAAACCCGTTTTCCCCAGAAAAGTCTGGGGAAAATTAGTGAAACGTTTGAACTCCGATTTCGCGCGTTTTTTTTCATCGCGTTATTCTTCAACTTTATAAGTTGAATTTGCATTTTTGACGATTTGTTTCGGTAAGTCCATACCGAAAGGTATCATAATCTGCAAAGTTGTGTTTTACGTTGCATGTGACCTTTAAAAGCTAGAACTACACTGGAGGTCATAGGGGAGATACAAATACGATCAGCCCAAGAACAAATCTGTCTGCTTCGGGCCTACAGGCCAATGTCTATTTTGAACACAGGTTGTAGTAGATAAGGACAATTTTTATGGATGAACATCTTCTTTATTCAGGTTATGCTACTATGGGTTTCTAGGGTTGTATCATAATCCTTTCAATAATAAGAGGACGACAATCTTCCTTCACACTTTGTATTGTTCTATTTCTTGTGCCGCGCATGTGCGCATGCGAGAGGGAGTGAGAGTGAGAGTGCGAGTGATTGACTGCAATAACAACAGAAAAAGTACAATAAACAATCGCAGCAATATACATTAAATAGCAGGAAATTAACATGAAATTACTTGTCTTGAAATTAGCTTAATATATATAAAATGACACTTCCTTAAATTGCGATATTTACCGTTTTTTAACCTCTATGTGTGTCATTCTTCATCAGTGAACATGCTTTCTAAGGCTACAAAAGGCTAGAGCTACTTCCCTTTGTTTTTGGAAAATACAAAAATACAAAACGAGATTTTTTTAATCTTAAGATATAACAGCTACATTTTGATACAGATTCTTGTATCGTCACCTGCTTGACAGCGATACAAGCATCTGTATCAAAACGTGGCATCACCTGAATAAAGAAGTTGTTCTAAAAATGCCACTCAAGGAAACGTTGTAGCTGTGGTACAGCACGTTCCATCAGTGAGTTTACAACTTTTGTACTGGATTGTTTCCTTCACAAATTATTCTGTCATGGAAATCATAGCATCCCTGATTTTGTTGTTGTATTATATCTGTTCTGTTAGGATATATATGAATGCTGCTTGCAATGTCATATTTTACTTGTTCACTCATGTTGGTTTGTTCTCAATCTACAATATTATGTACATGAATATTTATAATTATATAAAAGGAGAATGTCGTCAATAGGCCAGAGGTTGAAGCCTGATCTTCTAAAATGGCAGCAGAAACCTTATTCTTCACAGTCAAAAGGGCCTTCAGCAAATCCAAGACCTATCGCCTCAGACGTGGACATGATGGGAGCCTCGCACATTCCCAGGGAGAGGTTCTTCCACAACGGAAAGGAGCTGGACCTTGGAGATATGCTGGTCAGTAGGCATGTAATAAGTCAAATGCTTACTTGTTATCATGGATAGATTATCTACCTTTATGGAAATCTCTGCCGTCTGAACTAAGAAACACAAAATACAAAGCCCTTTTGAAGTCTCTCAACCCACCTCTTCTGCTCAGCATTCCTCTAGACTTTTAGGATTGTGTGTATATATTTGCATGGATTTGTTTTTCTCTTTGCCAGAGCACCAGTGAGCATCTGTTTATTGATACTAGGCGTTATAGAAATCAGTTATTATTATCATTGTTATTAGAATGGAGGTTCAAAATAATGCTGCATCATTACAAGAGACATTAAAATATTGTACTTGTTGTTCATCCGAATGGTGCTCAGCATTAAAGGAATATAACAGGGGTTGATTGGCTCGGAGTCGGTATACATTGTGTGAGTCATATACGCAGGGGTGGAAATAACTTTAAAACTGATAGTGTACTCCGGTACAGTGGCACATGTAAAGTCACTTGCCCTGATAATTTTCCCACTATACCCTCCGTTTTCTTGCTGATTTTTTAAATAAACAACATTATTAACATTGGAAATTCAACTGGCCACCGGTACAGTGTGATAAACAAATTTGCTTGCCCGACAGAAAAAAACACTGGACTCGGACGTCGGGCAATGGGTTATTTCCACCCCTGTATACGGCATTGAAAAATAATATTGTCAATACAAGAAATTAACTTTCTACAACCAACCCTACTGTTGATTGGATGGCATCAAAACTGGTTTTTACTGCTGTCCCTTCACTCTCCAGATTCATGGTAGTAAGCTGGATGATTGAATATTGGTGCAGTATAATTGACAGTTTGGTATGAAGACTTTTTGTGATTCTGGTATGAGAGCTGCAGTAGGAACAGCCCTCATTCCTTGTTCATCAGTATTTTGTGAATTAAAGTTGAAACAAAAGAGTGAATCTAGATGAAAGCAGGTGAAATGGCTGTTTCTATTCATTTGGTTATTGCATGCTTGTTTTCTAGCAAGTAGTTTTGTAAAAATCTCCCGATAATGTCTGTACAGGTAATTTTTACTGCATATATATTCATGGAAACGAATAAGGGAACACATGAAAGTACAAGTGTTCATTTAATTATTTCCAGAATTTCATCAACAGTGCAATACATACCTTGTGAAGAAACCTGGAAAAGAATAAAGGAACACTTGTACTTTCATGTGATCCCTTAGTTGTGTTTATGAGTATATTTTCTTGCTATAATTTTGGAAAAAAGGTGAGGAAGTTTTGGATCAAATTACTATGTTCTCATTTCAGACAACAATGGCAGGTGCATCTGTACCGAATAGTCAACAGGGAAGTACAGATAGCTCAGAGGAGGAAGATAAACAAGTGGAGGAAGACACTGAGGAGGAGGGAGAGGAGGAGATGGAAGATGAGGAGGTGGAGGAAGACACTGAAGATGATGAAGATAAAGAGTCTAGCAGAAAGGAGAAGAATGTCAGGACACCTGCAAAGGAACAGAAGGTAAAGCATTCAAGGAAATGGTTTTGATTGATAGATGGAACGGAAGCATGATTGGAAGCTATGTTAGTATCATCTGCATCTAAAATACTCTTGGAAAGAGCAAACCATAAGTTCTGTGGCCTTTGTTTCAACTCTTTCTAAAGACATTTAAGGAAGTATGGTCAGTTAGGACATGTTTTCTTTGAACCACAAGGATGACATTAAGGTAGTATTGTCATATATTGTACAGTTATGTACAGTTTTGTAAGCTGTTCATTTTTTTAATCTGATGCCAAGTTCTAAAGGTGAAAGCCAATATCCATGTCATATGTGAATTTGAAGCCCATTTCTGGTGTCCCCACCATGATCTTGCTGGAATATTTCTAAAAGCGGCGTAAATAAAACCATCCTCGCTCTCTCTCTCTTTAGTTTAGTAAGTATTACTGTTATTACGCCGCTGTTAGCAATATTCCAGTAAAACTCTGAGGAATGTAATTTGAGAAGTGTGCATTGGGAAAAATATTCAGTGGATTATATTGTTGGTTTTCAACAGCACATTTTTCATGAGTATATTTAAGCAAGCAGCTCAAAAATATTTCGGTAATGGTGATTTATTTTGTCAATTATACTCAAATGTGCAGCTGATACAGAGCTGGTGAGTACAGTCATTTAACAGCCCTTTATTATTATTTTGCAGCCTTCTTCGAGCTTAAATCCCCAAACACAGGAAGAAAATATTGTTGAACTCTCTAGGAAGTATCTGACAGATTCCCAAAAGGAGATTGTAGAGAGATTGGTAGAGAGTAATATAAACATCTTGAAAACAATAACCACGTCTTTGGAGCAAAGGGAAGAGAAGATGTCCTTATGGCGTACTATAGCCAAAGAAGTGAACTGTGAAGCCAGCCGAAAGGAGATAAATCCAGAAGAACTCAGGACACTCTGGAGTAAACATTTGTTTCTGAAGCATGTGTATTCCAGGAAAAGTATGACCAATGAGTCTGATAGTAGAGGAAATGTTGGCACCACTCAGGTCTTCAAGACATTGATTGCCAAAAGAGGAGCACCACAGAAGGACAAGAAGAGCCAGGTAGACATTTTGGTTAATATTATTCCTGAGGCATGCTCAGACACAGAGGGTAGTGGGGTAGCCTAGTGGTTGAAGCATTGGCTTGTCATGCCGAAGACCCAGGTTTGATTCCCCTTACAGTACAGTGTGTGAAGCCCATTTCTGGTGCCCCCGCCATATATTGCTGAAATATTGCTAAAAGCGGCGTAAAACCATTACCAGAGTGTCTTCATGTGAAACAGGGGTGATGAGGTAGCCTAGTGGTGAAAGTGCTTGCTCTTCATGCCACCAGTTTGATACCCCAGTGTTTGACATACAGAATTCGAACACAAATCCTCAGATCGAGGCACCTAATTGCCAGCGCACAAAGTCTGAGTCTATCAGATATTGCCGACTTAGTGCTGTCTATTTGGTACCTTAATCTCGCATGGGACTCTACCGCAATAGTACTAGAGTATCTAATGCATCTACCTAAAGGCCAACAAAGCAAATGTGTAATGTTATATCCGTAAAAGACATAAATGTTTGCCACCATTGTGTCAGTTCCATCAGAGCTGATCATAGGATTGTATGTTGTGATGTACTGCGGGGTTAACCAATTAGTCTGACTGTTTACTCTCTATGTTGTGTGTATGGTCAGTGCTCTTTGACCTTGTCCTCTGGTAGTCGTGGTGATGGTGACCCCTAAAGAGATGAACATATAATCAAGTGACATTAAACCCAACTAACTCATTTGTCTTGTAGGATCCCTGTATTCAGAACGCCGAGAAAGGCCCAGCCAGCAAGTCATGCGACCTGTCTGAGGAAGAGGAACGGGTGTATGATGAACAGATTGCAAAGTTTTGGAATGTATTCACAGCCTGTGATCAACAGCGAATCATGAAACTGAAGGAAGTGTGGTCTGAGATCACTCTGAAGGTCAATGAGGTCAACAAGGGACGTGGGAGAACAGTTCGTGAACTTCAGAGAAGACTGACGTCGTCGCTCATCAAGCAGAAGAAATCTCAGTCAGTTGGTAAGTAATCTACCACTTCGAATGACGGCGGCAGTGGCGTAGCCTAGTGGTTAAAGTGTTCGCTTGTCACGCCGAAGACCCGGGTTTGCCCCTGTCCTGATGTTGCTGGATTATTACTAAAAGTGGAGTAAAACCAAACTCACTCACTCACTGAAAGGACAGATTATGACTGAATGAATGAATGATAATTGATTTGTATAGCGCCTGGTTTCCAGATTGGACATGACTGCTCAACGGCGCTTGTTGAAGTGAGCGAAAAAAGATATGTCTTCAGATGAGTTAGAAAAGAGTCTTTTGTTTGACAGTTCCTGATTTCCAGTGGTAGAGCATTCCACAGTTTTGGAGCTGCAAAGCATAGACCCACTTCGCCCATCTTTGTTTTAGTTTTAGGAACATGAAGTAGTTTATCATCGGCTGATCTTAAAGCTCTTGTGGGTTGGTAGTGATGTAACATGTCCTTAATATAGGTTGGGGAGTTTTCATCATTTAGTGCTGAATATGTGATAGAAAGAGTCTTGAAGGTGATGCGGTGCTCTATGGGTAGCCAGTGGAGTGATTTCAGGACAGGGCCCAAAAAACGTGTTGGACACAGACACAGATGTGAGTTGCAGTGTTGTTTGTTACCCCTACAATCAGCGACGTTTCAGCTGCAGGACAGGGGGTCTGTAATAACTGTGTCGGGATCAGACTTCCTGTAATTAGCGTCATTAACTTAGGTCAACACATTTGGGAAAGAATGACATCAATCTGCCAAGTCAGCAAGCATGACCGTCTGATCCCATTAGTAGCCTCTTACGACAAGCATGGGTTGCTGAATCTCAGTTCTCTCACAGATCTTCACAGTGTTTGTGTTGTAAGACTAACAAATGTGTAATGGGTATCCCGAAGTATAATGTGGCTGATAGTGAGACTGTTACCCAATTTGGGGCAAAAGTCAGATTAATCTCTTGTGACATATGTTCTATTGGTGATTTTATCTGTGAAGTACAGATTCTAATACTGTTTGGGGTTGAGTCCATTCAGGGATATGGGAAATGTGAAAACTGAAATTATATTGGTACAGCACTTATGACTTTTATGTTTCAGGTCAACAGGTGCTTGTTGGTAATAACAGTAGAGAGGTGAGATGCCTGTTTACAATCAGACCCAGATGAATGAAATACACATGTGTGATTCTGTGTTGTTGGTCTAGAAAACCTAGTGCTAATACTATTACTTGTCTGTGATAGAAACGGATATGCGATAGTCACAAGAGATTACTTCAAGAGCCTGGACTATATGCTGGACATGTCCATATCACCTGCTCACAGCGTCAGCGTCCAAGAAGGAGCATGCAGCAATTCTGTATATAAATATTATTATAAATTATGCTTAAAAATTATATGAAGGGAGAGGTGGGGTGTAATTGTTTTGTACAGACTAACAGGAGGGGTGACTTGTTTTGATCATATTTTAGGGGTCATTCACATTGTACATGCTTCTCCATAAAAATCATCATCTCATTCACCCGTTCTCATGGTGGGGTGGGGTGGGTTGGGTTGAAACGACACATACATACACCATAGATTATGAACGGTCTCTCTTAGACAGTTGCTTCTATTCTAAAAACTTATATCAATGACTTCTTTGTACTTATACCTACAAGTGTGCCCTATTTTCTCATGGTGGGTTTATTTGGCTGGGAGGAAGTCATTTTAGATCATCTGACCTTTGACACATACATGCGTGTAGGAAAGAGACTAAAAAAGATTATCATTGGTACAAGTGTGATCTATTACATGTACAATTGTTTTAAAAAGTGTATATAGAGAGGAATTTCCCATGAGAGAAAGCGTCCGCCTGATTATAGGGTTGGAGGCATTTGCTCCTGCAACCAGTAATGAGCTTCAAAGGTTATTTTGTCTTAGTAAAACCATTTAGTTGTAGGTTGGAGGCATTTTTCTGCAAAAAGATGTTTGTTGCAAGTGCTAAATATAGCTTTAAAAAAGACGTAAACATCACAAGTTTGACCAGTCAAGCTGATGGTAGGATATTGTTCATTTCCTTCTGATTGGTTGGCCAGAGTACCATGTTGCCAATTGCTGAATGAAGAGTAAAATCGCATTGGCTGCTCAAAACGTGTGTTTCTTTTGTTTCATTAAGTTCAAGCTTTATTCATTTTATTTCATGAACTCATCCACTAGCTACACTTCCTCCAAATACACACTCCATCAAACTGAAATAACCGGTACATTCACATTTAACTCCTATATGTTCACTGTGACTCACTTATCCCTGTGTCAATTTCCCCAGACCCCCAAGACTGCTGATACTCCGGAGCCTCCAGGAGATGTTCCCATAAAGATTGAGATTGACAATGCAGAGTCGGAACAGAGTGAGATCCTCCATGTTGTCCGGAACAGAGATGAGGAGACAGAGACGTTACCCACTATGGAGACAGTGTCAGTACATCATCTACCAGATCATGGTACAGGCGTTGTAGGTAAGCTGACAGTTTGATGTTAAAGAAATAGAGCAGCAGACTGAAAGCTGTGCCTGTCTGAAAAGTGTACTTGGGATTGGGTTGTTATTAGTGGTGTTCTGATTAATTGAAATAATCGAAGATTGGTCGCAGTGACTAATTGACCAAGCAATCGATCATGTTTTCTCATAATCAAACACAAACAATTTTGGAACTACTGGTTTAGTCTTTGAAAAACTTGAAGACGGAACATGTCTTAGAAGTTGTCAGGGCCTGAAAACGTGTATAATTCTTAGAATACTGACTTCACTAACTGAAACGTCATGACTGAATATTTTTGAAAACTCCAGGGCCTCGTTCCTCAAAGCGATCGTAGCGCTAAGACTATCGTAACTCCCATATTTTAACAAAGACTTACGACAGTCATAGTGCTAAGATGACCGTAACTCCCATACTTTAACATAGACTTACGACAGTCACGTAGTGCTAAGACTATCGTAACTCCCATACTTTAACATAGACTTACAACTGTCGTAGTGCTAAGATGATCGTAACTCCCATACTTCAACATAGACTTACAATTGTAGTGCTAAGTGCTAAGACTTACTATCGTGCTAAACTCCCATAACTTTAACATAGACTTACAACTGTCGTAGTGCTAAGATGATCGTAAATCCCATACTTTAACACAGACTTACAACTGTCGAGTGGGGCTAAGATGATCGTGCAACTCCCATACTTTTTTAACATAGAGTGCTAAGACTATCGTAACTCCCATACTTTAACATAGACTTACGACAGTCGTAGTGCTATGATTGCTTTGAGGAACGGACCTAAGAAGTTTATGTTCATGATATCTTAGTCATCACTTTAAAGTAGCAAGTTGCATCATGTTATACTTATCTGCAATTACAACCTGAATTGGAAAATCTTTAAAAAATGACACAAACCAATTTTTTCGGTGATTGATCTGTTATAATGAACCAATCATCAATTATGAGATTTTAACCAATTCCCAACACTAGTTGTTATACTGGTTAATTACAGGTATGAATTATTGGACCCTGACAAGTACATGAATGAGTGAGTAAGGTTTTATGCCACTAAAAGCAATATTCCATCACTATGATGATTGGGGACACCAGAAATGGACTTCACACTTTTTTACCCTTGTGGGGAATCGAACCCGGGTCTTTGCCATCAGTATCCTGATGAAATATGGTAATCATTGATAGGGCTGTAACTAGAATGCACTATGTGGCGAATATGAAGCGTATCCGCGAATATTGGGTAACGAATGCAAATAATTATTCATGAATACAATATTGAAGTTAAGTGATTGATGCACAATATTGAATGCCCATGTTGACAGTGTTAATTTGTCACAGTAATAACCAGTGATCTCATGACTCTCAAATTTGGTATCTAATAGTTATAGCTGACAGTAACATGTGCGGCCTTGGAAAACTAACATGACTTAGCGGTACTACAAGGCTAGTACATATTTCATTCTTGCATATCTCATTTTGAAAAAGGACTTAAGGGTTCAAGTAAAACGGACACCTTTAAAAAATTGTAAATATTCATGAATATTCAGTTCTGGTGGCCACGAATAACAAATTGAATTCATGAAGGGCTACGGTTCAATTCACTGAATATGCGAGTGAATCGTTACAGTATTAGTAATCAATAAATCACTGGTTTGGCATCAAACAAACCTGTAAACCATGAAGGCAAGGTGATGTAAACTTGATTTTTTGGTATAAACATGATGAAAGTCCAATTATTAATCTTGTGCCGTTAAGTCATAGTGATGTCACACTATTGCTGCCAGAAACTGACCAGCTATGCTTAACATGATTTTGTGTTGGTAAACACAACTACAATGTATGTATCAAACATGACATGTTTAAAGTCGGAGAAAACATTTGACTTATGGAAGTATGTTTTCATGGTTTTGTAATGGTGGAGAAATATTATGTGTAGGAACAAACTCTGATTCTTCTGGGGAGGAGGCTGTCACCGTGAAGGAGGAACCCCTTGATGGCTCTGTCAGTCAGCCTGTCACCTCTCATCTCTACACAGATGACATGGTAAATACACTATCATACTCTCAGTGATACCAGTGGATAATAACAATTTGTATGTGACAGTTTCAGATGAAAGGCCACAGCTCCTGTGTACGGGAGTGTCCACTGAAACATGTTTTGTCATTGCTCCGATGTCCTCTCATATACGTCACCCAGAGATGCCACCCTTTACGCTTTGGGCGTAAGTCGCTTGAGATGCTTTGGGGCGTAAGTCACCCAGAGATATTACGCTTTGGGCGAGTTTGACCATTAAATTATGCCATTACACTTAATCTGCGAAAATTATGCTTTTCTACTAATTTTACGAAAATCAATAAAGTGGAAAAAATTTCACAGGGAAGTGTTTAGTAACGCACCGGTATAGGGTTTCAGATATGGTCTTACTCTTAGCATCGCGCTCATTCCAATTAACTTGTAAGGAATTAAAGTATTTTGTGTCACATGACCAACAGTTTTCGATGTATGGAGCTTCATAATGATTGGTCACGTGTATTTCTGTCTACAATATTTTCTATTGATGTGAATAAACCTTCTTACAAGTAATTTTTATAAAGTTATCACCTTTCACTAAGTACGTTTTTAAAGTATTACACTTTTAGCATTCGTAACTACTCGCCTCTTTCCGTGACCTACAAGAAGACTCGTACCCCTATCGTACGCCATTATTGCCAAGAATCGTGGCAAACCAATCAAATCTCTGTCTCGCCTAGTAAAACGCATTTCGAAACATGAAAATGGCGGGTCCGCTAAACTTTGAAACTTCGCTAAACTATGCAAAGCACAATTCAAACATAAACTTTGAGCTAAAGGATCCGCAACTTTCAACACTGAAACATATTGACAAAGGGAATGACTGTATGTTTGGAAATTCAGAGTTCTGTTTGTTTGGATATAGGATATTCAGCAGCCATTATGGAAATTCATGGAGTCAATTTGGAGTATCTTTCCTTGGTAGAACATTTTCATCTTCATGCTGTTTTGCTTAGACAGGGCCCAGTCGTGAGACATGGCCACGAGAGAGGGTGCGAGGCGCCATCTGGCTTGCCAGAATGACATGAGCAGTTACTGAATGCACTTTTTAGTTCCAAACACTTTTTGACACAGTATTACCTTTTGACCTCCAGTATTACACTTAGGCCCAAAATAGGGTTGTCCCCACCTCTACACTGTCACTCCAGGGATAGGCCTGGCCGCTTTCAAATGCCTCCAAAGTCTTTATCAGATAATGCCCGTATAATCTCCCCCAATCCATTTAAGTCTTACTACACTGTCATTTGACTCACAACAGGCTGAGGAGGTAAAAATTGAATAAGAAAGTATATGTTAAAGCAATTCCCCCTCTATCCCAAGTTTCCATGATGAATCAAATCAAATATGCAAACATACTAATAAGACATAGTGACTCAACAAACTGATGGGACCAAGGTAGACATGATAACGTTTCTTCTGTGAGACAGGGTGAGCGGTAGCCAGCCTATGTTTGAAAGCAGCGGCGACGGAACACTACCAGCTATACATAAATACCACGACACTCTTTCCAATCCTAAAATTGATTACTCAAACTCATCATCCACTTCACAAAGGGATCAAGGTAAAGGCATGGAAATGACTGTCAGGGATATGGCTTACATAGAAGAACAAGTGAAAATACACAAGACTCTGTTTCTGGACTCCAGCAAAGAAGCCCGAGTGAGCCATGCTAAGACTGGTGTTCTGAAGGCGATGACCAGCACACTGAACACGAAACACAACACCAGCTACACCTGTGAACATGTGACTGCTGTGGCCACAGACTTCATGAACAAACTGTCACTTATCCACAAGCGATTGCATTCAGCAGACAGAGAGGGATCTACTAAGAGAATCAGGGTTGAAGACAGCATTGGTGTTTCAGTAAGTCTCTTTGTTTTTCCTTTGCTTGCAAATCAAATGTTGTTAACTTTTCCAGTTGTGGAGGCGAATAGAATAATATTCCTGTTTATCAGTTTTATCAATTTGTTTATATTTTTTTGTTTTTGCTATCAGGTATTTTATTGATGTAAATTTTTGAAATAATTATTTAAATGAGCCTTCCTGCAGAATGTAGTAACCATGACCTAGATTTTCGAAGCTCTCTTAGCGCTAAGATAGTCGTAAGTTAATGTTAATGTATGGCACTTACAACTATCTTAGCGCTAAGAGAGCTTAAAAAATCTAGGCCCATGTCCCTTCCAGAGCCAGAGACTGGTGAGGGGACACCGTGTTCACAGTTCAAGATGGGCGAAGGGAGACCGTGTTCAGGCCAAGCACAAGTGGTGAGTCTGTGAGGAGAAAGTGGGCAGCTCCATGGCTTTCTTGAATAATCTTAACATCTTTGACAGTCCGTGAGTGGCAGCTTCTTGCCTTTTGTTTTGTGTGAGCCAGGAACAGGAGTGTGATTGAACAGGCTAAGCCAGTATAGGGGATGAATGTCGAGGCCATTTCTATCACAACAGTGAGTTGGATTTTATGCCGCTTTTATCAATATTCCAGCAATATCATGGCGGGGGGCACGAGAAATGAGCTTCAGACATTGTACCCATGTCGGGAATCAAACCTGGGTCTTTGACATGATGAACAAACACTTTAACCACTAGGCTACCCTACCACCCCCTCTACCATAAGAAGAGTGCATAGTTGCAACAACTAATTTCATGCATGATTCTGTCTTTTCAAGGTTTATGTAATACAAGTAAAACATTACATGACATGTGTCACGTGAAATATATAACAATATCTACTGAATTGAAAGAATAAGGTGAAAAACTGAAGTAAAATATACAAGAAGAACCATTAAACTTCTCAGGGTGATGAAGTCCACACAAAAGATTTTTAAATAATGCAATATACTAAACTGTAAGAGAAATTATATTGCATGGTGTCAAGAAATGTTTCCTGAGACAGATGCTTTATTTCCGTGAATACTGAAAGTCAATTTTTAAAATAAAAGTGACTACGGATATTCGGTTTCCGCTTCCGGACGGTACATTTTACAAAAGAACCAATCAACACAAAAACTATCGAAGCTTTGATCTACCGCTAACCGTGTGAAGGGAAGTCTCGTGTTTTGACCGCACGTGGTGTCATATATATTTTGTGTCTAATATAGCTTCCTAAATATCATATTTATTGTAGCAAAAACTGGCTTGATTTTTTCAACAATCACGAACTGATTATGCATTGACTGCTAGTTTACAGTAACATCGGTAAAAATGTGAATTTAAATAAACCCCATTTTGCAGGGTCGTTATGACTTAGGGTTGATTATATATATTTTACATAAAAACTGTAAATAAAAGTTAAATAATAGTAGTATTATATTTTACTGACGATCCGCGCCAGAATTCATCCCGTTTTTATGCATGGAACTTGTTCGGGTAAGAAATTTGGCTTTGTAATGCGAGACAAACACTGACGGATCCCTGCAAATAATACAATGCCCAGCAAAAACAACTAACTTAAAAGGTAAATAATCTTGTCTATTGATGTTTAAGCATGCTCTCTACTGACAAAGTTCTTCTGTTGTTTGTTGAATATCTAGTCAAAGCTATCAGATCTGATATTCAAGTTATATTGTGATGCTGTTTTTGGAATGTTTTATTTTAATCTATTCTGGATATTCAATTATTTTCATGTGTCCGGATAATTTCAAAGCTATTCAATAATCTATTCTGGTTTTCATGTTAATTTCCTTTCAATAAACCTTTGAAGAAAACTTTGTATTTCCTCACTTATCAAACAGTTGATCTACTGCTGACTTTTTATGATTTTGAAATCTATATATTTCATAATTGTGTTCTAACTCTACAGAAACTAATGAAATCCTCCAGTGCACTGTTTCCGGTGATTGTGTCAAAGTAACACCATCCAACTGAGGTGGCTAAAGGTAATGATTAGCTGGCAGTCTAGGTGTCAGTATTTGATTCTGTGTCATTAAGTCTTTAGAACATGTCACAGTTGGCTTTTGTGGTCCGGTTTTCTTGTATTGCACTCAACAGAACATATGGATATGATTGGGGATGTGAGCATTCTAACTGACTGAGTTTGATTTTACGCCGCTTTTAGCAATATTCCAGCAACATCACGGCGGGTGAGCATTCTAAAGCTGATTAAGTGCATGTAAACCTTTACTCAATATATTACATGATAATTTCCATATCAGCCAAAGGCTTCAATAGTAGTTTATATACTTTTACGTGTAAAAAAATCTGTTGTTTTTAACTTGTTTGGACAAGGATTATGTTTGATGTTAGTTCAGTGGTCGCTTTTGAAACCCTATTTTGTGCATTATTACCCAGGCACTATTAGTAGTATTACTGAAAATCCCCAAGATGAAAAGGATAAAAAATAGGTACATCCCTGCATCGTGAGCTCAGCCATTTCATTACACTTTGTTTGTAGGTGATGAAACTTCCTGATGCTAGGAAAGCCCTGAGATGTGCCATCCCTCACTGACATTGTGGTGGACATGTTCATCAGGCCCTGTGGTACATCATCAAAGTACAGTCATTGTTGACAAGCTCATCCATTCCATGTAACATGGCTAGTCATGGACTTAATGCCAGGAGTCCTGTTGTTCCACTACCATTTTAAGGCTACCCTGTGAAGTGCCTACTTTGTTGCTGCTGGCTATGTGGATTGTCAGATGCCTCAAATACACAATGAGTGAGTGATTTTGGTTTTATGCCGCACTCAGCAATATTCCAGCTTTGTGGCGGCGGTCTGTAAGTAATGGAGTCTGGACCAGACAATCCAGTGATCAACAGCATGAGCATCGTTCTCAGCAATTGGGATACGATGACATGTGTCAACCAAGTCAGCGAGCCTGACCACCCGATCCCGTTAGTCAGCTCTTACAACGAGCATGGGTTACTGAAGATTCAATACATAACGTGTCAGCGATAGCCATCTTGGGTGGCTTTATGAGGTGATGCGATTTAGTGAAGATCTACACCGAGTTGACGTGGCCATCTTTGAAACCTGCTGGAATGACATTCAGTGAGATCAGAAAGATGATAAATAGTCCAGCGGATAATGGTATAATTATGCATTTTAATGTTACAAGCATGAAAATTGGCAGATATGTTGCTTATACTATAAAAATAAGATACAGATAGGGAGGCATTGAAAATTCAAGATGGCCGCCATTTTTCAAGATGGCCACCATTTTTCACTCAAAATTACACCGTCAGTGACTTAGATTCCATGTAAATTCCAGACTTTTCATACAAGATGGATGAATTAGGGCAGATATGATGCTTTTACTATAAATATAATATACTGATAGGGAGACATTGAAAATTCAAGATGGCCGCCATTTTTCAAGATGGCCACCATTTTTCACTCAAAATTACACCGTCAGTGACTTAGATTCCATGTAAATTCCAGACTTTTCATACAAGATGCATGAATTAGGGCAGATATGATGCTTTGTACTATAAAAATTAGATACAGATAGGGAGACATTGAAAATTCAAGATGGCCACCATTTTTCAAGATGGCCACCATTTTCCACTCAAAATTGCAACTGTTAGAGACTTAGATTCAATGTATATTACACAATTTTCATACAATATGCATGAAATTTGGCAGTTATGTTGCTTGTACCATGAAGATAATATACAGAGAGGGAGGCATTGAAAATTTAAGATGGCCGCCATATTTCAAGAAGGCCGCCATTTTTCACTCAAAATTACACCGTTAGAGACTTATATTTAATGTATATTCCACAATTTTCACACAATATGCATGAAATTTGCCAGTTATGTTGCTTGTACTATGAAGATAATATAGAGGGAGAGGGATAAGAGGGAGACATTGAATATTCAAGATGGCCACCATTTTCCACTCAAATTACACCATCAGAGACTTAGATTCAATGTCAATTCCACAATTTTCATATAATATACATGGAATTTGGCAGATAAATGTATGTTGCTTGTACCATTCGATACATGTCGAAACATTGAAAACCTTAATTGGCCACCATTTTCCATGAGACTGGGAGTCAGCGTAAACCTAATCCAGATTCCCATGAATAATATTCATCTGGGGATTTCTTCACTTACCTACTCAGAGCAACATATGACCACATTATTGGGCACAGTCTCCACCACAAAGACACAGTGCAGTGCACTTGAGGGCAGCTTTGAGACACTTGCATCTGCCACAACATCCTTTGGTGCAGCGACACTTCAACAGTTCTTGACAGGTCTTTGACACGTCTGGTATTGTTGACCATAAGGGCTCCCACATGTTGGATGCATTGCATTGCCAACCCCATTTGGATGGATCAGGCAGATCAGGACAACGGATGGTTGACTGTCCCCATATATGTCCTCCCTGATAAACTGCTCTCTTAACATGTTCTTTGAAAGCTGCAGATGTTGGAGGTATATTTTCTATTGCTCTACCCTTGGAAGAGAACATGTACTTTCTTGCTTCGTTCAGATTCACATGGTCACTTGTTCTTTCATACATCAATATTGTGAAACGTTCAAGTGTGCTGATCAAAGAATCTGTAACTTTATCAGGATGCTTGGACAGACATTCAAATGCATCAGTTGCCTCCTCGAGATGAAACCAGACTTGCCAAGCTTTCTTTTTACCACATCCACTGAAGGAAGATACAGTATCACATCCTGTGAAACTGTGGAAGAGAGGGAGGCACAGTGATTTCCTTGGACCTAATGAAGCGGCTATTTCATGTGCAGGTATGTAGTGGAACTGTTTTCCTGTACCAAAGGCAAGCCACATTTCTGAGATATCAAGAACTGCTGCTGATGAAATGGCTAACACAACAACATCTGTGTCCACTGTTCTTATCATAAATCGCAGGAATCCTCTCTTGTTGGCTTCTGACAAGTGCAGTATCATCCTGGTATCTGCTTCTTCATGGCTGAATGGTGAGAGATCTGAAACATCATATGGCTTATTTGAGAGAGCTGTTTCATTCACAGTACTGATGATCAGTTTGTCAGTATTGGTTTTCATGGCTTCTTTTCCAAGAAACTGGAACAATTCTGTTTTGTTGTTGTCACTTCTAAGAAACTCTTTCCAGTTGTGAGGAATGAAGGAATGTGGTTCAACTCGCCTTCTCTGTCCATGGCCTCTCCTACTTCTTGCACTTTCAGCTTTAGACTATCTGTCTTGTACACATCCCAGACAATATCAAGTCTTTGTGTTTTCCAGCTGGTTTTCCAGATACTTAGTAAACACTCCCTCACTGAAAGATGAAAATGTCTTATGTTCTCCAGGTTTCATCATATTCACAACTGCTGCTCCATCTAGTATTGTTACCTCTCAACGTCTGGTCTGTTCACTGTGGGACAGGAAACATCTTCCAGGCACTGAAGAAGCTGTGATTTAACAGATGATCGAAGCATACCAAGATGTGAGAGTGATGGTGGACAAGTTTGATTCTCATGCTTGAAAAACTCATCTAAATTGCCTTCTCTAGTTTGACAGGATATGTAAAGGCTGAGAGAACAGACTACAGTCATTCTTTAGGCTGACAACTTGCATCTTTGAGGATGACTGTGATTTTATTTGAGGTGATGACAAAAGTGACAGTTTGTTCTTCTTGATAGGTTCTGAAAGTGCAATACCTTTGATGAACCGGCTCCTTGACAAAGTCTTCATATTGATCTCTCCCAAAGTTCAATTTTATTCAGAGTTTCTACAACAGCTGATGCAGCAATGTCCCTTGTTGATATTACAAGAAGATCATGTCCATGCTCAAGAAAAGGACTTCCAAACTCTCTGATTACATCTGTAAGAGTACTAACATCTGTGTAAAATGATTCTTGCATTCCTCTACTCTGTTCATGGTGTGAAACAGAAGAAATACTTTGAACATTCAAAGAGGCATCAAATTCTTCAAGAATTCTGTTCACTTCTGGACCGCCAACTGTCCATCTTCTCAAGGCAGATGCATTCTCTGTAAGACCGATGGCACCTCCATCACCTTTTACGCTTGCATTATTCTGTTCATGAGCATGATCCAATGGGATTGCAGAATAAGCCCTCTCTGTCTTGTGAACAACAAAATTCCCTTTCTTGAACTCTTCAGTTGTGTTTGGATGAATATGACTGAGATTCTTCAGGTCTCGAATATGCACTGGCATCCATCTTGCATAGTTTGTGTGGTCAAAGGCAAACATCCACGGTGTCATGGCTTCTAGAAGTCTGATATACTCACAGAAGTTTCCGCTTCTTAAACATCCAACAAATGACAAGAGCAATAGTTCCAAGTTAAGAACCATCAACCAGAAGTGGAATGTTGGGGATATCTTCGATCTGGTGTTGATCCAGTCTTCAAATGTTGCTGAAGATTTTCCATGAGCCTCAAGAAGAAGATGATAAAGTGCACAAGCAGTGACTTCATGTGCTCGTCTAGTCCTTCTGACATGTGATCCTCGAAGGAACGAATCAGCTTTGCCAGAAGATGCAATCTGGGCTGCAACTATCATATCTGTCCATCCACTGTCCATGAGCCAGTTTCCCAACACTTTCAGAAACGCCATCTCTATATGCAGTCCTCCCATCATTATTATCATCTTGTCCTCACCATGTGTTGCTGGATACTGCCACTGTATCTGCTTCATTGTGGCAAACAATGGTTGGTCTGCAGCTATGACTGGAGTTTGTCCGGGATTGAGGTAAGATGTTGCCTGTGTAATCACATCCATGCCATGTTTCAACATTGCAGCAGAGTCCGCATTTTCTGTGAAAAGTGGAAGGAGAGAAGAAATGGACTTGATGATCTGATCTGAATGTTGCTTCTTTGCATGGTAAACAGCCCATGAAACATCAGGATGATCAGCATGCCTTTCTTTAATTAGTGTGTCCACATGTGTTAACCACCTGAAAACAATAGAAATGAGCCTTGAATATTTTTTTTATGTTCAATTATCATGCATACTGTGTGTGGATATGTATATACGGTATATAAAGGTGAAAGTTTGATCAAGTTTACAGTCTTCACAGTGACAAGTTAAGAAGTAAAGGAAGTTTTTCTCCTACTTTTACCAATTAAGATGTCAGGGAGTATTTATATGATATTTAAATTATTAGAAGGTTGAAGAAGCTTATGATAATTGAAACATAATTTAGGTTTTTTCTGAAAGAACTTAACTTGACTTACTCATTTTCTTGCTGCATGAAGTCATCAAGTTTCACAGCTGTAGAAGCATGATAGCATGGTGTCTTTGGACAGGATGAAACATCTTTCTTCAGGATAACTGGTGGAACCTCTTCATAAAAAGCAGGCAGCTCTCTCACAGATTTTGACTGTGGTTTGGAGTTTACTTCTAAAGGTTTCATTCTGTCAACCCCTTGATTGTCTTTACTTGGATGTTGAAAGATGGATATGCCTGTACCATGAAAGGACCCTTGTGCAGTTGTTGAGCTTGGGTTGTGATCAATGTTGTCTATTGCTGATGTTGTGAAGAGGTTGAATTTGAGTTTTGATGGGCAGACAACTTGTTCCTCAATGTATCTCCTGCATGCTGCATTAGCCACCTCTGTGGAAACCTCCAACACTCTGTCATATGATACAGACATTCCAAAGTCATACATGAAGTCAATCAAGTCTCTTTTCCGTGTCTTGGCATGAAGTGTCATTCCAATATACAAGGGAAGTGGTGTCTCTCTCGATCCTTGTTGTGCAGAAAGGGATGTAGTTCCTTCCTTTGCGCGTTTACTACAGTTGTAAACAAGTAGCTGAGAAAGTGATAAGGCAGTTTGTTTCCTAGCAGTTGTCTGTGAATTAGGGGTTGTTCCTTCCAGAATCATTTCAACAAGAGAAAGTAGAGAGTGTGGAATAGACTCTGCAAAAGGTTTGTGTGTCATTGCCAAAATGTCCTTTCTCACAAGCTGAGCTGCTTTACAGAGTATCTGACCTTTATCATCAAAGTCCTGATCATGAACGGTTCTCAGAGCTTCCCCTACATGTTCTGTGAAGACCAAAAGTGTTTCCCTTCCACTTGAATGAGCTTGGAGATCTGGAAACTCATCTAGTAACTTGTTCTTCAGTCTTGTGCTGTGAATGTCATATTTCAGGCCATGATATTTCAAATAGCTTGAATACACTTTAGACAGTGTTGACAGTTTCAGTACAGGGAGATTTTCTTGTCTACATTCGTCAACATATTGTTTAAGCTGAGCTCTAAAGCTAAACCTTCTTTAAGTCTTTGGGAATGACTGATATCATCTGACTGTATAAGTTCCTCGCTTTGGGTTGCTTTTCTGTATAAATTGGAAAGACATCTCGGTGATATTTTGCATCCTGTGCCATCAAATCCCTAGTACTGAGCTTAGCTAACAGCTGACTATCTTGCAACTTCAAAGCACATTCACAGTACACGTTTGTCAACTTGAAAGGTTGATACACACCTTAACTCTGATTGCAGTCCTGACTGCTCACAAACAAAGCAAAGGTTGCCGTTATCTGCAGTTTTGTTCCTGTCATGAGGTGAACTTCTTACGACTTTACTTTCACAATGTTGTGATGGGGAAAGGCAGTCACGGCATTTACTGTTTGAAGTTTCAAGTTCATTGGACAATCGTCTTTTCTTTGCCCTCTGCAGCATGTTATTGTTGAATTTGAGACTACATGACTTGTGCCAGCGTGCTCTGTGATTTTCAAAGGTGGTGAAAATATTCATAACACCTCCAAAACAACTCAAATTTATGTCCATTGGCAGCTGTCCAAGTTCAGAAAAGACTTGTAAATTACTAGCCATTGTGGCGTAACCGTTTCCTGGTTGGTTCTTAGCATTGGCAGGGCAGATAACAGGATCATTTGTGCATTTCTGGCAAAATACACACAAACTCCAATCCATCTTGGAAGCATCTGTGGATTGTGTTTGACTAGTCATCATCCACGGAATCTGGAAAATAATAAAGCTAAAGCTGGAGAAATGACCAAAATAATAATTAATTTCATGACATGATAGTATGAACTGTCCTTGTCATAACCTAATCCTCATGATTGATATTTTGAGAATTTGAATAACTTATGAACCTGCTGTATTTATATTGATAAAAGAAATATTACACTAATTAGTTATTATCATGGACATGATTTGAACTTGTACACCTAGATGATTTTGAAATCTGAAGCTAAAATTTTCCAAATAACAGTGACATTATTTTGTTTATAAACCATTCTGTCTTTAGAAAATAAACCACATATGGCTTTTACTTAATTGGTAGTGAAATACCATCAAAACTGTAATTCAACAAACATTTTCAATAGAAGTCCCCTCCATCTAAAGAAATAAGATCAGTGGAAGGGAAGTATTATTACACGTAAATTCTACATAGCCTGTGATACCATTATTTTTAAAAATACCAAGTAATCTGAATGATGTAAATTGGGTATTTGTTTGTTTTAGACAATTCTGAAACTATATACCAATCAAGAAGATATACATTATTTGTCTTTTCAAGTATTTAATGTCCCTGCAACTTGTTAGTGATGAAACCCCTAGGTGTCCCTTGCACATAACTAACACAGTGAAAAGAGTTTTACTCACCATTCATGTCTCCTCAGCAACAATGAACATTCTTCTTGCCATGTTGGTAAAATGAATGTAAAATTTTCCAATTATACAGGACTATTTGACTGATTACATCATTGTAATCTTGACTGATGACATAATAGCAAAGTCATAACAAAGGGGAGATCACTCTCACTTCACCTCATTTCTAGTACTTTCCACACAACAAATAACAGTGGCTCAATATTTAACAATATTTTTTTGGAGCTTCATACAAAAATAATAAAACATATTTTTGAGTGCCTCCCTATCTGAAACATGTTAGAATATTATTTTCTTAGTAATTTAACTAAAATTTCACTTGTAACATGTAAATGCACAATTGCATACAAATCATGCCATTATCCGCTGGACTAAAATGTGGTGACCTGAGTTTGTGGTTGGATGATACAGAGTGTTACCTCGACTCAAACATAGGGTCATGGGGACCCCTAATTAATAGTTTTAAGGATCCTTGTAGGCAATACGAGGGTCCTGTGGAGTAACAGGGTCGAGAACTGTATGTTTTGATAATTTCTTTAGTGCCTGGAATGAATCATTGATCATGTGGACTGATGGGTGAAATGATGCACGTAACTGCTCTGAAAGAAACAACCAACTAAACATCTAGCAAAGTCATAGATGTGTTGTGGGTACAGTGAATAATATTGTGCATCCCTCTGGACACAGTGAATTGTTTTTCTGCGTCCATTCTCTACATTTGCTCGTACTGGACGCACATTTAAGCGTCAGGTAAATCCCTGGATCATATATTCAAACATATTCTTACTGGATCAGTGATTGTGGTGACATTCGAAGACGATGGTGTATGTTTTGACTTGAGTTTGTAAAGGTAGTAGAATCTATAATCATGGCAGTAGAGGGACTTGTTCGAGAAGATGCTTCTGAAAGTGGGGACTTTCTTGTGAAGATGCTGCTGAAAGTGGGGACTTCCTTGTGAAGATGCTGCTGAAAGTGGGGACTTTCTTGTGAAGATGCTGCTGAAAGTGGGGACTTCCTTGTGAAGATGCTGCTGAAAGTGGGGACTTCCTTGTGAAGATGCTGCTGAAAGTGGGGACTTCCTTGTGAAGATGCTGCTGAAAGTGGGGACTGAAGATGCTGCTGAAAGTGGGGATATCCTTGTGAAGATGCTGCTGAAAGTGGGGACTTCCTTGTGAAGATGCTGCTGAAAGTGAAGATGGGAAAACTTCCTTGTGAAGATGCTGCTGAAAGTGGGGAACTTCCTTGTGAAGATGCTTCTGAAAGTGGGGACTTCCTTGTGAAGATGCTGCTGAAAGTGGGGAACTTCCTTGTGAAGATGCTTCTGAAAGTGGGGACTTCCTTGTGAAGATGCTGCTGAAAGTGGGGACTTTCTTGTGAAGATGCTGCTGAAAGTGGGGACTTCCTTGTGAAGATGCTGCTGAAAGTGGGGACTTCCTTGTAAAGATGCTGCTGAAAGTGGGGACTTCCTTGTGAAGATGCTGCTGAAAGTGGGGACTTCCTTGTGAAGATGCTGCTGAAAGTGGGGAACTTCCTTGTGAAGATGCTTCTGAAAGTGGGGACTTCCTTGTGAAGATGCTGCTGAAAGTGGGGACTTTCTTGTGAAGATGCTTCTGAAAGTGGGGACTTTCTTGTGAAGATGCTGCTGAAAGTGGGGACTTCCTTGTGAAGATGCTACTGGTGGAAATCAGATGACATAATGTGTATGGTGCTCAAAGTGGAGGTTTATCCATATGGAAATACTAACTGATCAATGTGTTAACATGAGGTTGTAGATTTGAACAACCAGCTATTGTGGCTGGTTTCGAAAATGATGTTTGGGGACATTCAATAAGGAGGTGTACTCATCTGGAATGACTACATGTGTGCATTGCTAGATTCAGAGATTGTGACCATCTTGGAGCTCTGCATGTCTATGGCACTCATTAACGTGGCATACTCATCTGGAATGATAACACATGTATATACTTATCCACTTGTGTTACAAACACTGATTTGACAGCTACCCATCACAGATATTTAGCTTGGTTTCTAAGTTATTTAATATATTTATTGTGAATCAAGTGCATGTTTCTTCTCAAAGGCATGACTGGAATCATGCAAAGAAAGGTTGAGACTGTCAACAGTTATGTAAAACAAAACAATGAAATAGGATGCAACTTAAAGCTCAAATGATGTATGAGTTTGGATGTCAACATTTTCAAGGAATAATGTCAGGATGACAAGTGATTGTGTTTTATTGAAGACATGACTGTGTACTTAATAAGGATTAAACTTGCAGAAAATGGTGCTATGCACTGACTATGCATTTATGTCATTAAAATGTTTTGAGAACTGCAGACCTTGTTATTTTATATTGCATAGCTTGCTAATGTAATACTTTTTTAAAAACCCTGTTTGTAGAATACCTCATATATATTTGCTGGGTTTTTTGTTTAGGGATTTATTGTGGATTGTTTACTTGAATGTATCTTACAGCCAGTCATAACACACATGTCTGTGGACAGGAATGAATGTGGACACAAAACAATTCAGGCAAGATGTTGTCTATATATACTAGCCACACAAAGAAACTGTGCATTGTCAAAATGTTATCCCAGTTGATAAGTACGATAACAATGTCAAAGGTACATATAAACTTTAATGGAGGGATCATGAGACCATAACAAGTCGGGAGAATTTCAATTGAAAAGTCAATCACAATGACGTCACGAGTCCACAAGCGGGACAGGGGTCAAACGACCATGTCACAAGCTCAATAACGGGTATGTCCACCATCGGCATTGAGAACAGCAGTGCATCGACGATGCATAGAGCCTATCAAACGTGCAAGGAAGGCTTGTGGGATGTCACGCCAGATTCTCTCAAGTTCTGTTGCAAGGTCAAGGACATTATCTGGCGGATTAGGAAGACGGCGTAGACGTCGATCCATCTCGTCCCAAACATGCTCTATCGGGGAGAGATCCGGTGAATTTGCAGGCCAAGGCAGTAAGTCAACGTTGTGTTGTTGCAAGAAATCCATAGCAACCCTTGCCGTATGAGGGCGGGCATTGTCCTGTTGGAATGTTAACCCAGGGCCCTGACGTTGCAGAAAAGGAATTGCCACAGGTCGAAGAATCTGATCCCTGTAGCCCACACCAGTTAAGTTGCCCTGAACAATCACCAAAGGAGTTCTTTGGCGTGCTGTTAATCCACCCCAAATCATCACGGAACCACCACCAAAGCGATTCCTCTCCAAGACACAGGCCTGTGCATAATGTTCTCCCACGCGTCTATAGGCACGTTGACGTCCATCACTATGGGACATGTTAAAACTGGACTCATCTGTAAAAACAACATTTCTCCACCAAAACAAGGGTCTGCGGACATGATTTCGGCAACACATTCGGCGAGCTTGTCGATGACGTTGTGTCAGGATAGGCCGTATGGCGGGACGTCGTGGTCTGATCCCGTGATGACGTAAACGTTGTCGAACTGTGTTGGGATGGATACGGCGAAGTCCTGGAATGGTTTGGTCAGTCATCACTGCAGTCTGAAACCTGTGGCGAAGATGGGTCACCCTTATCCATCTGTCCTGTCTTGGCGTTGTTACACGTGGACGTCCAGAACGTGGCCGATCGATGACGTCATTTGTGTTCTGGTAGCGTCTCACCAGTGCATAAATGGTGTTCCGGTGGCAGTGGAAATGTGCAGCCACTTGTCGTTGTGACATTCCCCCACGGACCATCCCCATGGCCTCATGGCGTTGTGCAGACGTGAGCCTTGGCATGCTATGCGTTTCAATAGCCGTTTAATTTTTTGAACGATCGCAAGGGCAGGGGTTGAGCTTTCCAATGTGACAGTATTGTGTGGCATTCATTTGCTCTGTTTCTCTTTCCCGGAATGCACGTGCAACAACGTATTGCATGTCTCAAGGACGAACCCACTGACGTCACCGAACGTGGCACGTGCCTGCATGTTGGATACATGTTACTTATCTCTGAGTTTAAATCCTTATGTGTCTACACAGGTTTGATAAATGTAGATTTTAAATTTTCGTATGCACAGTTTCTTTATGTGCCTAGTATAGTAGGGATGTCACAATACATAAGTTTCATGAATGGATACGTATCACGATACCCATGTCACGATTCGATATGCATCACGATACATATTTTCGCGGCATTATTACGTAAATTTAGTTACGTTTTGAACCTAAATATTTCATATTTCATAATTGTCCATGTAAAGATCAGCATTTTTTATTCTCAGAGATTAAAAAGTTCTAATTTCCCATCTTTGTGCATGAAAAATAATCATTTATAACTCTCATAACCTAAAAAAATCATGATACAATTGCAAAATGTAACCGATACATAAACATTTATACCACCTTCTTTCAAAACTAAATGTCGATACAGTTTTGAATGTATCAATAATTGTATGTCTTAGAAAAAGTATCGATGTGGCATCCGTACTATATAGTTTTATCATCCAAAACTGTATTCCACAGTAGATATCGCTTGTGTGAGATCAGACGATATCTCCTAGGAGATATCGTTTTGACAGTAGATTTTGTACAATGCCCTGACAGTGCTATGACGTCATGAACTTGTTGACGTCACAATGTTATGACATCGCTGCACTACAAATCTAATGGCAGTACTGTGTTCAAAGATGTACATTTTTCATTGAAAACTAATGAAGAGTGATTGTGGATGATAAATAGAATCTCACCCTCCTGTCTTCTGATATCAAATATAACAACACTCGTTGATAAAAGTAAAAATATCCTCGGCAAGACTCGGATATTTGTTACTTTATCAACTCGTGGTGATATATTTGATATCAAAAGACACTCGGGTGAGATTCTCTATTTATTATCCAAAGCTAGTGTAGACAAGAGATACCCCAGGAGATATTGCTGCCATGAAGTTGCATCAGAATGTTCTACAGACCATTGTGATGGCAAAGGCTCCACAATCAAATGACGTCACTACGCTCTCTGCCACTGAAACACGGATGCATGGTGATATTTTTACACTTAACAATCCTGTTATTGCTATTTACAGACAGAATAGGTTAAAAGTTGAGTAAGTTACAGTAAGTATAATCTGAGGATCGATACTTTTGATATCAAATCAATATTAAACATATCTTGTTAAAACTGTCTAAAGACTCGTAAGACGGCTATTGAACCTCACATCATGCCACGACTCACTACTGCACAATAGGAGGCTATTGGGATGGCCTGTGGGGAAGGTCTCGACTTCAGGTGGCTTCGTATTTCCATTGCTCCCGAAACACCATTTCAGCACTGTTGAAACGTTACCAATGCAATAATGAAGTCGCCGATTGCATACGTGCAGGACGTCCACGTTTCACAACGTCAAAACAGGTCAGATGGATACGGGTGGTCCATCTCCGGCACAGCTTCCACACTACATTGACCACTGCGCAAACCATTCCATGACGTCGACGGTAACTACCCCACACAGACAGAAATCGCTTTCATCATCACGGGATACGACCACGTCGTCCCGCCATACGATCTAACCTGACGCAACGTCATCGAGAAAAGTGTCAAAAGTGGTGCCGAATTCATGTCCGCCAACCTCGATTGTGGTGCAGGACTGTTGGTCTGCTGTTCACGCTGCTAACGATGTTACTGAGGTTGTGACATCGTTGCTTGACCCCTGCCCCACATTTGAATTTGAATCTTGGACATGGTTAATGGTTTTTTTGATGATAATTGAAATGGGATTGTCCAAACACGCCATGTTGAATCACAATTGTGAAGGTTCCTGCTCCTTTTACATTAGGGAGCACCGACGGATGAGTCACAAACCCTAGACTTTGATTTAGTCGCTGAATATATATAATTCGGATAGTAGCAAGTAAACCCATTTAAATTGAAAAGGAGCCCCAGTGAGACCAGAGATTCAGGACCTGAGGAAGTCTAGACTTGCTTCATTTAGGGCTTTAGCATTGCAGGGAGGGCTAGGCATCTGGGAAAATATTGTGGTTCAGGGACTGTGAGACAGACTACATTGCAGGGAGGGCTAGGCATTGGGGAAAATATTGTGGTTCAGGGACTGTGAGACAGACTACATTGCAGGGAGGGCTAGGCATTGGGGAAAATATTGTGGTTCAGGGACTGTGAGACAGACTACATTGCAGGGAGGGCTAGGCATCCAGGGACTGTGAGACAGACTACATTGCAGGGAGGGCTAGGCATTGGGGAAAATATTGTGGTTCAGGGACTGTGAGACAGACTACATTGCAGGGAGGGCTAGGCATTGGGGAAAATATTGTGGTTCAGGGACTGTGAGACAGACTACATTGCAGGGAGGGCTAGGCATTGGGGAAAATATTGTGGTCCAGGGACTGTGAGACAGACTACATTGCAGGGAGGGCTAGGCTGGGGCATTTCAGGGTCTGTGAGACGGACTACATTGCAGGGAGGGCTGGGCATTGGGGAAAATATTGTGGTTCAGGGACTGTGAGACAGTCTACACCAACCCCTGCCTTCCATTTTTGAGGAAGCTGCGGTGGCTGAGTAGATTAGATCGTTGACTTTGGGTGCTAGCGATTAGGTGCCTGTCTCTGAAAGTTTGGACTCGAATCCCAGATAGGATATAACCCCTAAAAGTACCAGGATCTGTACTGTAATCGGAATCGGAATAGTGAGTGAGTGCTTTTACGCTGCTTTTAGCAATATTCCAGCAATATCACGGAGGGGGTACACCAGAAATGGGCTTCACACATTTTACCCATGTGGGGAATCGAACCCGGGCCTTCGGCGTGACGAGCGAACACTTTACCCACTAGGCTACCCCACCGCCCCGAATCGGAATAGTAATCACAATTATAACATTTACCTTGTTGGTAAGCATCCTGTTCCAGAAGTCAACATTCCTATTGGTTGGATATATTGCTTGATAGTGTGACGTTGCAGGTCAAAGCGTAAGCAGGTGCAAGATTACTACAAACGCGGACTAGTGTTGTTCAGTACACTGTCGGATATATTTAGACAATTAAAAGAAACCAAATATCGCAGTGTGAAGGATTTGTGATGTCACTAACATGGTTTACACATAAAGGCGACAATTTATTGATGTCAACTTCTTTATTTTGAGGAACACGATGTTTCTGAGTCTAATCTTACTCCTTCATCATTCACCCGATAATTCACCTGATAATTCACCCGATAATTCACCTGATAATTCACCCGATAATTCACCTGAGGAGTGGAGGGGAATATACTCAGAAACGACGTGCTCCTCACAATAAAGAAGTTGACATTCATAAGTTTCCGCCTTTATGTGTATCACTGCTAAATGCCCTTCAAAGACTTCAAGGGGCGATGGGGTAATCTAATGGTCTAAACGCCGAAGACCTGGGTTCGATTGCCCACATGGATACAATGTGTGAAGAATTCCCGCGTGATATTGCTGGAATATTGCTAAAAGCGGCGTAAAAACATACTCACTCATTCACTCACTCAAAGACTATAATTTATACTGTTATATATTTCTCTTAAGCATGCAGCTTACAGCTAGGATGCTTTTTTTAGATGTTGATTTGGCTTTTCCAAACTATGGGAACACCCCGTGAAGATTCGGGGCGAAATTGGCCTTAAGCAACTCGTGCTTGTCGCAACGGAAGCAACTAACGGGGGTCAGGCTCTTTGACATGGTGGACACATCTAGTCGTCCCCCAGATCGCTGCTTCTGAAATGGCTACACTGCCTAGTCTAGACACAATTATTGACTGACCCCCGACATTTAGCTGGAATACTGTTGAGAGCAGCGTTAACTCCTCCATCGATGACTCCAGTTACAGTAACATCCCAGTTAGTTTAGATTTCATCCTGACAGACACACAAGTAATCTAAACCGTACCACCTTATGTTTTGCCATCATATATGGGACATTAACAGAGCGTAGCTTTACAAGGGAGAACGACCGTCTAGATACGTCACTGCCTTAGATCCATCTATACGAATCAAACCGAGAAACGCAGCATAAACCTAATGACAGACAAAGGCTTTAAAGTTCCATCCAAGAACCAAACAAACACCTGACCCCGAACACGGGCAGCTTCGCTCTAAAAGACCACGCGATACACATCTGGGTATAAGTGAGTCAATAAGGGAAACTAGCAATGCATAGGATCTAAAATAATAACGGGAAAGCTTTCAGTGGTTTTCACTGTCTCCATTCCCTTTTTATCATATTATGTATAGGTTAATCACCTTTACAAGGTAGTTATTTAAATAACTACCGTAGTGAGGGTGATTAAACGGTTTACACCACGAGGGCGTACTTGTTTAATACGTGTGTAATGTATTAGGCATGATGAAGATTATCAAAATGAGTACAATTTTATTGTTTTTAGATAGAAATAATTGCCCTAGGGCAGTTGTTCAGTTACGCTAATAAAACTCTTCCAAGAACAATGGACATAACTTTCCCTAGTGGTTTAACTGTGGTCACCAGTTGCAACCTGGCTGGTACAGATTCTCCGGGGGTGAGGTAGCACCTACAGTGACCATAATTCCATTGTGGTTCCAAGTCAACGATCTGAATAAATGACATTTTTCTTTTGAGGACGGCTTTGCAGATATTTTTTTTCAACCATCTTTATGCCAAATTGGTCAGTATATGGGCACCAGAAATGGGCTTTACACAAGTCTAAAGCATGCAATGATGTCCTTTGCATCAGAACCGGTTCCGTGACTAACATGGGTTCCTTCTCACATGTCCTTGCGGCTGCTGAGTTGGTGTGCTTATAAGCCCTACCAGCAGTGTGCCATAGTATAGAATGGCAAGTTTGGTTGTGGCAGAAGGATGACGATTAAGGCAGACATGATTCACGGGTCCAGAAGGTCCTTCCGAGGGCTTTATTGTCGAGATGGGATCTAACACCAGCTGCGTCATCCTTTGATTATCAGTTCTACCTGAAACAGGATAACATCCACCCATTGCCTCTACACCAGGATGCCATAATCGAATTATAGGCTGTGCCACCGCTCCTTAGCCAAGGGAGGTGAGTCCTACCGACAAATTCAGGGGAGGTAACTCTTATCTGACATGTCTGGAAAGACAAGAAGACTTGGACTGATAGCAGAATTTCATTATCAGTGGAGCTCATGAAATTACCTAGGAGTTCAAACTGACATGAAAAATTCTCAATAATTATGAACCGAACTATACTTACAAGGCTTAAAAGTAAAACACCTCCAGGTACCAACCTCCTTCAGTATAAATCCGACTATATATAGACTGTATATCATGTGCTTGTCTGTCCAAGTGCACGGATTTTGTCTGTGATAGGCAAATGTACGTGCGTGCTGGCATCTGTTTCAGCTGACTTTAGTTTTGGTTGGTTTGTTGTTTTACGCCGCACTCAGCAATATTCCTGCTATATGACGGCGGTCTGTAATTAATCGAGTCTGGATTAGACAATCCAGTGATCAACATCATGAGCATCGATCTACGCATTTTGGATGCGATGACGTGTCAACCAATTCGGCGAGCCTACCACCCGATGCCGTTAGTCGAATGAGATCAATTCTAACCCGGATCTTCACGACTTCTGACTTTATCAGAAAGCCAGTTATGGCGCATTACCTCATTCCGAACGTTTATTGTGAATGATTAAGTGGTTGTTACGTTTTAACTGTCTTGTTACATGTAACCACTGTTTAATGTCATTGTGTATTCGTGACATTGTGTCTTCACATATTTCCTTCGCCCTATAGATAATGTCAGTTTTCACTCTCTATTATAAACTAGACAAAAATAATTACTTCAGACCTAAACGGTTATACAAACAGACAGCAAGTGCATTTCAAAAAATGTCAGTGCAGTGCCGGTGACATGCTATTAATTTAAACGCATACGTGATCGACCTCCAAACATTTTAGTTGTGGTCATGTTGATGGTTAAGCATTTGCGACAGAGATATAAAGATAAAACAAAATCCTTGTTGTGTTTTCTGGTACACGAGCATGGGAATAATCATCTTGCCATTGACCCCTGGCTGCGGGTTATATAAGCTTGTGGCACAGCAGATCAAGGTATTCAGTTGGAAATGCCACTCCTCACAGCGTTGTTGTGGATCTTCCACGCCTTGTGCACTGCAGGTACTCCAAGTGCTGCAAGTAAGTATGCACCTATACCATTCGATCATCGAAGTTTGATCGACCTATGGTGTAAATATAGAACGTGAGGGCAAAAATATACCAGTCTTGACTATCCTCAGAACTAATTCCGTTTGGTGTAAAGGGGAATATAGCTGTGAAAAATTATTTGAAACGATCACTGAACATCAGTGATGACACCAGGTGTTCGCGAAAAGGGTAAGCATGAACTACAGTTATAAAAAGTTACTCAAAAGCCCACTCATTTTTGTGTGTAAATAATAAAGAAGTTGCACATCCATATCAAGGTGTGTATAATAAACAAGTTGCACATCCATATCAAGATGTGTAAATAATAAAGAAGTTGCTCATCCATATCAAGGTGTGTATAATAAGGAAGTTGCACATCCAAATCAAAGTGTGTAAATAATAAAGAAGTTGCAGATCCATATCAAGGTGTGTAAATAATAAAGAAGTTGCTCATCCATATCAAGGTGTGTATAATAAAGAAGTTGCACATCCAAATCAAAGTGTGTAAATAATAAAGAAGTTGCAGATCCACATCAAGGTGTGTAAATAATAAAGAAGTTGCAGATCCATATCAAGGTGTGTAAATAATAAAGAAGTTGCAGATCCATATCAAGGTGTGTAAATAATAAAGAAGTTGCAGATCCATATCAAGGTGTGTAAATAATAAAGAATTTGCACATCCATATCAAGGTGTGTAAATAATAAAGAAGTTGCACATCCATATCAAGTGTGTTGTATTACCCTACCAACATTTAAATGCCTATCAAACATACACTCATTTTAGTTCGTTGTGCGCATTTCGATTGAAATATACTGTTAGTGGACCAAAAAACCTCGGGCAACGTTTCACAAAGCTATCGTAGCGCTACGACTGTCGTAAGTCTATGTTACAGTATAGGAGATACGAATGCTACAAGAACAGTTACGAGATCTTAGGCTTACGACAGCTTTGTGAAACGGCGCCCTATATCGTAATATCTGCCAGATCGTTTTAAGCATGTTCGTGATAAAGGTACTTAAATGAGTGTTGTTAATGAGCTACCATGTGGCATGTTTGTTTGGTCGTTGTTCATCACGGTTCTCGGCCAGTTTACAACAATACGACGCCTGTTTGTAAAATTATATAGTCGGTGTCAAACAAATCATTGGCTGTCATAACGGACACTTCTAGGCGACGTTAACTGTTAGGTGTTCGCGTAATATCTTCTCAATAGGGGCGGTGGGGTAGCCCTGTGGTTGAAGCTTTAGTATGTCACGCCGACAAAAATACCGTAAAATACGCCGGCTATAACAAAAAGAGACCATCCATTTATGTTCGTTATAATCGTATTTCGTTATACGCAGCTCGACTAAAATAAATCAATATACTAAGTTTATAACGAACACACTTCTAACGAACTGACGGATATAACGAACTGTTTTCTTTGTCCCCGCCAATGACTATATATTTTAGTCGAAAGGCGTAAAACTAACTACGGTTATAACGAACTAAAATGAGTGGTTCCTTTGAGTTCGTTATGACCGTAGTCTACTGTACAGTAAGTGACCAGGACAAAACAGCCCAGTTCGTTACATCCGTCGGTTCGTTATAACCATGTTCGTTACGATCGTAGTATCAAAACAGATAATGGAGACATGTGAATATCTTTCAATACGGTACATATGAGTGTTTTCTTTTCACACAGATACCACACCAAGCCCCGAACAAGGTGAGTTTAAGCTGTCTTTTCTTATTAGAGATTCCCTCGCTCAAATTTGCATATCTAATGTCTCAGTCTGAAATTCAACTTGGCCAGTAATATTATATAAATATTTTAAAATTAAAACGTTTGATTGAAACCAGGCAAATATTCGAAAAGCACAGAATCAACATCTCCGTTTGGTCATTCGCAGTTTTAACCCTACTCCTATATCCCGACAGGAAACTGCCCCGATGGCTGGCTACCCTACTACAATGAGGCAGACAGGTGCTATTTTCTAAGCAATACGGTCAAGTCATGGCCAGATGCTTTATCGGACTGCCGACGACAGGGAGCAGATCTGCTAAGCATCCACAGTGACGAAGAGAACACATATATTTCAAGTACATATCCATTCAATTACAAACAAAATAACAAAATATGCGGGCATATTGCTCCCAAGTTTTTGTCGTCAACAAATAAAACAATTCTCAACTTCGGGATATACATCAGGGTGGTACAATAACGGCACTTCAGAGCCGGATAACATCTATCTCATATATTCTCGTGTGTCTGATTACATGTCATGGACTTTACTTTACTTTAATTTCTTTAATAAAATTGCTAACTAGCAAGCACGAGAAACATATTCAGGCACTATTCATTCACTTTTTTAGCACCATTAATTCACTGTTTAGGCACTATTCATTCTCTTGTCAAGCACTATTCATTCACTATTTTTGTACTATTCAATTACTGTTCAAGCACTATTCATTCACTGTTCAAGCACGATTCAGGCACTTTTCAAGCACAATTCAGGCACTACCCTAAGTAACGACAGTGATAAATGCCATCATTATCGAAAACACATATTGCTGATGTGAGACATCGATATTTCAGCTTCAGTCACTCAAGGAACAGCATGGATTGGACTTAACGACTTGAGCCGAGAAGGAGTTTACAGCTGGACTGATGGTTCACCTCTAAATTTCGCCCGTTGGGGACCCGGTAATGTTGCCCCTCCCCCCTTCTCTCTCTCTCTCTCTCCAGGGCCGTAGTTAACTTTTCTTAATGTGGGTCTAGGGGGTTGGGGTGGTAGTATCCACGTTCGAGGCCGAGGATCTTGGGTGGAATGAGGGTTATGCACCACCTGGAATTTTTTTAAATTAGATGCTCTCCATTGCATTTTCTTGCTTTCTGAAGGTAACATGACTCCATTTATGTAATATCCATTTTTGCATAAAATATTATGTTTTCCTTCTACGTTTGACAATTTTTTTTCATGTTTTTAAAAAAGTTTCTTTGTTCAAAATTGTAGCATCTGTACATTATGTTCTGAACTAAACTGTATAAATATGTGTAGACATATCTGTATATATGAGCCAGAATCGAATTCAAGATCTTGACCATTGTGTTCCAATGTCTACATGACCTAGCGCCTCAGTACCTCTCTGAACTCATCTCAGTGTACACACCACCACGACAGCTGAGATCACATCAACAGTTCCTCCTAACAACACCCCCTGTCAGTCTCAAGAACTATGGTCACAGATCATTCAGCTATGCTGCTCCTTCACTGTGGAACAGTCTTCCCATAACCATCAAAACAGCAAAACTCTTGACTTATTCAAATCCTCATTGAAGAAATATTACGAATGACTTGTGCAATTGCTGCAGTTTTTTTTAGCTTTACACACGGGGCACCATGAGCATACACTAGTGTGTGGAAACGGCGCCATACAAGTGGACATTATTATGATTATATGCAAAACAACTGTTTTGTTCAGCTTAAATATACAATAGCTACGGTCTCTCTCTCTCTCTCTCTCTCTCTCTCTCTCTCTCTCTCTCTCTCTCTCTCTCTCTCTCTCTCTCTCTCTCTCTCTCTCTCTCTCTCTCTCTCTCTCTCTCTCTCTCTCTCTCTCTCTCTCTCTCTCTCTCTCTCTCTCTTGTTTAGTCACAAATTTGTAAGATCTGCTCATGCCTTTTGCTAGATGAACCGGATAATATGTCTCCGGCCGAGGACTGCGTACAGGTAAACTTCGGATCACCTGGCTTTTGGAATGATCTCGGCTGCAGCTCAACTTTACAATTTATATGCATCAAGGAAGGTAACTTAATTTCGTATTAGTATTAACCACAGCAATTTTACATTAGTGTTTTTGATTCATTACGTTTGTACAAACATTTGTCATTTCAACTGAATCAGGACAAGTATTAATCCCACTGGCTAATTAATAGACATTAGAGATGTGGCGTGGAAACTCCTGGATGAGAAAACAGAGGAAACCCAGGCCATCTATGTAAAGGTTGTGGAAATGTGGGACCAGCATCCCATAACTAATGAACAGATTATAGACATACAAAGGAAAGTCGTGAAAACGGTTGTAGAAACAACCAAGCTCAGCATCTCATAAGGGATGGCAATTGAGGGATTCTAGACAAACACATATCATGGTTACAGGTATAGTGGTGAAAAGGTTGTAGAAATTAACAACTGAGATCATGGGACCAGCATCCCATAACTAATGAACAGATTATAGACATACAAAGGAAAGTCGTGAAAACGGTTGTAGAAACAACCAAGCTCAGCATCTCATAAGGGATGGCAATTGAGGGATTCTAGACAAACACATATCATGGTTACAGGTATAGTGGTGAAAAGGTTGTAGAAATTAACAACTGAGATCATGGGACCAGCATCCCATAACTAATGAACAGATTAAAGACATACATAGGAAGGTCGTGAAAACGGTTGTAGAAATAACCAAGCTCAGCATCTCATAAGGGATGGCAATTGAGGGATTCTAGACATACACATATCATGGTTACAGGTATAGTGGTGAAAACAGTGCCGACAGAACCATCAACATCAAGGGCAACGCCAGCAGTGACAGTAGATGGTGAGCAATGTTTGTTTAATATTGAAACCAGTTACATTTACCTTATCCCGTGTAAACGAAATCGTTTCAGCATAAAGCGTTTGACTACATATTTGGAACTTTAAAAGTTCTATCACTTAAACGGTTCCCAGGAGAAGCAATTGTCGGAAAATACCTTAGATAAGGTACTCTGATCAACTGGGATACCAGCAATGTATGCAGTGGAAAACTAGTTACAGGCAAACGTCTTATAAAATAATGCTACACTCTCCAGTAGTATACTATTTTTCATTTACGAAACTACAACTTTGCAGCGGACCCATGCACGAACTACTCCACACTTCTAGAGGGACTACGAGATACCAATCTGGGAACAAATAAGTCATCCGCGTTTCTCTGTGATGACCAGTTACAGCCTGGCTGGTACAGATTCTCCGAGGGTGAGGTAGCAATCTCCAGCGTCCATAAATACCATTGTGGTACCAAGTCAACAATCTGGATGAATGACAAGTTCCCTTCCGTTGAGGACGGCATTGCAGAAAAGAAGTTTTGTTTCAACCATCTTGACTTGACGCCGAATGGATGTCTGTGGTCAGAGCAGGTGCCCGTGAAGAACTGTAGAGGAGAGTTCATGGTGTATCATCTGCCCTTGGAGACAATTCTCTGTCCCATGGCGATTTGTACAGGTATTTGGGCGAGGCTGCCTGTATTGTTTTTTTTCCAGCAGATTTCATACCAAATATACCTCCTTCATACCCATTTGGTATTCTTCTGACACATCATGGAATGAAATTGAAGTTACCTGGTATTGACGAGAGATAGAACTTTCTCGCGTGATGACAACTGACTTTCAACACTTAAAAGTTTCATGCATAGCTTGAATTTGCGGTAATTCATGTAAAATCAAAACGTATGTTATGATAGACACTACATAATTCAATATCTGTGAACGGTTCTCATCATCATATGCCATTCTGTATTGTCATACTTCTTATCTTTGCGTCAAGTTTGATAAAATAATAATAGTTCTAGTCCAAAGACCATCTAATTAATTAATAGGTGAAGGTTTTTGGAGGTATTTATCTTTGAAGAAAACTGTATTTAGGTGCATCATCCCATGGCAAAAGGGTGCTGTTAAATTTGGATTATAGTCTGATCTATTATCTATACGCTACAAGGGTAATTCGTATATAGCTGTATTGTTCTGAACAAGGGACTAATTTGCCGTCAAATAATCATCGAACCTGAAACATGTGATTATAGTGAATATGATAAATGGCGACTGTGTGATGTAAATTGATGAAATAACCAGGTTCCCGATCAGGCGCGTAGCAAGCCATTTTTTTCGTGTAAGCCCGATAGGTCGCAAAGCTTTATATTTAGGATAGCATTGAGGGCTTGCCCAAAGTTTCTACCATTAATATCATGGACCCCTGCCGATCGTAGCGTTACGAGCTGTCGTAACTATATTGTTTATCACAGGATTATGAATGACGTAGAGCTACGAACGCTTTGTGGAGCGGTGCGACGATCTGTCACTCAGGACGCTAGAGAACAGATTGTTCCGGTGTTAATTACAGTCCTGTACTGATCACGACTTTCCTTAAACCTTTCTGTATTTTTTAATTAGGCAACTGCATTACATTGGGGATTTGAGAGTGATGTTACTAACGTCAAATCCCTAAAACTACGAGTACCCAATGGGACTCAGTACTCTTGCTGCTGTCAATCGCTCTTTAATGTGCTTCGCCGAGTGGCCCTCGAGGACCAAAAACTTTGTGACTGCTCTGTACTCAAGCTTATCCATTCTGTCGTGTCAATATGGGTACGTGTGATTAGCTGCCACGTGACCGAAAACTAGCGCCAATATCAATATTACGTTAATGTGAATGATATAAACATTCGTTTTATCATACAGTTATTTTTATCATGCACATATCAGAAGTAATTTAGGCTCATTTTTTTGTAGCCCCTCGTATATGTAAGAAGTTTAAAGGCATCAAACATTCTATTTCTAAATTAGTCATATATTTGAGCTGTCTGACAAGGTCTGCTACTTTCTGTTACTTAATGCATCCATTAAACCTTGAATGATACAGGAATGACTTAAATAATTTGACACGTGATATCATAGTCACCATGATATCCAAACTACTTGTAAATGTTTGATTTGTCTGTCATGGCTTGCAACATTTTGGCTGCTTCTTTAATTGTTTTCTTCTTTCAGATGCGTCCATTAAACCTTGCAGTGAATATGAACTATCTGGGAGTGGATTTCCACCTTGTACAAGTAGGCATTTACTTCAAATAATACATGCGTTAGCTATAGCAGTTGGCAAATAAGATATCTCTCTATTTGAATAGTTAATGGGTTTGCTCTTCATATTCGTTAATTGCTGTATTATTATCACATTTTGAATTTAACTTTCTTGGTGACTGATTTACAGAAATACCGTGTCCACCTGGAAAGACGTCACCATCTGGGTTCAAGCCATGTAGAGGTACGACTGTTACTGGCATGAAACAGATTAATCTACCAAACTATTAACTGGAAACCTATCTGTGTCCGATCTATGTATCTGTATAGGGGCGGTGGGGTAGTCTAGTGGTTAAAGCGTTCGCTTGTTACACCTAAGACCCGGGTTTGGTTCCCCACAGGGGTACAATGTGTGAAGCCCATTTCTGGTTCCCGTGCCGTGATGTTGCTGGCATATTGCTAAAAGCGGCGTAAACCTAAAATCACTCACTCACTCACTTATCGTGATAGCTCGGTTGTCATCACATTATGAAGTCTTGCTGCATATTTGTACACGTCTGGGGTCATGATGGAAGACAGTTCCTGTTGTTACCTCCGAACTGTTCTATCAAAACCTGTAAAGTCTACCTATCCTACACGTTATGTGTAGCCAGTAGAATATAATGAGTATGCTTGAGGGATATGGTTGAAATATGTCAGCAACATATTGTTAATGTATTTCAGATATGTACCCTGTTATTACTGGACGGACTCTACTCACTGGTCCAGAAGAAATAGATGGGTCATACCAGCACACGTGTACATTTGAGAGTGGCGATAATTCCAGTGATGCACGATTCCTTGTCAAATGGCTTATGAATAACGTCGTCGTTCAAAATGTGACTCAACATGGAGGCAACAGAACCAGCTTCTTCGATGTGAAAATGTGGACTGGTCATGTCAATGAGAATGTAAGATCATGAGGTCTCTATCAGTTAGTTAACTACTAGTTCTCTCGAGTGTAGTTAAAGCCAGACGTAAGATTGTTTGTCGGTTGTTAATGCCTCATTCAGCAATTTATGGCGGCGGTCTGTAAAGAATCGAGTCATGAGCATGGATCTGTACAGATGGGATACGATGACCTGTGTCAACCAATTGTAAGTCAGCGAGTCTGACCACCCGATCTGTTATATAGCTCCTTTGCATGCACACATTTAATTACAGAAGTATATTTGCTTATGTAAGTAAATTTACTTATGGTAAGTACATTGACCATGTAAAGGTCACAAAACGAATTTACTCACGGAAGTTTTTATACTCCTGGAGTAAATTTTCACCAGCTCCAGAGGTAAAGTAAAAGTATATTTACTCCTGGAGTATTTTACTCAAGGAGCAAATTGATCTTGTTAATGACACTTTGGTCGCCGACAAGCATGGGTTGCTGAAGACCAATTCTAACCTGGATCTTTACGCGTTCCACAGGACAGGGGGATGCACATGATTAATGTGTCAATGCCAACTGATGCATATTGAAGAAAACATTTGTGAAGAAATAGTTAAACACAACCTGTCACCAATTTCCTTTCAGTAAAGAAAATTAACCATTATACAAAGTCGAGCAAGAGAACTATATCCTGGTGTAGGCAGAACACATATCTGTGTATAATAGCATAATCGCCACACCACGTCTTCATTGCAGCTTGGATGTTCAGTTCAGTCGTACTTCGAAAACACGTCTTCCGTGCTAAGTACCGAGTTCCACAGCACCAAGTACTTCGGCGGAATAAAGGTCAGTGTAATGGTTCTGCATTAACTTACTGTAATAACTATATTATATTCCTGTAGACGTTCTATGGGGTAGTCAAAACTGTTCATAGCCCAGCGAATTCACATGTTAGTTGGTTTGTTGTTCAACGCCACACTCTGCAATATACCAGCTATGTGTTGACGGTCTGCAAATAATCGGGTCTGGGACAGACAATCCAGTGATCAACATCATGAGTATCGATCTACGTAATTGGGAACCGATGACGTGTGTCAAACAAGTCAGCGAGACTGACCACCCGATCCCGTTAGTCGCCTTAGCATGGGTTACGGAAGACCAAGTCTATCCCTGATTTCACATGTGATGTACAGTGTATGCATGCATGTAACATTGTTGTCCTATATCCATCCAACATGGGGTGTCTTAGTTTGGCATGTTCGTTTATTGATGCTTGTGTTTAGGTTGAACCATCACCGCTGACTCTTCGCGAAGGAGTCGACCAAACCATCACAGTTATCTCGACACTGCCAGTGGTATGCGACAATGCAACAAGTGACTCTTGTAAAGTTGTTCTGGAAACAGTTGCCCCAGGTAAACTTTTGCTCTCGTCAACTTGACATCATCATACGTCATTACATCACTTGTCTGGAGATACTGGTCTCTATTCGAGCTTCGTCATTACATCACTTGTCTGGAGATACTGGTCTTTATTCGAGCTTCGTCATTACATCACTTGTCTGGAGATACTGGTCTTTATTCGAGCTTCGTCATTACATCACTTGTCTGGAGATACTGGTCTTTATTCGAGCTTCGTCATTACATCACTTGTCTGGAGATGCTGGTCTTTATTCGAGCTTCGTCATTACATCACTTGTCTGGAGATACTGGTCTTTATTCGAGCTTCGTCATTACATCACTTGTCTGGAGATACTGGTCTTTATTCGAGCTTCGTCATTACATCACTTGTCTGGAGATACTGGTCTTTATTCGAGCTTCATATATACCCGACCAAAACACCTTCGGGCTTTTCTTACACGTAAAGCTTACATAATTCCTCAATTCTAATTGGCTTCCTTGAATATCAAACCTCGGACACATTTATATGTTTGGAAACCACCTTGGAGTATGCCCAACCTTCTGTTTAGGTTTGTTCATCGGGGGCGAATGTCAGTTAGTGTTGACAGCCTCCAACTGGGACGAAGACTTACACGAATCACGATTTAACCTGAGTCTTGGAACACAAGTAGATCCTGCTGTTAAACCAGCGCAAACACTGTCAATATCGTTTGCCACCATGTCAAACAACGTACCTGGACTCGAGTACTGGAGCGGCATCACGATACCGCCAACCAAGGTGAGGGCTTACACATGTCTTACCTGAATGGTCCTACAATGTATTTGGCATGGGGTAAGGTAAATGAAAACCGTCAGGTAGAAGTAACAACGACATTAATTTCTGAATACTTAATGAAAGGTCAGTGATGTCAAGTAATGTGTTCACACTGGGTACATCAGTACTTGCAAGTAAATATATAATTATATTAGCACAATTAACACAAAAAAGTAGTTAAATATTGTGGCATGATACTTATAAACATAATGTCAATCATTTACAACCTCTAAAATATGGAAAATGATTCAATTGAGCAAATGTAAATATTCTCGCCCATGGGCGAGGTAGGTTAAATTTGAGTTTAAAAAAACAACATTTTTCAATTTTTCATCCTGATCATATGTTGATGATAACTGCACATAGAATTTTGTCAAATCCTTTGTCAGAAACTGGCCACAGTGCGTTTGGGTTTCCAGAATTTGATTGCGTTATATATTATTCGAAGTAAAATAGAATTCGCCTGTTATCTTGATGTGGACACTTGTTTATCGTCGTGTCAGGTTAGAGAAAGGTGTAGCAGAGGTCATCATGACCAGACAGTAAAGTTCTGATAGTAAGATACAAATGAAACTCGGTTGACATAACAAGTGTAAATGTTGCTTGGAAGAAGACAAAAGCGACAGCAGACTCATAGTTATAATTTGTCATTACAGCATGCTTCTGAAAAGTTTTTAAACATATTTCTTCTGTATTTTGTAACCATTAATATTTCATTATATCCATATGGTTATTTGTTTTAATCAAAATGCCCAAGGTGTAAACGAAACATATCACTGATTATATAGGTATTGAACACGGATACCAGATTCTCCACTTGCGTGGGATCAGGAGACCCTCATTTCACGTCCTCCTTCAACCCTGGCATTTTCCATGAACTTGGGTAAGTGAAGAGATGGACTTCAAACTTTGTTTCACATTCAATTAATAGCAATGAAATAGTCAATATAGCACATTCGCTTCCACTGATTTACAAACCTGAAACTTGAAACGAGGAGACCAGGGTGACGCTTCATGTGTTTTCATATTTAGTTCTGTGTATAAAGATTCATTTGAAAGAACCCAGCTCTACACATGGCCGTTTAAAGAGGGAGGGCTGATTTTCAGTGATCCATGCATACATTTGTCATAGTTGTTGTTAGCTTCACATCCAAAGAATCCGTTTCTGAGGACAGTCAGAACTGGTTATTCTTTTCCACTGACGTTGCATATGTATATGTATTATTAGGCACTTATCCTGTATGTAACAATGTTACAGGGTCACCTACTACAACCTGTACCATCTTGGCGACTTCAACTTTGCCAGTGACACCAGAGCTCAGCTTGCGGTATTCCTTGGCTATATATTCCGTGCTATATAAATATGCATTTTATATGAAATAGATCTACATCCTTTATATCAAAATAGTCAGAGGATGTGCAGATATCTAAAATTTACATAACTACAGACACCTTGATACTTTTGGTTAATTCGCCCTAAACCACCTATCAGTTGTTTGCACCAAACTCCAGGCCTGCATGTCCATTCTATCAGTAATGGTATATATATTGAAATGATATGAATATGTATGTATGAAAACTAAAGTAATCACATCGATCTCCTGTTTCAGGTACAAGCCCGTATGTCTGTTTATACTGGAACGGGACTCCCTATGATTTGCGCTGTTGCTGTGCAAAAAGGTGATGATGTCATCTTCATCGATAGTTGCCAGAGGTCCGTCCCCTCTATCAGAGCAAACCACGTCATAACTGACGGTTCAGTACAAGTTTGCGGCAGCAACGAATATCAGGTACATATGTTTCTCTCTGGTACTTAATCAACGTATGTTTTTCAGAATATGTTGCAATGTTCACGGTTATATATAAATATGAAAATGTACATTTTCGGACCATGGTACTGCCATTAGACTTGCAGTGCAGCAATGTCATAGCATTGTGACCACTTCGGGCTTTTGACGCCATAGCCTTGTGAATCATGTATAATTGATGACGTCAGGGCATTGTACAAAATTTACTGTCAAAACGATATCTTCTTGGAGATTTCGTTTGATCTCACACAAGTAATATCTCCTGTGGAGCACAGTTTGGGATGATAAATTGCAATGTTCACGGTTATATAATTATGCAGTTGGATTGTTTTTTATTTTCAGATTACAACAGACCTTGGACACAGAATAAGCGTCATTGCACAGTCCTCCATGTACACGGTGACTATAACCTTCCCCCATGGCGTTGTTCCGCTGGAGGCGTTTGACGTAAACAACAAAACGACATATCAGGAAGTGTGCAATCCAAGCGTCAGAGTAAACGGTATGGCCACGTTCAGGACTGGTGGAGTCATTGCAGGTTCCACAGTCGGATACTTCAGGTGGGTTCATCACTTTGTTTCACAATTAGATTCCTTTGATCTTTGCTCTGAGGTGAGGTGAGGTGAAATTGGGTTTAACGTCGTGCTTGAGAATATTTCGCTCATATGACGACGTGCATGCGTGTGTTTGTGTATGTGCGGCTGCTTGTACTAGCCAAGACTGAAGCTGGTTTTATAGTGCTAGCACACTGAGATACCATGCCACAGTGAAGCATGAATACCCCACTCAGACACATTATACTGACTCCGAGCCGACCAGTCCTTGTTGTACCCATTAATGCCGAGCGCCAGGCAGGGACCAATAAGTACCTTATTTTAACGTCTTTTGGTATGACGCGGTCGGGGATCGAACCCACGACCTTCCGCTCTCCCTTTGCTCTGAGTCTATTGACATATGGTATTGCTACATCCTCAACTTACGCGAAGGTAGAGGCTGCTTGTTAAAATGATGATTTGTTTTACACTATCGTTTCTCGCAGTTTTAAAGGGATGCGTCATTCACTTACTTTATCTCCGAAACATATTTGATTTCTACGACTTCATCATTGCTTGAATGCAAACTATTTTTGGACTTGATCTGTACACAAATGGCAAACAATGATTCCACCTATGTCCGTCTTCTGCCGCTTCACAAATTCAATCAATACCAACAGGGTCCAGCCAGACCAGAATTTGTTCGAAGGCCATCGGGTTAAAATGGTCTCACCATCTGTGAACAATGGTATGTATTGTTCCTGTGTGAGAGAGAAACAGGACTGTGGAAGAGGGCAGAAGGTCACAGACCCAAATGTTCAGGTATTTCAGCGCATTGTCATACGGTTCTACTAAACGTTCAACTCACTTAACTGAGCATAATTTACCATGGGCATAAGAAAGGATTGCCGGGCGCATCGTCACGGCGTCTCTTTCAGTCAATACTCACTAAGCTTAAATCTGAAGCAAAAGGACCATTGCAGTAATCTGAGGGTCACCGTTACCTCCAAGGGCCACGCACCGTATGTGTGATAGGTTTTGTAGGGATCACAACGGTGATGGTCTACTCACGTCTTCACAATTCTAAAGTGATAGAACCATACATTTAAATATGCTGTCCCACCAGAGACCATATGCATGGTCTCTGGTCCTACTAATGCATGTGCACAAGGTGACCAGAAGTCACTGTACCTAAGGTGATGCTTAGCGGCAGGTAAGATCGCTTGGCGATTATTCCCCTCGAATTAGCAGTCTTCCACGTGTATACAATCAACATTATTTAGCACACTAAAAAACTTTGATGGTGGGAATACATTGAATGCACTGAATTTGCTCAGTAATGCCTATGATTGAAGAATAAGCATTTTTCAAAATCGCGCGAGGATGCTGATAACTCAAAGTCTAGTTGTCGGTAACGTGCAATGAATGATGCTGGTAACTCATACTGTCCTGCTTTAGTCGGTTAACAGAAATTATCGAGTTATGTTCAAATACAAAGGAGATACTAATATCAATTCTTTGTTTTACACAGATGTGTACTACTGCTACATTGACAGTATGAGCGACTTTTTCTTTGCGCCGGAGAGTTGTTGCTTGTCTTGAAGCAGGGTGTGTTAAATCGCACTATTTATGTGGCGTTTCATAGAACTTGAGAGCGGATTTGTGTGCCCATTGTCTATTTTGCTGACAGCTTTTTATCTGTACTTCCTCAATTCGGACATTTGACATGTTAATTTCGTTGCAGTGTTGACGTTTAATGTACATTTTACATCGTGCAGTTATTGGGTAGAGCTGAATATATAATGCTATATAGTCTGTCAACCTACTTTAGGGGCTTCTATGATTGGCATTCTAGAAGTTGGGTAGATGAAGAATGAGGACTATTTTATGGATGTACAACTTCTTTATTCTATATAGGCGACGTTTCGACATAGATTCTAATGTCGTTGTCATTATATATAATTATATAGAACGTCGCCTATATAGAATAAAGAAGTTGTATATCGATAAAAATAGCCCTCATTCTTCATCTACCCAACTTCTAAAGTGCGTCATACGTCGTCTTCATGGAGACGTGGCAGTCACAGCCATCAACAGACTAAGTGACAACGACATTAGAAACCATGTCGAAACGTCGCCTATATAGAATAAAGAAGTTGTATATCCATAAAAATAGTACTCATTCTACTTTAGGGACTGCTAATTCGAGGGGAATAATCGCCAAGCGATCTTACCTGCCGCCATGTTGGTAACGTGCGTTACCAGCATCACCTCAGGTACAGTGAAAAGTGGTGCCATGGAAAGAAGTCGTACTGATTGAAGGATTAAGAAAAGCATAAATAATTAATTACAACGTGTCATAAACTGCAATCTTGTTTCCAAAGGGTAGTATTTCAAACGTGATATCAGGAAATAAAAGCAGTCGTTGAAACGTTTTATGGAAATATATCCCAAATTACACTGAGAAGGAGAAAGTGTGATAGGTGCAACCTGATTTTATTTGCTTTAGCGTGGATCCTGTCGACCAATAGTTCCTGCACAGATGAAGCCAGACGCTAAGATAGCGCAACCTTCACACCTTGATCCAACACGTAAGAGAAATACATTAGTTGCATTTTAACATTTTAATCAGTCAAAATGTGTAAACAAACATATGGTACTGCCTCGAGCTGGCTTAAGCTTCACCAAAACAAAATACTTCGTACTTCCTTTGTATGTGGTTTGGCTGATGACACTGTTGCAGTATTGCAGTTGGATCTAGGATCAATAACACAGCGAGAGTCCTACTCGCGTAGTCGTGTTTGGTTAACCCTTCAGTCAGTTATAGTCTAGCTATGTAACGGCAGCTTGTAAATAATCGAGTCTGTTCAGTCTGAACAAGTGACTGATAACACAAGCAACAGTCCATGTGGTGAGGTCACGGTGACACGAACAAGTCACCAAACCTGGCTACACTGTCAATTACACCAAGTATATATTGCTGGGGAGCTGTTGTGATCACTGTGGTATGTAATGTAAATATGTAGTGTTACGGAAATGTGTCACCTTTCCAGACTACAGTCCACCTGAGCACCACTGGCCAACTCCAAGCGGTATCACGGAGAAGCTGGCTAGGGATAAATGTAGAACGGCGATATCTAAATATACACACCATCAGTGTTCCTCGTTGAAAGATCTCAACATCGACACCTTTGTACTCTCTTGTGCTGAAGACATTCAGGTAATGTATACACATGTTTCTGAAGGAAGGGATATAATGCACTTCTCGAATAAGTTTGAACATTACTGAACTTGGTAGTTCACTGGACAATAGCCCCATATGCGTGAGTGCGCGTGAGTTCATTTTTACATTACTGGAAAGAGTTCTTGTACACATAACTGAAATTAATCGTCGAAAATATATAAAATACACAGCCACCGAAATAAAAATCCACCATATTATCTTCCCCCAAAAAGGTAAATTAAAACATTTGCTTCAGAATTGGAGACCCATTTCATTGCTGAATATAGCATATAAAATCGGATCATCAACTACTGCAAACAGAATAAAAACAGTACTACCTTCTACAATAAATGAGGATCAAAAAGGATTTATGTCAAAAAGATAAGATTGAATATACTGAGTATATGAATATACCTGGAATTCTACTTCTTATCGACTTTGAAAAGGCATTCGATTCTATTCACTGGCAATTCATTCAACAAGTTCTCCTATTCTTTAACTTTGGACCATCGATTACTAGATGGATAAATACCTTCTTTAATAACATTCAATTCATGTGTAGTTGTAAATGGTTTCCCTTTCAAATTATTTCGATATCTCAAGATAATGCAGACAAGGAGATCCCATCTCCCTTCGTATATTTATACTGTGCGCATAAATTTTGGCAACAAAGATTAAAAATAATAACAAAATGAAAGGAAAACAAATTGAAGATACAGAATACCTAATTTCCCAATACGCTGATGATACTTCATTAATATTAGATGGCACTGAAAAATGTTTACAGGCGACTTTAGAAATTCTTAGTAAATATGCCTCATTTTCAGGCTTAAAAATAAATGTAAACAAAACACAGGTATTATGGATAGGCTCAGAAAATAATTAAAAAAGAAAGTGTTTGCAGAAACTGGAATCTAGACTGGAAGAATGACTCGTTTACACCATTAGGAATCGTATTTACTCGCAACATCGCAGACATGGTTGAACGCAACTATAAAGATAAACTCAAGACTCTCAAAATTTCAATGAATCAATGGTTAGCAAGAGATCTAACTCCTTTAGGTAGAAATACCATATTGAAAAGTTTACTTTTACCGCAACTTAATCATTCATTTGTAACTCGACCCAACCAAAATGATCAAATGATTAAGGAAATTTAGCAGCTTTGCTATAAAGTTATATGGAGAAACAAACCAGACAAAGTCAGTCGAGACACTATCACAAATAATTATGAACACGGTGGAATACGAGCCCCAGAGATAATAAATCTTATTCAATCACAAAAAATATTATTGATTGAAAGACTCCGATTAAAAAACAAGGAAATTGCTACAAACCAAGCCACATTGCTACATCGACAGCTTTATACAAACATGCGAAACACACATACTTGAATCAGTTATAACACAACAAACAAATCACTTTTGGAAAAACACTTTGAAATCATGGTGTAAATTCGTAACCAGAAAAGCAGAAAACGCAAAAAATGCATGTGGTATCTTATCCCAACCCTTATGGCTAAATGACAATATAAAGATAGATGGAAAACCAATCAATTATAAACATTACTCAAGTAAAGGATTACTTATATAAACGACATGTTTGATACACAAGGTAACCTTTTAAGGGTGGAACAATTAAAAACATCGTTTGGGTGCAAAACTAACTTCTTAGAGCGTCAAGGAATAATAGAAGTCAATTAAATACTTATGCAAATCCATAAACGTCCATATTGAAGAGAAATTTCAATCTCTGCTTTTGCCCTATCTTTTAAGAAATATAGTAGGAAGCACAAAAGGATGTAGAGATATTTATGACATACTCATCAAAGGAAAACCTAGAAAACCTTAACACACCGAAACAAGTGGCGAAAAGAACTTAATGAGTCCATTGACAATAACACATGGGATACCATAGAAAAAAACCCCTTTAAACCGTATAATAGTGTAAAAGACTCTAGGTTTCAATACAGTATACCGCATAGGTTTCTGCCAATGGTTTACTAAAAAAAATGAAGTATAAAGATTTACTTTGTGACTGTAAATTCATAAAAACTATTGGAAGAAAATAGAAGAATGGATATTCGAAAAAACATGGTCAAATATTATCTTTTCATAGAAAAATATTATTTTAGGATATCGCGAAATGAGAAACCATGTTCTGAATGTTATAACAACAGTAGTGAAATACGATATATACAAAATGAAACAAAGAGATAAAATACCAAATTTAAAGTACATTATAACGTTTTAATGCCTACTCAAATTGCAAGTCACAATCTGTTCTGTTAATCTGGCAGTATATATAATGCCCTGCTATTATATTCTCATGTACCTATTCATTTCAACCTGAATTGCCTGTAAATCGATGTATATATTTGTGAATCGTGCTTATACCAACCTGTTATGTAATGAACTCCCTGTAACACTTCGATGTATGGAGATCCCCCCCCCCAAAAAAAAATAAAAAAATTGAAATTAATCGTCGAAAATATATAAAATACATAACCACCGAAAAAAGAACATATTAATTGGTTACTCAGTCGTTTGTTTCTAAAGCGCAGGTGAACAAGACAATGAGGTTCTTCCAAATTCCGATTTCCTAAATTGTCAAAACACACATATCTACTTAAAAGCAATAAAAACATGTGTTCAAGTATGTAATATTATGTAACAGCCATACTTTCCCCCTTTCGAATAGGCAAGCGACGACTATACGTTTATCTCATCTGCTGTCCATGACTTCAAATCTCAGTGTGAGATATCAATGACAAGCAACATAGACAACTACAACAGGACGGCCAATGGGACACTACAAGCGCCTGGCATTCTCTCGAAGGCATGCCCTAATCTGTGCAGCATGCATGGCACATGCGCTGATGGCGTATGTCAGTGTGAATCTGGCACAGAGTGGCAGGACTGCTCCGTGAAGACAGGACAACCCTTTAATATTACTGGAATCGAGCAGTAAATATTGTACTTTGTCTTGCTATGTCACTTTAGGGATTCAGTGATTTTGTTTTAAATACGAATTGACAGTACGAAAAGTCAGAAAGATAAATTGGCGATCCACATTGAAATTGTATACAGATATCAAAATGTTATATTGTTTTGAAAATGTGCCTCCATTAATGACACTTTGTGTTCATAAGACATCCCAACAACATATATCACTTCTTTGATTGGCATTCTAGAAGTTGAGGATATGAAGAATGAGGACAATTTGATGGATATACAACTTATTTATTCTGTATAGGCGACGTTTCGACATAGATGCTAATCCACTTGCTTGACAACGACATTAGAATCTATGTGGACACGTCGCCTATACAGAATTAAGAAGTTGTATATCCATACAATTGTCCTCATTCAATATATATCACATAGAGGGGAATGTCCGAAATGCTCTCAATTCTTTAACAATATTGGCGCCGAGGGACCGCATTAACTATGGCACGTGTTAAGGATATTTTAAGAAATATTCCGATAATGACTGACTGACTGACTGAGTTTAGATTTACGCCGCTTTTAGCAATATTCCAGCAATATCACGGCGGGGGGACACCAGAAATGGGCTTAACACATTGTGCCCATGTGGGGAATCGAACCCGGGTCTTCGGCGTGACGAGCCAACGCTTTAACCACTAGGCTACCCCACCGCCCCTCCGATAATGAATTATATATTTTGTGTGACGTACTAGAACATAATGCACACATTTTAAAATTATGGATTGAAATATAACAATGCAATGAACATCCGGAACAGGCTGTTAAGAAGTAGCTGCCTTCTCTGTTCTCAGAGCCGCCCTTTGTGATAAATCAAAAGACACCAACTGCTTCAATCCTCGTCTAGTGGTGGACAACTTGGGTGAAGTCAGCACTTGTATGGTTGAACAGGCGGGTGTAAGTATGCTCACGAATAGTTCTTTCGAGTGAAAAATGTTTATGTTCACCAAGGAAAAACTGTGCCTCATTTAAAGTTGCTAAAAACAAAATGTAATTTACTCTGAAATAAGGAAATGTATCTTCCAGTAAATATTCATGAAATCGTCTACGAAACTTTAGGTCGTGATTAACTATCGGGTCTTTGCGTGTTGGTTGGGAGCATCATACTCACACATGTGGAACTGAATGTGAACGGTACCCATTGACCGGCCGTTAACGTCCGCTCTGTTGGGCCAAACTGAGAAATCTTCGACAGACATTTAGTACGTTAAGCTGTTGTCAACCATCTAGAGTCTTCCATGAGTCTGCATTAGCCCAAGTGATTTTGTCACACCCGACAAAGACGTTATTAAATGAGTTGTCACACCACCTGCCTCGTATGTGTCAGTTAGTTATCATAAAACACTGATAGGACGAAAAACTAAAATATATTTTTTCAATAACATAACATTAACACCTCATATGAAATACAGTTCCCTTTTACATTGATATATTACAGTGGGAAATTTATGATATAAAAAAAGAGCTGTTTTAAGTAGTGCTCGATTCATTTATGGGTGCATCGGTTTTTAAAGAAATATGTCATGTTTCATTTGATATGAAAGAAGTGTAACTGTTATATACTAAGCAGCAAAAGAAACGTCAGTTTGGAATTTTCCTTGGCAGAAACGGATAACTGTAAACTGATTTAATGTTTTGATTGTATATTTTTGACAACATCTCCAACTTTACCTGAGCAAAGACATTCCTTCCCAAACTCAGAATGGAACCCAAAAAGTGCATACTGATCTCGGGTGTTCTCCATGTTTTTCATGCAACTTAAACTGCACGTGCTGTTCACAAGGACCAGCCCTATAAAATGCACCCCGAAACCTGGATGAAACATTCACATTATAACGTCAGCACGATGCCGCGACTCACGACAGCTCAGAGGAACCAGGTGCTAGGTATACTTGAAGGTGGCCACACTGCACGAGCCGTAGCCAATCACTTCCAGGTCAACGTTCGGATCATCTACGGCTGCAGCAACGCCACAAATGATCGCCCCGTAGTGGCAGACCAAGGGTGACCACAAAACGACAAGACCGCCATGTTGTGCGACAGCATGTACAGAATCCCTTCATGCAGGCATCCGAAACAGCACACCAGACAGTGGGAACACACGGAAGATCAATCAGTACTGATACAGTACGCAGACGTCTTAACAGCGGTAACCTCCATTGCCGTAGACCTTACCGTTGACCTATCCTAACCCCTCGTCATCGGGCTGAACGTCTACAGTGCCCTACAACACCAAAACTACAGGCAATGGAGAACTGTTCTGTTCACAGATGAGAGTCGGTACTGCGTATCAACTGCAGATGGCAGAACAAGAATATGGCGACGACGTGGTCAGCGTTACTCAGACCAATGTGTTATGGAAAGAGACTCATGGAGAGGTGCAAGCATCATGGTATGGGGTGGAATAGGCCTGAACCAGAGAGTGGGTCATGTGGTGTTCCAGATCTGTGGTCCAGGGAGAGGAGGTGGCATCACAGCGGTGCGCTACATCGACCAAGCTCTCAGACCCCATGTCATACCACATTTCGCACATCACCAGAACAACATTTTGCAACTTGATAACGCCCGGGCCCATACTGCCAGAGCTACACGGGACTTCAAACAGCACAACGGTGTCAACATTATGCAGTGGTCAGCCCTTAGTCCTGATTTAAACCCAATTGAACATCTTTGGGATGAAATTCAGAGGAGACTGAATGTCATACCAGGCCGAACACAGCCGAGTTATTGCGCCAGGCCTTTCTCAGAGTGTGGTTCCAGGTGCCAATGACCTTCATGAATCGATTGGTGCACTCCATGCATAGACGCTGTGCTGCAGTTATTGCCGCTCGTGGTGATCACACTAGATACTGAAGTCATGGGTCTGACTGGACTGCAAACATTCACGTAATGAGTTATTCATTGATTTGTCAAGATATTGTACACAAAAAATGTTTCTGATCCGCTCATTATGTCCATTTCTGTAATGATTTGATTACAGTGCCTATCTAATTTTGAATTCCTACTGACGTTTTTTTTTGGCTGCTGAGTATATAATTCTGCGACAGTTCCTCTTGACATATTTCCCACTCACCCATGCATAACGTTTTTCCTGTAACCAAACCACCCTTTTAATAACACGCAAATAATGTGATACTTCATGATATCTCTTTAATACATTATTTATAATCCAATGAGTATTTAAACGGGTCTTAGCGTGTCAATGATAAAATAGTTACTTTCAGACTGACTAATTTATATTTTAGTACCTGAAAGGTAGACCTCAACAAGGATTTGGGAAACAGTCGGTGAAGTTTGTGAGAGAACACGCTTCCATCGTCGCCAGCAACCTGACGCCTATTATTAGGAACTTAGGTAATGTTCGTCAAGTGAGCCATGTGCTCTGAACCCACTTTTACAAAACGTAAAACAAAAAGGAAGCTACAACTGAAGTACAAGACACCACATGCTTGTTAATTATCTCCTTAGCGTGAAGGGACATTACCTGTAGAGGAAGGAAATATGTTGTATACCGTTCTGGAGCCACATACTTTCGGAAAGACAACGATGACATGCTTAAAGTGGAAACGTGAAATGCCTATTCAGTGATAAAGACGACAAAATCCCTTCCACATCTGTAAGGAACCTCTGCTAAAAGCAAATTCAATTATACAATCTCAACCATAATTATAATGATCATGATTATTATTATGAGTCTAATTTCTCCTGTCAACTAATCTAACAATGTTATGATGCTTTCCACTGTTTGCAATGCCCATACCTTGCCTGTCATTACAATACTATGTATACGGGCCAGAGGCCTTATGTACAATAAACCATCTTGATCTTGATCTTGATCTTGATCACATATAAATGTGTTTCAAGCCACACGAAGCAATATTATTTATGACGATTCAACATCAGTACTATGTATCTGTAACATTACTGAGGATTCTAATCCCACATTAATCCAATGTGACATTGTGTATTCATCCCTAACATTACAGAATTTGAAGCGATGTTTTTCAAAATATTCCTGACTGAATCAACGACCTCCAAGAACCAAACGTCATCCATCAACTACACCATATACGACGGCACGTGCCAAATGTGTGAACACTTCATTTGCTATGAAAGGGTAAGTTCATATTTCAGTTCAAAATGACATTTTCCGATCAGTTACTATTTTGGCGATAACAACTGGATACATCGTATGTGAAGTTAAAATTAAAAATCAAACCGGGAAACAGTCCGTAAATGAACTAGGTGTCAAACCAACAAACAGCAAAGAAGTGTGACGTAATTCTAAATTAAACAAATTCACAAATCACTACAAATCACAACAGAAGGTATCACTATTGCAGTACAAACACAGTAGCAGTACAAATTCATAGTTAATATAGTACAATAGCAGTGATTATAGCAATAAAGACAATGACGGTAATATTCACTTTCTCAGCAACAGTAATGCAACTTGCAACTATAGGCCAAGGCAGGGTATAACGAGCATCACACACGATGCTAGTCTGTTAGTAACTTGTGATGTAATGTGAGATGAGAGGTAAGGGCTAAACTTCCCTTGCATACCCCATTGTAGTACACTCCAGATCTTACTGTTTAAATCTAGTACAAGTGTAAATATAGAGCACACCCTGCCCACTATCGTTAACACAATGTATTACACTTGGAACATTGATACATAACGAATAACACAGCTACATAACACTTATATTGGTATGTTTGTCTAAATGATGGACGTTTCTGAATGTCATCTACATACAAAATACTGTTATTCATCATCTATGTTGTGACGAGATACTATATATGTACACAAAGTCCTGATAGTACCATGATATTAACCTTGGTTTTCATACTACGAATTGGAAGCAATGCATAAGGAATAGCAAAAAGTTGCTTATCTTTTAGTTAAACTGGAAGAGTAGTTTTTCTATAACACATACTTAAATAATTATTTTCATTATCTAAGAATACATTAGAAATGATTTTCTTTGGCTTCCTAATGTACCGATTGTGTAGCACTGCATGCAGCAGTTTACCTTAGCTTCTCTATCCATGTTATCGTGTAGCTGATATTGTTTCAGCTGGATGCGTGTACCATCAATGGAAGGTGCTACAAAGATGGCCACGTTGACAGGATTAATGGGACATACAAGTATGTGTGCGACCCTGTCACTTCACTCGACCAATGGACAACTGTCCCAACAGTCTGGAGGGGACACAAAAACTGATGCAATGATACACCTGCTGTAATGTCAGGCATGAAAATAAAACACTGCTTTCGGGTAGAAGGACATTTATGAATGGATTTTGTGAACTCATACTTACCAAGCACGGTTTTGCGGATAGCATTACCAAAACGCAGTTGGCTTAAGTTTCTTCTTGGAAAAATAAATACACGTGATTGTGTCAAAAATGTCATTTCAGTTTCTCTGCTCAATAATGAATAACAACATGACGCCCCCTTTCGTGACAACATAGCATACATAGAGGATACTAAACGACCTTCCGTGACCTTCCGTCTACCGATATTACACTAGTGTAATATTGCCCTAAAATATTACACTGCAGTATCTTCCGTGGGCGAGTAATAAATATGTACATGCAGACATAAAATTGAACATACATACATATAATGTACAAGTAGCGTGTGTGACGTATGTTGTATTGGAAAGCTTTCTAAAAGGGCGTTGTGTATTCATTGCTTCAGCATTGGGAGCCGTGCCAGTTTACACTTATCAGAGGGTAGATCTAGACTACCAGTTGTCAGACTTGCAATTTGCACAAGCCGCGGTAACTGAGTGGGTTAGATCGCTGTCCTTGTGTGATTAGGTGCCTTACTCTAAGAGTGGATTCTTAAACAGGTGCGAGAATCTGCACTCTGCAATCTGAGAAAGTGTAATACAAATTACAACATATGTTTAAAACGTTTCTGTGACGCCTATTTGATTTTACATTTCTGTTGCCGCTTATCACACAATCTGTGAGTCGCTGGTAAAGTTGGAAACAAAACTAGAAAATCAGAAATCGGTTTCAGTAGATCCTTAGATACCACACGCGTAGTGAATGGTCTACTAGGGCATTACGGTGTGAGGGGGCCTTGCTTCTTTTGACTATTTGTGACTTCAACTGCTCTTTTCGCCCAGATTTCATGGACAGTCATGCGACATTTGCTCAGAAGTTGTTCGATCAAGGTACACCACTCAAGGCCTCAGTGTATGTGTGTGTGAGTTTAGTTTTACGCTGCACTCAGCAATATTCCAGCTATATGGCGGCGGTCTGTATATAATCGAGTCTGGACCAGACAATCCAGTGATCAACAGCATGAGCATCGATCTACGCAATTGGGAACCGATGACATCATTCAAGGCCTCAGTTAAGCTTTCAAAAATTAGAAATTTCTTAATTTGAAACATTAGTGACAAAAATGGTGTTCGATGCAATTCCCCGTTTAGGTTGTGCCATACCTTAATGATTCTTCAGGTGAACAATTCAAGAGATTTTTCATATGTTTAGAACGGATGCCACCAGTGGGTCAGCATACGCTCACTGTTTCACGATCACTGTTATCATCACTGCTTCATTGTGATCCATAAACACAAAATATGTTTGATTGTTGTTTGGGTGTACGGCAGGGGTGTGTCCTTTGTCCATATCTATTCTCTATGTTTATCAATGAATCACCGCGGAAAATTGGATCCACATGTAAACCTCGTATCCAGTTTCATCCAGAGATGACTCTACTGATTTTGTCATTGTCTGTCGACGATATCATTTTAATATTTGATACAGTTTTTGGTCTGCAGAAAACAATATTCATTTTTAATCATATAGTAATGGTATTATGGAGGGAAATAAGTGTGTGCCATGCTATAAGTATTTCGATATAATTTTAGTAAAACCAAAAGTGCAGACGTATTAAGCATATTACATAGATTTACACTAATTCCGTTTTAGTTATTACTTTGGATATTTGATATTAAACCTATGCGTATTTTACTAAATGGGTCTCAGGTTTGGCGGGTTGGATGGATAGCATAGCAGTTTTCACGGAGTGAAGATCTCGACAGCAAATTGCACAGTATTGGGTGAATGTGACAGATGCCGTTTTAGCATTTTAAACGTTTTGTGTAATTTTCTGTTGGATTATCACATATATCAAATGTCAGAAATCCCAAAAGCATTATATTGTGCTCCTGCAATAATAATTGTGTTTTCAAACTAAAGTATTTGTTGTTTCGACACAAATATGCGGACTTCGCTTACGAAATGTCACGCAATGTCATGTATCTCCAGTACCATGCTGTCCACCCAATCCCCATTACTTTCAGTTGTCATGACAACATATCTTGATCGTGTTTCCAGGTCTTCATATGTGTCTTCTATTTCTGTCTTGCGGGTTTATAACCTTTTGGTTTTTTTTACATCAGTATAAATATGCGTTGCACTAAATTCATCTCTTGCATATTATTTAGGATTAGTTCGATTCTGAACTCTGTACATATAGACATGACGTGTGACGGAATATAAGCTGCATTCTGTTAACAAATTGTTTCTATCAGGAGCATGTCACATAGTAGTAATTTGCTATGACTCCTGTCCTACTCATTTACTGTGTACATTTCGTTATAGGAACTCATAGCTATATATTTATATATATGCGTTATTCACATAACTTTAAGTAACTCTATATGTGACCAGGAAGTGTACTTGCTTACTGTCATGTGACGTGTTGGTATCTGACTTTATTGAATATATGATACTTGAAACGTGCTTTTGATACGCAGTACAATATGATAAATAATGGGGGCTTGCCCATAATGGCTGTTACGACAGTTAACACAATACATGTTTTGTGCGTCACCCTATTGGTTGAACATATCAGCGGGATCCCTGATGGCTCAAGGAGACATAACAGTCGGTAACATAAAAACTGCTGAGATAGATACAATGTACTGTAATCTATTTTACACTACCGGTGATCAGTTTCTTAACAATGCACATAGTAAGATAAATGATTTCGAGGACATAGGGAGTGACACTTAACTGTTTAGACTACTCGATTACCGATCTGTAAGTCATATCCACACCGTATTGTGTGTATTGATTACACATAATAGTCACGTTTAGAGCACAACCTTCTGCGTCACACACAGTATCACGTTGTTTACCCGTGTGCAACTGAAGTTCGACGATTCTGGCAGATATATCAAAGACACTGCATGTGTTATCCGTGTGCTACTGTGTTGTACGGATGACATGTCGGTGGGGACTAGCTTACTTGACTCAAAACTTTGACACTACCGCCACATGGAATCTACCCAGTTGGTACTGAAATGATTCATTTACAGAAGATTCAAAACAAACTGTCTCCCCGCGCATGGCATAAATGTTAAAGGATACTGATCTGCATGAAGAGAATAATACTGATCTGCATGTAGAGCAGGATACTGGTCTGTCTGCACGAAAAGAATGACATTGATCTGCATGTAGAGCAGGATACTGGTCTGTCTGCATGAAGAGAATGACATTGATCTGCATGTAGAGCAGGATACTGGTCTGTCTGCACGAAGAGAATGATACTGATCTGCATGTAGAGCAGGATACTGGTCTATCTGCACGAAGAGAATTACACTGATCTGCATGTAGAGCAGGATACTGGTCTGTCTGCACGAAAAGAATGACATTGATCTGCATGTAGAGCAGGATACGGGTCTGTCTGCATGAAGAGAATGATACTGATCTGCATGTAGAGCAGGATACTGGTCTGTCTGCATGAAGAGAATGATACTGATCTGCATGTACAGCAGGATACTGGTCTGTCTGCATGAAGAGAATGACACTGATCTGCATGTAGAGCAGGATAGTGGTCTGCATGACACAGGAACCACTGAAGGAAGGCTACCTTACGTGAGTATTCTACCACATGTTGCAAATGCAATTAAGATACAGTTTAACTCCAACGACTATCTATGGACATCTATATCTTTTTTAAGATCGGTGCATTTTCCTTTTCCAATGTTAAGAAGCCAGGAGCAGTGGGGTAGCCTAGTGGAAGGCCTTGGTACAACGACTGAAGGCCATTTCTTGTGTTCACTGCTGTGACATTGTTGGAGTATTGCAAAAAGAGGCCTATCCACCACCTGCCACCCCTCTCTCCACCCTCAACCACTCACCCACCCCCATTATGTGTTGCTTCCAGAAGTACAAAAGTACCCCTCTAATTGATGTAGGCGTTTTGAAAGTTGACGCTTACGTAAGCTTGGCTATTATTTGTTATATATAATCACGCAAAAGAAGTAGATCCATTAAGGCTAGGGAACCATAGAACATTATGAGGTCCATTTCTCACGATTATAGACTATTCATGTATTCACAAGCTTTTGTTCAGCTGTAACCAAGCTCATGATTAGGTCATGAAATTCGATCGCTCATGCTGGAATGATTTTAAATACAACTCTATGTGCACCAAACAGAATTCAGAACAACCCATCTCGATAACTATGTTGTTAGTCATGTTGCCGGGCTCTGCATGCATTCTGGAGATTAATAAAACCCATTTAACGAGAATATCAAAGATAGCATAACAACGATCAAATAGTCACAGTCATTAGCTAAGCTACTGATCGGTAACGTCTATGTAAATACGCGTACCCGGGGTACAATCCAGGTCCATGGTAAAATGTCAGATCAGGTTCCTATCCATGTTAGTTCTTATACTAACATATCCAGTAAGATACAGAGCCACCGTACCCCAGCTTCAACAGTACTGATACATTCGTGCACGTTAAGGCTTCTAAAAATTGAAATGTACACATAAAAAGAACATTAAACTACCTCTGATTTGTTATAAACTGACGTACAAAGTACATACTTTGTGCTTTGGGGTTGACTTAAAAAAAAAAAAAATGCAAACTGAAAGTCACAATAAAATGTTGTTTTTTGACAATTATCCCAAAGTACCAAGTGTTAATTTTCTTTAGTACTTCAGTTTATAACAAAAAATTTAATGTCGTTAAGCATATTTTCGCAAACACCTGGAGTCATCTCTGATTTTCTGTTATCCATATACATGTATATAAATTTTATAAAAACAACAATTCTGGCCTGGCATGGACGTGTTTACTTTTATACATGATCAAACAAACAATTTCATATTCAAACCAAAGATGTAAGATTTGAATGTAGCACAGTTAACCGATTATGTTTTATGTGTATGGGGAGGTTCTAGGAATTTCATATCATTTTGCAATGGTAATAAATTAGAGGCGTCAAGAAGAGTCGATGTACATTCTTCAAAAAAGAAAAAGAAACAAAAAAGAAAGAAACGCATGGGTGATGTTGATAATATTAGACTCACGTAGCTGCAGTAAAAACAATACAAATAAACTATTCTATTTCTTTCCAAAACGTCATCTCTGTGTGATTGTAAGCGCCAAAACGCGGCAATTTTAACTTTTTACCTTGCTTTAGAAGCGTTTCAGGAAATATTCGCCAAAACGTCACCAAGAAAACATGCAAAGCAAACTTGTGTTTACAAGTAAGCGGGAAAGCATGCGGTACCGATCATTATAAAAATGCAAACGTTCTGGTTCATTTTTTCATTCGTTTTTGCCTGGAAAAGAGGAAATCATCATGCCAGGACTGAATGCCGCCAATCGAAACATCGCCATAGGCCGCCTTGAAGCTGGGGGGTCGCAGTCTGCAGTTGCCCGACATTCCAACGTTCATCAGAGCGCCATATCCCGTCTTTGGGATCGTTTCTTGCAGACCAATTCCACCCAAGACAGCACGAGAACGTAAACTGACGTGCTTTGGGATTATTTTAAAAAACCAAAAGCAAAGTGAAAGTCACAATAAAATGTTATTTTTTCGACAATTATCCAAAAGTACCAAGTGTTAACTTTCTTAAGTACGTCTGTTTATAACAAAATTCCTAATCTCATTCAGCATATTTCGCAAACACCTGGCGTCATCTCTGATTTTCTGTTATCCATATACATGTGAACATCCAAGAGTTACCGTCCAAGCCCAGGACCGACACATCCGGGCTGCTCACTTGCTTCATCATCTGGCACAGCCGTAAAGAGCTCCCAAAGCATCCCTGGTTTGATAGCAATTTCCGACCAAACTGTCAGGAATCGATTGCCTGATGTGGGGATTCGACCAAGAATGACAGTTGTCGCCCTTGTTTTGAGCATCTTCCATCGGCGCAACCACTTGCGGGGGTGTCCGGAACTGGCACCTTAGAAACTGGAGGCGAATCTGGTTAAGTGATGAATCACGGACAAGGTTTTTTCCGTCGGAGAAATGAACGTTTTACCCCTAATTGCGTTCGACAGGTCGACAGTTTCATTTGAGGATGTGTCATAGTGTGGGGTGAGATATCCGGCACATAAAGATCTAATTTAGTAGTGGTTCAGGGGAATTTAACAGCAAATCGGTACATCAACGAAGTCCTTGCACGTCACATGCTTCCGATTATGGAGTTGCATGACAACGCTACTTCATATACAGCACGGGTCACGGTCCGCTACCTTGCCAATTCTAACATCAGTTTTTTGACATGTTCTTCCCCATCACCACATCTAAACCCGATAGAACACCCATGAGATGAACTCGATCGACGTGTAAGTCATAGTCAAAACACGCCCCAGATACTTCCACAACAGGCCATCGCATTGCAGGAAGAAAGAGTGGGGAAGAATTCCGCAAGAGCAACTTCGTCGACTTATCCGGTGCCGAGCAGTAATTGCTGCCAATGGTGGTCATACAAAGTACTGACTTTGACGCCATCTTGTGGACTCAGTAAACAGAAACACAACAATAAAGGCTGCTGTTATGTTGACGAACTCTTTGGCTATGGACGTGGGCATTTTTCACCTTTTTTACAATTGAGATTACATGAAATAATTGCTCTTAAACTAACACAATAAATTCTTCTAAAAATAACTTATGCGTTTCTTTTTGTGAAGAGTGTATCTCTGTGACGTCATATGGCATCAAATGACCCATCAGTAATGAGTATCGATTGAATACACATCATTAATCTCATTATACCATTATGGGTAATACACTTTTGTTATCCCCTACAGATGAAGACATTATTCCTACATGATGATACCGTGCACGTATTTTAAGGATGGCACAGGGAACGATTGGTGTTGATCAGATTAAGTACGACAGTCTCCACGGTATGTAGTGAAGCTCAACACATTAACACAGCACTTAAGTAAATTGCTTCCTGCTTTTTTGTAGTTTCTGTGTTTGCCATCGCGAAGGATTATGCTCATGACACAAACGTCTGGTTTGTCTGGTCAAGACACAGTTATTACAGATCGCCACAATATAGCCGTACTATTGACGAAAACAAAACGGTTCCATACCAATGATCACCACGTACAAGGCTAACCCACACTGCTCTAATATTTTAATGTGCTGTGTTCTTTACAATACACCAGTGTGTTCAATCATCAACAAGGAAGTCGATCAGCAGTGAGCACTGAATAAACCAACCATGACAACATACCTAATCTGTTATAGATGTGCACAGTACCGTGTGTGGTGAAACGTATCTAATACGACGTACAGTGCAATATTGAGTACCACACCACATACTGAGTACCACACCAAGTATGAAGAGGCTCGTGTGTAGCGTCATGTGTGACGTGTTATATGTCGGTGCATGGTTTAGCACTATAGTTGTAGTATAGCATCGTGGATTGTATTGTAGTATCATGTCATGTGTAATACTATGTGTGTTGTATGCATAGTGTCATGTGTACAATGTAATACCATATACGCAGTATGTTACAAACCTCAGATATCTTTCTATATCTCTAACAGATTACATATTACGTAAGGAAATACATTTATATAAGCCTTTTACTTTTACGTAATTCTGTATGATTTGACGTAATATGGACACTAGATTATGTTCCTATTCTTTTGAGTTTCAGTGTTTATATTAAACCATTAAAGGATTTTCTTCAATATGATATATCTGAATACGTGTATCAAACGTAATCGTTTCTCTAGTGTATAGGTTTTTGAGTGTTAAATTGTCGGCACTTGTGGCTAAACGCTACATTTGTTTCTCAGGACCTCGTGGTCGTCGGTTGAACACAAAAATAGATACCATTGATTTGCCTTAAGTTTCCTCGAGGGTTTTTTCAAAGAAACTAAAAGGCTTTCCACATTAATGATTCGTTTGGTGAATTGGTGCAAATCGTAACTACTGATTTTTTGTTGCAACAGGAACTTGAAGCAATATACAGGAAGCACACACACTGCTTGTAGCTAACACAAGGAACTGAATCTACTGTGCATGTTTAGTCATTCTTTCAGTCAATATCATAATACAAGTTGTCCTTGTACCCAGGTTTCGATTCCAGGATAAAAACATTTCCTTGTAGTTATCCAGTGCATATTGTAGAAGTGATTAATAGAGAGAGAGTCCTACAGCCGATAATACATTTCATGGTCTTAAAATGAAGGTTAGTTTGGCGCTCAGTTATAGAACCGGGTTGGCTGTCTTTCATTATAACCACCGACCTCTTCTATCAAACAATGGTCTATTGATAACATTTGATTATCTAAATGCAGCTGGGACTGGCCTCTCTCATCGTTATTGTTGTAATTACTTGACAATTCCATCCACAGTTTTAAGGCATTTTAACTTATAGCTCCAACAACAATATTTTAGACTTTTTGTCCACTCAAACTAAAAAATGTGAATGGAGTAGATGTTTAATCTTCCGATAATCCGAGATCTGTTCAGATTATTTCTTTAAAGAGTAGTAATATATTATAAAATTCTCCAAACAACACTCATATTACTTTTGATCATATTTTTCAGGTTCTCAGTGTCAACAATGCTTGGGTATAGCGCAAACTGATCCACGGGATATTCCTTTACCTGAAAGTAGATACTTACCAATTCATGTAAGTGTCTCCTTGATCAACCCACCACCAAAAGTTCAAAACAACCAAAAGGAACGTAACCATTCACAGGACCAAAGCAGGTCAAAGGATCGCACCACTTCAAAGAAGCCTTCCAGATCAAAGTATCAAAGAAGGTCGAAACAACATTGCAAAACAAGGAGTTGTAGCAGAAGCAGGTCAACAGATAGCAGCAGGACAGGATATCGAAGCGGGTCAAAAGATCGCAGGACAAGACATCGAAGCCGGTCAAAAGATCGCAGGACAAGGAATCGAAGACGGTCAAAAGATCACAGCAGGAGAGGTGATCGAAGCGGGTCAAAAGATCGCAGGACAAGACATCAAAGCCAGTCAAAAGATAGCAGCAGGAGAGGTGATCAAAACAGGTCAAAAGATCTCAACAGGAAGGACATCGAAGCGGGTCAAAAGATCGCAGCAGTAAAAGACATCGAAGCAGGTCAAAAGATAGCAGCAGGACAGGTGATCGAAGCAGGTCAAAAGATCGCAACAGGACAGGACATCAAAGCAGGTCAAAAGATCATAGGACAGGATATCAAAGTAGGTCAACAGAACGCAGGACAGGACATCGAAGCAGGTCAAAAGATCGCAGCAGGACAGGAGATCGAAGCGGGACTAAGGCTAAAGGAAGGAAAGATAAAAGAAACGCGTTCGTTAGTGAACTTTTGATAAAGATTTCTGCACTTCGCAACAGCAAAGGGGGAGCAATCTTAATACATTTGGCGGGTCTCGCAGAGAATGACAGATGCCTTGAATATCTTCATGAGCTGGTTGATGGCAAGCTCAATTCTTTGATCGAAGATGGAAAGCTTTTTGTTAGGGTTTACAAAAAAGTGTTGGTTGCCTGAAGAAGAAATTAGCTACAGAGACTTTGTTGCTGTCATTGTGCTGCCATCGGCCACAGTTGTTACTGCAGACTTCAATACAAAGATACCCTTAGACAACAGCATTGTAGATCCCACAAACAATACAGTGCAGAAGTTTCTGAGAGACAAGACAGCGTTTGAGGATACACAAGCCAGAATAAGAGGACTATCAATTGAAAATTTACAGGAAAGTCGATGCGTGCAAGTGAAGGGGTTTACACATCAGGATGTAACTCTCAAAGAACAATTACTTAGCGACAACAGTAAACTAAGTGACTATATCTGGAAGGAGCTAAAATTAGGACAATACATTAGCGCGTTTTCCAAAATAGATGGAGGGGGGTCGTTTTACTTAGGTATTGTTGAAAAGGAAATTATACAGGGTTCCTACACGTCCAAAACATTTTATATTGATGGATTTAAACTCGAATCTGAACGTCATTCAGATTTAAGAATCATACTTCTCAAGAACATTGTTGATGAAATAATGGTGTTGTCTTATGACAACAAAACTCTTCACTTGAAGTCTCCTGAACTTGATGAATTCCTAAAGATCGCCTTCCATGATACTGACAAACCAGACTACTACGTTCTTGAAGTTGCAGTTGGAGCAGTTGATGGAATCATGTTTTACGACAAACACGGGCCTGAATCATATGAAGTTAGTCAAAATACACTGAAAAGGTTACATGTCAGTGACTGGTACATGCGGCTCATGAAGGAATGCTAGTCTTGTATCGGTGACCTCCTTCAGGTTTGTGTAATGTGTGCTTCAGAAAACACTACATATGTCATCTTGGTCATTACTACTTAATTTACAAATTGAATACACATTCATGACATGCCTTCTTATTTTGTTTCCAAAATTTAATTACATTTTAAACGAGCACTGCAAGTTCCGGTTTCACAAAATGGATACACTGATCATGATGACGATAACGATGATGTTGTTGGTGGTGGTGATAAAGAAGACTATGATAATGATAAGGAAGAAGATAATGGAGATTTGATATTGATATGTCAAAAACTTTTTTTCTCCCATCTCATGCTTGTATTCTTTTTCAGTGTTCACCATTACGATGGCAGTCGTAAAACAACTGTCAGATGGTGAGACAATTGATGTTACAGTTTGCCTACAGTTCAGTCCTTTAATGTGTTGTAATTTTAAACGTCTGGTTACTCGGAACACGTACGAATATTATGAGGTTTTTTGGGACAAATGGACACATGGAAAGTATGTGCAAATGAGGGCGTGATATTTTTCGCCGAGGTCAGCAAATATTAAATTAAATCACGATAACTTGTCAATAGTTGAGTCCTAGATGTTACGTTAAGTTGATAATGCAAATATATTGATAATGTCTTAATGTAATATTTGTTTGTTCTGTTATCTTCACATCTTAGCTATTCTGGATATGGAATCGTTCAAGGACGTTGCCATCAAATCGTTTGACCACCGTCTTCCTCAAGTCAAACAGAGAGGCAACAGTCAGGAGAATATAGAGCAGCATGTTTTGAAGCGACAACATGAACCTGCTGGTGAGTAATGCTCTTATGCCAGTTTAAATATGTATTTGCACCAATGATTCAGATTCAGATTCAGATTCATTTTTATTCAGTATTTCGGGCCTAAAGGCCTATAGTACAAATACACTTGCTACAATTATATGCACGTGTTTGTTGTGGTGGCATTTCTTGCATTAAAGACATGTTTTAAATAAATTGCAATAGATTTGATAATATCAATATTTTTAGAATATAACAGACTGGACAATGCTTGCACCAATGGTAACATAGCGATATGCAATAAAAGTAATTTCTACAAGGAAAAAGAGTAGACACAAGTGGCTTTGTTTGTCCCACAATTGGTATAAAATGAATCAAGTTATCATGAATCATGAACCAAGTCAGCGAGCCACGCCACCAGCTACTGTGAGTGGCCTCTTGCGACAAGACAAGGTTTAAATGGAACATACAACTTTATAGATGACAACTTCTTGTTTTTTGCATTGAGCGACGTTTCGACGAAGGTCTAAACAAGAAGTTGTCATTCATAAAGATGTATGTTCCATTTTGGACTCACCAACTTCTAGTATGTCGATCGATCAATAAGAATGGGTTTATTAAAGAGCCATTCCAACCCAGATTTTCACGGGCAGATTATCATCGTAAAATATTAGGGTTTCCACTGAATCATGCCTCTTATTATTTGCATCCTGTATCACGCTACATATCATCTCATGACACAATATATCGTCAGACACTACTGTTCAATTTGATAACCTCCATATTTTAGATCAGGTGGTTATTTATCCAAGATTGTCGGACCAAAACGGGAAACACCTGTCACAGCTATTAAAACAACGTCTACAGGCATCAAATAGCGTTGGTCTTGCGTACATAGCTAAGAACCTTGCTGTTTCTGCAAACTTTGTAGCTAAGCCTAAGCCTGACAGTGTCCTTCTGGACGTGTGTTTGATTACGGAGACGAAGCCCACCATGATCCTGAGTGTTGTGAAAGAAGAAGACTCACAGTCCACAACAGCCAGGCGATATAATCTGTCACTAGCTAAAGGGGTAAATGATGCCATACGGAGATTCACCGATCAACAGTTCAGCTCCGTGTATGGAGTGATCAACGAGAAAGAACTGTCTGAACAATGTGCCTTTGATAATGTACTTTCGAATATAAAGAAAGCGGTATCAAGGATCTGTGTGACTGGATCTTTAGCAATGTCTGTTCAGAAATATCCCAAAGTCCTGCATGCGTTTCTGAACTCCATTGCTGTGACCCGTTTTGTTACTGGAGCTGCTGAAGATGCCTCGTCACTATGGTTACTTACTCTTGAACAGTTTTGCATCCTCACCGAAAATGTCAGCGAAAAGGAAGTGACAGTTTTAGCCAAGCCACATTGCGGGGGGAATGTTCTTCTTCATGAAGTTGCATCTCGACTCAATAAAGGTGGACCCACAATGCTTCTTTTACACTCCAGAAATCAACATTTGGACTTTGCAAGGTTAGATTTATCTGATCTGAACTGATAAAAACAACAGAACAGAGCACTCAAACCATGACTACTAATTAATCCAATCTGCCATGTATATTTTGTCCTGCCTCTTCAACAGTTGGCTTCCTCCTACTGTTACTGCAGTGTTACCAATATCCATTGTTGTTGTTGCTGTTAATCCCTTTGATACATACGGTTCTGTGCTGTATTACTTCACTCTTGCTTGACAACGGTAGAAGAATCTACACCGAAACGTCGCATCTAAATATACTTCCCATCAATAGTTTAGACTCACTTAAAACACGCACTTTATGTTATGTATTATATATGGTTACACATTCTCTTCCTACAAGGTTACTCCTACGTAACCTCTGTTCTAATATGGCCCTTTCATGGTGTGAGCGTTCAAGACTCGTGATTGGAGGCAATCAGATTTAGTTGTGCAATCAGCGACGTTGTTTCAAAAGTGATCATTCGCAAGGCCTCGGTAATTTCCGTATGCTTCGAGAAAAATAATCTTCTTCCCCTGCGCGATGCGCTAACGTTTCTTCTAGACAGAACTCAGTCATGTTATGGCGGATCAGTGGCGTCTCCATCGCCCTTGTTGACAACGGACAAGCTAGCCATTAAACGTCTTGTGTGTAACATCAATACAAGTCCCCGGCAGATGGGGGATATTTGTGGCCCCACATTTGCTTGTGTTAGTCAAGTTGAATCTAAGTCGATGTAACACGTGATTGGATAGAAAGAAGGGAGATAATTCGTGTTGCGATCTTTTGCCGCTAGGGGATTTTACGAGAACCCGGAAATATGGCCGTATTAGAACAGAGGTTCGTAGGAAGATATGACAAGTAACCTCTGTGGGAAGAGAATGATGGTTACATCGAAGACTGATTTCTCTACCAACCTGGGGAAAGCAACTGCAAACTTTATGCAGATGAATTGCACGAGGATCATACATCAAATTGCCGAAAAGCATGTGTAAATATCGTGCATGTGAACAGTTGCTTTTTGGTGTAAATTTTTGTTAACAATTCGCCAATTTTCACTGATTTTTATCATTTATTGAGCTCATAACAAGACTCTTTTCAACGTTACAAATTGGATTTACAATACATCAGTTCATGTGTTAACAGTACCTTTAAACAGTATGGAATATTTTTGCAAAAGTTAGTTTAGAAAAGTTGCCTGAAGTAAGTGGCTATATTTACACTAGTGAGGTCTAAACCTTTGGTGGGTAGTATGTAATAAAGAAGTTGTTATTCATTAAGTATCGTACCTGTCTTAGATTTATCTTGTTGATGTTCATTGGTAAAGAATATATATGTCGATACTTATGTTAAAACATATACTTTATTTAACAATCGCTGGGAACATGTGCTCTGTTTCAGGAAAATGTCCGTTTGTCGTCACATATTTACCTTGGGTGAATTTACGGAGAAACAGGACAGAGAATGTTTGCCTTCAGAAGTTGAAAACTTGGTTACAGACTGTACCCAGACTGAAATTTCTAAACTGGGACTTCATCCTAAATGCGCCTGGTATTTCCGCTACAGTGGAGGTTTGTCTATGCTTTACATATTGTGAAAAATGTGAAACGGTTTCGGGGAATAGTACGGTAAACTACGTTTATAAGGAACTGGCGGATACACCACGCTCTTTTCTTGTATGTATGTATGTGCGTGCGTGCGTGCGTGCGTGTATGTATGTTTGTATTGACGTTCGAATATTAAATAAGTACTGTTTCAATGTTTATCTGTTACAGATGCACGTGAGATCGAGTTGCTTGAGGATCGTTTGCAGAGTTTGGAGTCGGTGATTGATTTTGATATCATATACAAAATATATTTTTTCTTCAGTTCTGTTAAGTTTATGTAGAACCAGTTAGGAAATTAAACTCCCCGCGGTATATTTGTCTTCAACAACCCATGCCTTTCGTAAGAGGCGACTAACTGGATGGGGTTGTCAGGCTCGCTGACTTGGTTGACACATGTTGACGGATCCCAAGTGAGTAGGTCGATGCTCATGCTGTTGATCATCGGATTATCTGGTCCAGACCGCCGTCTGCGTTAAACAAGAAAGTGATGTACACCTGAATTAATGGGCTAACAATTTTCTACCAATTGTCATCGCGTACATGGTGTCGACAGAGGAACTCAGAATAAAGACGAACAACACCTTGAGTCCCAAATTTCTTTAGTTGATAGTTGGTTTAGTGTCTTTGGACTGCCGGGTAGTCATGATGATGCTGATTTGGAGATTTAAAGCGCACTTTCCGACGTAATGCGTATTTTGCAAACGGGCAGTATAGATATATAGGGGTCTTCCCTCTCACCAACTCCTATCGTTTCAGTAGAAGAAATCACTGGGGCGTAATAATCCCATGTAATCCCTTATTTAGTTCCCTGTGAAAGAGTATCCGGGACCAAATGTGATAATGTTTATCTTTATTCATTAATTATATATATAGAAGTTATATAGCTGAAGTTATATATAATCTCTTATAATCCCCCCAGTAAGTTGGGTAAGTGGGAATGAGCCGATATATACACCTACCTACATATATAAAGACAACAATGGACAGACGAAGAGACAACAATGGACAGACGTAGAGACAATGGCATTGCCTTGGACCTACTGACGTGATGACAGAGGACAAAGGGATAACCCAAAAAGGTTATAATTGTCACAACATACATAGCAGTAATTCATAAAAAAAGACAGAGGCACGGGTTTGCTGGCAAGTCAATATGCAGTGGGTTGGTGATTAGGATTAAAAATGAAGAGTATCATCAAATAAATAACTGCAATCAAGTTACACATGTCTTGGCTATATAGAAGATGCGCTTTGGTATAAAATATGAATCGGACAAAGGTTTTCCGGAATCAGTCGCTTTTACACAATGTAGAAAGGATACTTATGGAAATAAGAAAATTACATTCATTTTCAGAAAGGATCTACAGATGACAGGCAGTGGGCGTCAGGAAAAGGTATTTGAAACTGAAAGTAGTCTGTTCTCTCGGAACCACTGAGAGGAGCTTGATGTTTATTTAAAGAAAATTAAAGGAATAAAGTACGTATTTCTGAAAACATACTATCTTAACCAATGTTTTTAACGAACTTCCACATTGTCTTAAGTTGTTTTATGTTCTAAAAAATATTTGGATACATACGTACGTATGGATGATTTAACATGGTTTGCATTTCTTTGCAGTGGATGGATACGACGATAATTGTCTCATCACATTAGGAGAGGAGAAATCGCTAGAGCAAACTTTCGACAAGAAAGGAGATTTATACAAGTTTCTACAAATGGTAAGTAAAGTGGATCTAAGAAAATATACATGACTTCCTTGCTTTCTGATTATGGTAAAATATATGCTCCAATAATATCTATAGAAAGATATTGATAAATACGTAACCTCTTCAAACTTTTCTAAACATTTTGCAGGGTTTCTTCCAGTAAGATGCTCAGTTATACCTTGTATTGAAATTTCAACAAATCTGACGTATTAGCTCTTTACAAATGTAATAATTCCTAGTGTCACTATCATTCTGTCACAGTCGATGACAAGGAAAAGGCGGTCAATTCTCTGTTCCCAGGAAAAGGTCCTGTTCTTGAGAAACGGTAAGTGCAATCTATGCTGTCAACGTGATTTTTCTGTAGAATGTATTAATAAGTTTTCTAAGATGCTTCGCTAAACGATCAAAGCCGGCGACACTATTTTATCAGGCGATAAAGTACACGTTTTGCATTACATCACACTGTAATGACGTCACTATGCCATTCTAGTCTGTCCTCTCGTAATCAAATGTACCCTTGGTAACCAACGTCACGATGCATACTAGTTGTCATATCCTAGTACAATCTCCTACAGTAAAACTAACCCCGTAGCACACCGTTTCTTGATTTGTAGTTGCTTCAATTGGCTAGCATCTCATTATGATTAAGTTTTCGGTGTGTGTGTGTGTGTGTGTGTGTGTGTGTGTGTGTGTGTGTGTGTGTGTGTGTGTGTGTGTGTGTGTGTGTGTGTGTGTGTGTGTGTGTGTGTGATCTGCCTCAGATTAATCGTCGGGTAGTATTAAATGTGGCGTTTTAGAAAAGAAATACAGTTCGCTCTATCCCAATGACAGTGCAGTGTGATAATGTACAGTTTTGCCCTGAACTATTATAGGTAAAGATTGGGGAAGCTTGCTTGTTCTCGGACAAGATATTGATTAAACAGAATGCCTGCTTTGAGCAACCTTCACATTGCCTTCCATATGTGCACATACGCAGGGGACTTTCTACTGGAAATTATAGTGTTACTCAAATTACAAAATGTAAACAACGGTATATTTACAAGTGGGTGTGATTGCTGTCACTCTGCCAACGAGGTGCAAGGATAGCCTGATAGAAGCCTATTACTACCTGCCAGCGTTTGTTACCTGTAATGCAGAAATTACTTCCTGCATGACTCAAATGTATTATTCGGAGATTGGTCTCACGTTTTTGAAAGGTTCGTGACACGAGGATATTCCACAGAATCGTTGGCAACTCAATGTAATGCTTTAGCAAATAGAAAAAGGAAGTAGCTGACGTCCCCACATAGCCTTTTATCTGTTCTTAAAGATCACATTTTTGTCGTTACAGAGTAAACCCGTGAAGATCCGGGTTAGAATTGATCTTCAGCAACCCATGCTTGTCGTAAGAGGCGACTAACGGGATCGGGTGGTCAGGCTCGCTGACTTGGTTGACACCTGTCATCGTATCTTAATTGCGTAGATTGATGATCATGCTGTTGATCACTGAATCGTCTGGCCCAAGCCCGAATATTTACAGACCGCCGCCATACAGCTGGAATATTGCTGAGTATGGCGTAAAACTCAACTCACTCACTCACTCATTACAGAATACACTGTACTTTGGTTATTAGGACGATATGTGATGTTGGCATACTATAGGGACGCTTTAACTACTTGTAAGTAAATAAGTAAATCGCTTACAGTAAACTTTGGTAATAACGCGAGCGAGTGAGATTAGTTTTACACCGCTTTTAGCAATATTCCAGCAATATCATAGCGGGGAACACCAGAAATGGGTTTCACACATTGTACCCATGTGGGGAATCGAACCCGGGTCTTCAGCGTGACGAGCGAACGCTTTAACCACTAGGCTACCTTGGACTTCAAAGTTGCCACTATGTTTAATTCGTCATAACCGTAGTTCGTTATTCGTTACAAGCACTTCGACTGAAATATACTGTGACTATGACCAGACTTCGTTATGAGCGTATTCGTTATAAACGTAGTTTAATATGTGTGGTTCGGGTTGATATTAGCCTTAGTTTAAACATGTTTGACATAACCAGTACCATCAACATCACCCATCATGATAAATCGTTCGACGAGAAAGGAAATAGTCCTCCATATCATCCACGTATATCTATACTTGTGTAATGTGTTTCAGTTGCAAGGAGTTTGAATGAACGCGGCCTTGACATCCAAAGGGTAATTACCATTAAATATTTTTTTATTTGTTTGCTGTTTAACGCCACACTCAGCAATATTCCAGCTATATGGCGGCGGTCTGTAGATGGTTACATTCCAGTCTGCCTACAGTCCCAATTTGCCTACATCCCAGTTTGCCTACCAAAATTACTGTATGCAGAATGGGAAGACGCCCTGTAGATAATGTCTGAACCAGACAATCAAGTAAGCAACATGAGCATCGATCTACGCAATTGGGATACGATGACATGTGTCAACAAAGTCAGCGAGCCACACAACCCGATTCCGTTAGTCGTCTATTAGGACAAACATGGGTTGTCAAAGACCAATTCTGACCTGGATCTTCACGATTCACCGTTAAAGTACCTATCATTGTTTGTACATTTGTCAGCACAGTAATACATGAACTGTGCAATACACCTGTATGACGACCACCCTAACGGGAACCAAAAACACCGAATAGCGTTAATCCACATGTATAACTATTTAGTGAGTTTGAATATAATTCTGAATACTCCTGTGTTTCAGGAACTAGATGCCTCTTATGCTGAGAACAGCAATGCTGAGATCAGCCCGTTCCGGAACACAGGTTCGTGTGCACTTTGAATGGCCATTGTTGATATTTATCAGTTAAACCTCTAACATACGGACAGTAAGGCTATTGGTATTCATATACAACCCGATATTCTTCAAAATGCACTTAACATGTTAACGTTTCATATCAGATTTAAAGAAGGACGACAAATGTATCCGAAAGAGAAAGAAATCTCCACTAAACGTAAGTTGTTTTATATGATATATTCATATACATGTAGACAGTTCCTTGTCCATACCTGTGCACATAAGATCTATTTTCGGATATAACACGAAGAAAAGATGCTATGTGTGCCAGATGTGTCGCGTTTGACGTAGTGGCTTTTAAACGGAAACTCTAGTTTAAAGTGACGTAAGTGTATTGTTATGACAACAGTTGTGACGCTTCAACCAGCCCTGACAACGGGGTAGGGTACTATTTGTTTGTTGTCTTTTGGATAACGCTGCACTCAGCAATATTCCAGCTATATGATGTCGTCTGTAAATAATCGAGTTGGTTCCAGACAATCCAATGATCAACGTCATGAGCATCGATCTACGCAATTGGGATACGATGACATGTATCAACCAAGCCAACGAGCCTGACCACCCGATCCCGTTAGTCGCCTCTTACGACAAGCATGGGCTACTGAAGACCAATTCTAACCCGGGTCTTCACGGTCGGATAGTATTATAAGCACCACATATGCCTGTATATGCAATATGTCTTTATATTTCTGTAGAAACTGCATAAAAGAAGAAAGTGTGAGACGGACACTACACACAAAGAGAGATCTGTTCCAAACGCTGGTATCAGTTCCACAATGAGTGACGAGGCTGAAAGGAATCACGGACACAAAGGTACAGCCGTTTACTAATTACTGTTACAAATCCACTATGGCTAACACCCCCATCCACACACACACACCCCACCCCCCACCCCCATTTGCCTCTGCTATCTGAATGGTAACCATACACGATTTATATCATTCTTTTTTGTACAAATTTGTCAGGTATGAAAACACTCAAGAATCCCTTTCAGTCTCCGTTTCTGGTCATACTGTACCTGGTTTTCTACGGTCGTGTTCTATTAACAATATACATCAAAATATGTCAATCAGTCAATGTCTCTTCTCACACATATCCGCCATATAGCTAGAATATTGCTCAGTGCGGCGTTGAACAACATCTAAACTAAACTTCTCACATGTTACTGAAATAAATAAATACTAACCTAGCTAGAGAGGTATCCCTCCTTATGGTAAAAGAAATTTCCCACGATTTTGTTACAAAATGGGACACACATCGAAAAAAACCTTAGTCAGCCTCATTTTCATGTGTAAATCTACACATGATTAAAAACGACACACGCTGTACACAGATTGAAAAGATATATACAACCTACTCTTTTTGGTTTCAATGTTATATTATCCCATATTATTTTATAGCTGAGGAGGATATGGCGGAACTAAAGCAAAAGGTGACAGAAATAGAACAGGTGAATATGTCGTACAATATTGGTCATATACTCATGCCAATAATGGTTGTCACCCCCTTCAATTTTTTTTATTGGAGAGGGGGTGTGGGTGTGGGTGTTGGGTGTGTGTGGGGTTGGGGTGGGGAGAGGGGTGACAACCATTATTGGCATAACCAAAGTATAACCTTCAAATCTCTTTCCATAATCATAAGACATCTCTTGAGTTCATACTGTTCAGGGGCGGTGGGGTAGCCTAGTGGTTAAAGCGTTCGCTCGTCACGCTGAAGACCCGGGTTCGATTCCCCACATGGGTACAATGTGTGAAGCCCATTTCTGGTGTTCCCCGCCGTGATGTTGCTGGAATGTTGCTGAAAGCAATCATACTTCCTCACTGAGATTTTTTCCAATCTGGTAATTTGCATTAGATATTTATAATGAATATAGTGTTTTATATACTGAAGACGTACCTTGTTGTTGCACTTACATTGTTGCAGGAGACAACCCGTATAAGACAACAACGACATTCAATCAGGACTGGTAAGGATATGCATGTTATTCAGATACTTGTTTCTTTTCATAAATTACATTTGTAGTCATATGGAAAATATCTAAAGAAAATGTGTGTGGCGTGGACTATTTATAGAAAATATAGGAAATATCTGAAATAATCATATTTTTGTGATTTTTCTTTTGTTGTCTTCAGTTGAATGGCGGGCTGTATTGGATCAAATGACAAGAAAGGCTGATGTCATATCTGTCATATCTGAGCTTGAACCAATGCTACGAAAATCAGTACCAGTAAGCCTTTAAAACACCTTAATGAACGTCATATTTTCAACTATATCACCTACAATTCTTGATGTTATGCATTCAACAGTGTATACTGGTTTGCCAGATTCTAAAATCAAACAAACTGTTCTCATTCTTCAAACATATATACCAATATGTTTTCAATATATAGAATTTTTTTAATACACAATGCAATTTAGAAAGTGGTCAAATATTACAAATGTTATATTTGGGATTACCCTTTGTCAGTAAAGTACAGATTCTAGTACAAGGACGTGATCATACACGTCGGATCAACATGCGGATGTCACTCGGTAAAATTATTCATGTGATGAATTCAATGAGGAAGGTTAAACGAACACAAACAACAATGAAAGACTTTTGCTGTGACTATAGATTATTGTTGTGCTTGCTATTCATTGCTTTATAAGCTTTACATTAAATGCTTATTTGTTTTATCCAGATTCGTGTCGTTTTTGTAATAGTAAGGGAAGCAACTCTTGCTTGAACTTGGGTCTTGATTGAGTAGTCCGGACTATTCGCAATCCGGACGAATTTGCTGAGAAACGCAATCGTCCGGATTAACGAGGCTTCACTGTACTTAGTTGGGTTAAGTCCCACCCGGGATTCGAACCCACGCCCTCAGAGTCAGGCACCCAATCGCCAGCAACCAAAGTCAGCCGCCTAACCCGCTCAGCCACCGCGGCTTCCGCTGAGAGAGATATTTTTGTTTCAGGGTGTCGAGGGAAATCCTGGATCAACTGAGCATCAAAACTGTACAAGAATTATATCAGGTAATGTCACTGCAGGTGTGAGGGGCGGTGGGGAACACAAGGGGTAAAGCGTTCGCTCATTACAGTAACACATCTGGCACTCTTCAAACAACACGAGGCTTAGTGGCGTGCAAAGATTGTGTGTTGTACACAATTTGCACACAGTTTAAACAGAGGCTACCATCGGAAGGCGGAGATTTGAGGCTGACACTTGGGCAGCAGATGGCTGGACTGGCTCCGTCCCGTCCGTCCTTGTCCCTGGCTTGCCTTTCTGCTGGCCTGTCCCTGCTCTTACCGCTGTCTACCGGTTCTCGGCTGTCTGACTTCTCCTGTCTTGCATGCTTTTAAAGGCTAATGAACACTAACAATCCGTTTAAGTCGGACATTCTCTTGGACAAAATCCTGGTTGAATTCCGCACGTGGGTACAATGTGTGAAGCCCATTTCTGTTGTCCCCGCCGTGATATTGCTGGAATGTTGCTTAACGCGGCTTAAAACCATACTCACTTACCCGCCGTTGTAATATTGTACATTATCACCAAACAGAGCCTGTTAGAAAATAACATTTTGGAAGTGAGCGAGTGAGTTTTGTTTTACACCGCAGTCAGCAATATTCCAGCTAATTGTCGGCGGTCTGTAAATAATCCAGTCTAGACCAGACAATCCAGTGATCAACAGCATGAGCATCGATCTGCGCAATAGGGAACCGATGACATGTGTCAACCAAGTCAGCGAGCCTGACCAACCAATCTCGTTAGTCGCCTCTTACGACAAGCATGGGTTACTGAAGATCAATATTCTAACCCGGACGTTCACGGGTTAACATTTTGGAAGATAAGCTTAATTTTGCTAAAGCGATTATACTGCTGAATTATTTTATTATTTGTTCTCTTTCCTACCCGGCAGGCAGCCACGGAGATCGTAACAATAAACATGCATTGCCATATCGCTTGGCACAGTTTCAGCATGGAACAGAGAGTGGAAAGGACTTGTTGTCGCTGGCAAAACAAGTAGGTATTTCTATCGTTAATCGGTACATTTAGATCTTTCCTGTCGTGTAAAATGTAGAGACTGTTTGCATTTCCTAACACACACCTGATTAAAAGGTGAAAATCATGGATGGCAGTTGCTTTATTATGATGAACACAACGTTTCGAAGTATTTTCTTACTTTTTCATCAAGGTGACGAATAATGTACTCCGAAACGTTGTGTTCATCATAATAAAGGAGTTGACATTCTCACCATTTATGAGTATCACTTCTAAATGCCGTTCAAACGTGAAATACAGGACAAAAAGTAAATGTGAGCACCTCAGAAATACAAATAGGCTTTGTAACTTCTATATACATACCACATATTACATATTAAGGGTGACTATTGAGGGGGAAACAACTATAGCTATAGCGATAGTTTATTGTAACATACAATTGCGATAGCGATAGTCTATTGTAACATACAATTGCGATAGCGATAGTCTATTGTAACATACAATTGCGATAGCGATAGGCTATTGTGACCAACTATTGCAATACTATTGCAATAGTTTTTTCTCTCCTTGAATTGTCTCACTTGAAGTCATTTCTCAAATGAATGTATAGTTTATATGAAATAAAAACAAGTTGAGGTAGTTTCAGTCTCTTTTAATAACTGACAAGAAACTTGAAACCCTGATCAAGTAAACAGTCAAGCTTCTTTAAGATGTAACAGGGGCGGACAACTCTAAATCAATGTGAACGAATCTTGTACTTCCTGTATTTTGCACCGCACATTTATCAACGGAAGTCAATTACTAAACTATTGATAGTCACACATACTATCGATGCATCGATAGTTTTTCGTTTCTACCATCGATTAGTTGCTATCAGAGACTCAACAATTGCAATCCATCGACAGTTTGATGCATCGTTACAGCCCTATTACACATATATCGGAAGATTAACTAATGTTATCATTGTCAGGAACAATTAGCTCATACATAATCTGCTGGTTGTGACAGATAAAGTTTCTGATCTATCCGAAAGTGTTCCCAAGAAAGGCAAAAAGGTATTTTTGTATTTCAACTGTGTGGTGACAATACTTCTAACTTGAGACTTGACACAAGCCGTTTCTCTTCCAGATGATCACCGAGGACAATATCAATCAAGTCAAATTCGAAGAAGAGGAATGCAGTTTGGAAAATTATGTTGCCTCAAGTAAAATGTGTTCTCAATTGAAACTCTAATGAACAAATTGTTACCAAGGTATGTTAATAATGAAAATATTGAGCCAACAGCCAAACAGATGTGTCAGGCATTAACTATGTAATACAAATACTTGCTGGCATAAAAGACACGAAGAGACATGGAAAGGGAAGATCCGGCCGGACGGCTAATTAAAGCTGTCCATTTGCCATTTGGTATAATGGTATCCCAGATTGCATGGATAGACAATAAGCCAGTGTGTGGTGGGGACTATTTATTGTGTTGTGTAGCGATACATGGCTTGATAATGACTAAACATTTGTTTTCAGGGTGTGGCTGTCCTATCCATGTTATTGGAATGTTGCGGGCATGTTGTCGGCTACTGGAATGTGAGTGTGTTTGCGAATTAAGGACTTGTTAGGGGTTCTTGAAGGCACCGAATCTTTATACTCTCACATTATTTGCGGGGCGGTAGGGTAGCCTAGTGGTTAAAGCGTTCGCTCGTCACGCCGAATGCCCGGGTTCGATTCCCACATGGATACAATGTGTGCAGCCCTTTCCTAGTGTCCCCCGCCGTGAACTTCAGATAATGTTCGACAGATTCTACTGAACATTCGTGATCGAAATCGATTTATCTATACAACTGCCCCCATGTGTAGCGACAAGTGACCCACATATCCACGGATGAAGTTTTTCCATATGTATTTCAGCACTGTATTGTAAGCATCTGGGGGATCACTTCTCAGACCTTTGAAGCTGGCTAGTTGGCATCACTGTTGTCTGCGTGTTTGAAAATGTCTTGTTTATATACCCACGATATAGTCACAATTGTACAATCGACTCTGCTTTTAGGAGAGATTTTTTTATGGATGTGGTTTTGTCGCTTCAATTGCCAAAAATGGTCCTTGACGCTATCTTTGGTCACATGCATCTGATGACATTTTTAACTCATTAGTCATGTAATTTTTTCAGGTCCAAGACTAAGTCTGGACACCGCAAGCCTCGACACTGACAAGTACCACATAACTGAAGAAGATGAATTGGTAAACTCACCAGGCACATCACAATCATCTGACGCTCGCAAATTAAAAATGTATTGGGGGATATGCAGTTCCACCCCTATCGATCTGACCAATATCCTGCCCTCCTCTCACTACTGGGAGATCCACTGTACTGTCGGTGTGATAAAAGGGTGGTGGAGAATCGTCTTGGATTTCGGGGTGGTTGAGGAAACACAGGTTGACAGAGAGCGATGGGCTTGTTATCAACCGCGGTCCTGGTGTGTGTGTCTAGAAGACTGTGACATCCACACTGGTGTGTGTGCTAAAGTATTTAATGATAAGAAACACGTCAAGTGCTTCCCTGATGCTGTGTCTCTAATCCCTGGCACACAGGCGTCCCTCCACTATGGCGTTGTGCTGGATGTAGGGAGGGGGAGAATCTCCTTTATTGATGTTACCAGAGAGGTTGTATTGGGCAAGTTTGATGTTGTGTTCAGAGAAAACCTTTACCCGGTGTTTGGAGTAACTCCACGACAGGATCGCTACACTGTCAGGATGAAGTTGGTCAGTGGAGAGGACGTCACAATCACGGAATCAAAACGTGATCTCATTTACAAGACAGTGACATAGAGGAATATTATTTTAATGAGAGATGTGGAACAATTGAAGCCATTAATCGATCGTTATGTTATCTTTATACAACTGTGTAGTGACAGATGTAATCACCGTTCTGAGAAGAATGCGTGACACATGTTGTCTCAGCTTACGCAAGTGAGTCTGTTCACCAAGCAGCAATTGGGTACCCGGTGGGATAAGTCATATGGCAATCAACGTTCTAGCGCTGACATGCTGCTTGGGTTATTCAGGGTAATAATGTCTATTATGTACATTATGCCATTTCTTAAGGGTGGAAGTAACACAAGTAACAGTGCGCCTATACCCGGGGTGAAGTTCGTACACTCTGTGTAATGGACACATTACCACAAAGATGAATATTATTATAAGCATTACATATTGAAGTCTTTCCTGACCAAATATACACACATATATACAAGCTAACCATTGCATAATAATAATTCACATATACAAGCTTACCAATGCATAATAATCACTCAGATATACAAGCTAACCATTGCATAAAGATCATTCACATATACAAGCTAACCAATGCAAGATAATCATTCACACATACAAGCTAACCAATGCATAATCATTCAGATATACAAGCTAACCATTGCATAATAATCATTCACATATACCAGCTAACCATTGCATAATAATCATTTACACATACAAGCTAACCAATGCATAATCATTCAGATATACAAGCTAACCATGCATAATAATCATTCACATATACCAGCTAACCATTGCATAATAATCATTTACACATACAAGCTAACCATTGCATAATAATCATTCACATATACAAGCTGACCAATGCATGATAATCCTTCTCATATACAAGGTAACCATTGCATAATAATCATTCAGATATACAAGCTAACCAATGCCTAATAATCATTCACATATACAAGCTAACCAATGCATAATAATCATTTACACATACGCTAATCAATGCATAATAATCATTCATGTATACGCTAACCAATGCATTATAATCATTCAAATTACAAGCTAACCAGTACATAATAACCATTCACACATACAAGTTAACTAATGCATATTCATAGGGAAATATATGGTTTCATTAATTGTATTGATGCAGTATATATATGTTTGTTAAATATGCATCATGTCGAGTTTGTTTATTAAACGTTAGATGTCACAGTGCCCTATAGACACTCGTAAATTATATTATTTTTTTGTCAATAAAATGTTTTAAAGGAGATTTTAATAGACATTACGTCATATTTTGGGGTGAATAATTGATGTGCCGTTGTGGCACCCGTGGATCAGGATATGTCCACCTTTTCGACTATAACTGACAACCCTATGCCTCAAAATGTATAACGCTAAAGCTCACTTTATTCGCAAGGTGCAAGAAGTGAATATGCTCCGATTAAAGCACACACGCCTAAAAAGTAGAAATATATCACATATTCTATTGAATATCATAGAAATAACGCCATTGAGATGCAGGCGAGAAACTCCCCCAATCGTCAGAGGGACATTGTCGCGTTATCGCATTGTCGCGTTGTCGCCCTCACAAAAACAAGCAAAGAGTGTCAAAATTAATGAAAGCGCGACAATACGACAACGCGACATATTGGCCACTTGTCACTATGTCGAAGTGTAACGCTTTTGCTGAATAAAATTACTTTGTTCATATCGCAGGTTGAGGCTAACTTGAAGAAGAGGGAGGTTTTTCAAAGAGCTGTTTATTTCCCTGTAATGTATGGAATCCTAGAAGGGACATTGTCGCGTTGTCGCGCTTTTAACAATATATGTTCGTGCACTATGTCCGTGTGCGTGTATGCTACTGACTCAGGAAGAAAGTTTGCATTAGATCAATGACGCAACGTGACCTGTATAATACGCTGTGACCCATCATCCCGCTATCTGAAGAAGGCTGAGTTGCACGATTCAGTTCGATTCAATTTGTTCAATTTTTAATTTATCAAACAAGTATCGTTCCATTTCTTGAATGTCGGAAATACTGTTACATCAGACATTATTAAAAATTCAGCATCAGTAAATGTTTTGTCTTGTGACTGGATTGTATGTCCATACTCAGTTGTTTAGAAGCCTCGGTCGTACATCAGTAAATGTGCTGTCTTGTGACTGGGTTGTATGTCCATACTCAGTTGTTTACAAGCCTCAGTCGTACATCAGTAAATGTTTTGTCTTGTGACTGGATTGTATGTCCATACTCAGTTGTTTACAAGCCTCAGTCGTACATCAGTAAATGTTTTGTCTTGTGACTGGATTGTATGTCCATACCCAGTTGTTTACAGGCCTCAGTCGTATATCAGTGTTTTAGCGTCTATTTCAGGACAGCCATCGTCCAAATATTTCTAAAGACCAAAAACCATGCAGCCATGCCAATGTGAGACTTAATTGTAATTATTTAATCTGCAATCTTAATCCTTATCTCTACCGCATTGTACATTGTCTTGTCAGCCACCCTGTACCACTCTGTCACTTTCATTAATTATTGTATATGACATTTATAACCTTAACTGGTCAACCCTTTGGCCGTGTCTGCCACCACACATCAACTGGTCCAGGAAGTGCTATTGTTTCTCTGTCTGTCCATTGTTGAGTCTTCGCCTGTCGATTGTTGTCAAAAACTGTTTATATGCTCACATATATATTGTCAACCAGTCCCCTCTCACATTAACTAAACCAAACCACTTTATTTTTCCTTTCCCTTCCTATTTTCGTTATCATGTTTCTAGACGTTTTCATTCTAAATTCAAGGTAATTTAACGCCCCATCATTTACATTCTTTTGGGTATGGTGGTTTACTTCTTATTATAAACATGTTACTTATTATATTAGCTCCCACCTACCCAGTCGGCGACATTGGCTACAGCCAGAAGCCGACGTTAAACTTGAAATCATCAACATGTCAAGCAGTCTGGTATTCCGAGCAGGATAATGCCGCTCACCTCATTTATGTATACTTGTTTTATGTCATGTCTTGTGTAACCAACTAAAGAAGTTTGAAATCAATCTATTCCTTCGTATTCGTTAATGTACACTTCGTCTTAATTCCGAGCTAATCCCCCTGTCCACAACACATGTCTGCGCGTTCACCTAAGTACTATCGCTGCGTGAGGCGTTACGCTACAAGCAAACCATTTATGTAAATCGACTGGCGGGTACTATCGGAGAAGTACGTTATGCTCATTTCAAGAACGTTGCATTCCATACTAAATGTGTGACGTTCGTTGTATGGTACCCGTTGAGGTGAGGATGAATTGGGGTTGGAACTGGGTTTAAAGTCGTGGTCACGATAATTCAACATTCGTGTTCACAGTGACTTGCATGTACGTGTGTGTGACTGATTGTACCAGTCTGCAGGGGAATGGAGGCTAAATACGTACAACCAGAAATTATTGAGAATTTAAAGATTGTAATTTTTTATTTTTTTTCACTCATTACTCACGTATTAAATGTGAATATTAGCAGAACATAACTCCAGATTCAAAGACAGGTGAACAGTTAGTATTTTGTCAAGTCACCATGGGCAGCAATGCAGGCTTCAATGCGGCGGGGCATACTACTGATCAAAGAAGTAAGAAAGTCGTGGTCCATGCTGTCCCAATATCGGACCACCTCTTCTTTCACAGCAATATTTGTCAGATTTTTCTTATTGACACTTTCCTTCATAAGTCCCCAAACATTTTCTATTGGATTTAGGTCAGGGATATAGCTTGGCAAATCTAATAATGTCATATTTTGGGTCCGAAACCAGGCCTGTGAATGCTTTGAACGATGTTTTGGGTCGTTGTCCTGCTGGAAAATCCAAACATTTCCATAGAACACGTGAGCAGATGGAAGTAAAAGTCCCTCGAGAATATCTGTGTACCGCTCACTGTTCATATTCCCGTCAAATACACAGAGGGGCGTTGCCCCTAACACAGATATGCCACCCTACATGTTAAATTTCGGACTGTACTTTGGGCGCTGATACAAAGGTTTTTCAGTTTGTTTGGTCCAGAATTTCAGTGTATTAGGAAACAGCCACACAGAACTTTCATCTGAGAAAATCACATTGTCCCAGTTAAAATTAACGATAAACAGTGGACAAAGGGATGCCCGTTCTACTTGAAATCACTTTAGCTGATCCGATGTCCTTGTTATAATACTCTAAAATCAACTTCCTCTTCTCTAAATCATCCATACTGAGGATCACTGAAAATGTCGTCTGCGAGCAAGTAAACAAAGGGGATAACTCTTCACAAACTAATGAAAAAGGATTAACGGAGTTGTCTCTCTTGAATGAAACCAAGCACTTGATAGCTGGTCAAGGTTGTTTATACTAGAAATCCAATTAAACATATTCCTAAAATTCTCAATAATTTCTGGTCATACTATACATTACATCCCTCCAAGAAATAGATATTAGGGGTTATCACTTAATACAGTGATATTTTCCCTGATGTGGACTTTTTTTGCCACCCCGATATGGGCAGGATCTGCATGGTCATATCTGGCCCCGGGCAAGCTTATACAATTATTTACTTCTAGTTAGGTTAGGTTGATTCAATGATTTATCAAGCTTGGCGACGGCCTCGGTCAGATATGGGTGTCTCGGGATGATATCGGGCAAGATATGAAAAATGAAGTGTAATAATCTCTACATATATGTGTATGATATGGGTATCTCAGACGATATTATGTGCACCACATCAGAGGTGATCTATCAACTTACAACAGGTCAGCCTAGTAATGTTTTATTATTTTCTCGCCCCAAACCAATTGTATATTTCGACTGTTTAGTCCACACCTACCTATGTATACCGATTTCATAGTGCTACCCCACTAAAACACCATGTGGCTGTTTTGATATGCCATGAGGGATGTCCACTTTTACACAGTGTACCAGCCTCGAGGTGACTAATCTTTCTTTTATCCCCTCAATGCTGATTAGTGAGTGAGTTTAGTTTTACGCCGCCTTTAGCAATGTTCCAGCTATATCACGGCGGGGGACACGGAAAATCTTCTTCACATATTGTACCCATATGGGGAATTGAACCCGGGTCTTTGGCGTGACGAGCGAACGCTTTAACCACCAGACTACCCCACCGCCCGCTCAGTGGAACAGGCAGGGTAACAACAAGCGTGAATATTGTCCGAGATGACGGTGCTATATACATGTATACAGGCAATTACAGGGCTATTTGCCTTTCAATTTAGTGACTGAAAAAGTATAATGAGGATTGGAGGTAGTGAGTGTGTCAAAGTAATCTTTCATTTGTTATGGCTTTTCGGAACGTTTTAATGTGATTGGCATCTATAGTTTGTATTTGATTTATGTTTAATGGGTTGATAAGCATGAGCTTTGTTGCACGACATGACTTTTTGCAACTACCCCAGTAGGCTCTCAAAACCCTGATTTTACGGCGCTTTTAGCAATATTCCAGCAATACCACGACAGGGGACACGGGAAATAAACTTCACATACTGTACCCATGTGGGGAATCAAACCCGGGTCTTCGGCGAACGCTTTAACTACTAGGCTACCCTACCGGCCCCAGTAAGCATTAAGTGTTGATTCTACGTGAATTGAACACAATTGAAGTTTAGAAGTAACAAATATTTTCTCTACAACTGAAGCAGATTACAAATATCAGATTGCATGTACTGTATATGTTACAGGCAATGTCTACAATCAGGCAATGTTTACTATCAGGCAATGTCTACAATCAGGCAATGTCTACAATCAGGCAATGTCTACAATCAGGCAATGTGTACAATCAGGTAATGTCTACAATCAGGCAATGTGTACAATCAGGCAATGTCTACAATCAGGCAATGTCTACAATCAGGCAATGTCTACAATCAGGCAATGTCTACAATCAGGCAATGTGTACAATCAGGCAATGTCTACAATCAGGCAATGTGTACAATCAGGCAATGTCTACAATCAGGCAATGTCTACAATCAGGCAATGTCTACAATCAGGCAATGTGTACAATCAGGCAATGTCTACAATCAGGCAATGTCTACAATCAGGCAATGTTTACTATCAGGCAATGTCTACAATCAGGCAATGTCTACAATCAGGCAATGTGTACAATCAGGCAATGTCTACAATCAGGCAATGTGTACAATCAGGCAATGTCTACAATCAGGCAATGTGTACAATCAGGCAATGTCTACAATCAGGCAATGTCTACAATCAGGCAATGTCTACAATGACTGAAATAGCCATGTCTGTAATTTACTTCAATTTTGCTTTGTATTTTTGTGCTACGTAGCTAATACTATTTCTTTTACATCAGAACATCATGTGTTTTTAATACTGTTTGAAATAAAGTCATTTGTGCTTCAATTAATGAATTTGTTAGATATTCGCTAATTATTTATTCAAACAGATTGGACCCCATGCTAATCTTGTCTTCTCAATAATCCCTGTTCAACAATCAGTCAATCTGTACAATTTTTGGGTTAATTAATCAGGCAATGTACACAATGCCTGGAAATTGTAGACAATGTAGACAATGACTGAGTGTATCAGTCATTGTAAACATGGCCGCTGTCTCCTACTGACCTTTGTCTTCCGTAGACCATACTAAACTCACCGAGTTCCAATATTTATGTCGATCATGTGCAGATGTGTGCAGATATGTGCATTCATGCCTCATCATAACAGAGCTCCACTATCAACCGGACCGCCTCCGTGTTGTTGTGGTTAAAGCATCCGCCCGCGCCGCGTGATTCCAAAAGACGTTTAAATATGATACTTGTTCGTCCCTGCCTGGCGCTCGGGATTAATGGGTACAACAAGGACTGGTCGGCTCGGTGTCAGTTTAATGTGTCTGAGTGGGATATTCATGCTTAAATCCCCGGTCGCGTCATACCCAAAGACGTAAAATATGGTACTTATTGGTCCCTGCCAGTCGCCCAGCATTAATGGGTACAACAATGACCGGTCGGCTCGGAGTCAGTATAATGTGTCTGAGTGGGGTATTCATGCTTAACTGCGGCACGGTATCTCAGTGGGCTAGCACTATAAGACCAAATTAAGTCTTGGCTAGTACAAGCAACCACACATACAGGCGCATGCACGTCGTCATATGAACGACGTTAAGCCCCATTTCACCACCACTGTATCAACCTGACGTAATGCTAAGTATCCCCTGACACAGCCCTTTGCAACTCAAACACGTTGGGATTCATTGTTGTAATAACAACCAGAAGACGGAAACTATCACATGAAAAGTAAGTAAGTAAGTAAGTAAGTATGGTTTTACGCCGCTTTTAGCAATATTCAGGGTATGACACAACAAGTCCCAGTACACCTGTCTACAAACCGCACTGTATCTATACGAATGGTGTTTTCGGAAATAAAGCAGCTATGAATTTCGTTTCTCGTTGTTTCGATTATTTGCTTGTTATTTCAATTAATCTCTCGAAATTGCAAGCTTCTGAAAGAAACTGGAGGTTCAGAGAAATACTCAACTTAACGACAAATAAACAAATGATCGAAACAGTGAAGAAATATTCCAAGCAACGAGACATTCTGCTGAACAATAGTGTATGGTACGAAAGTGGCAGTATTATGGTATCGTACCCGTATGAAGGTACTGTCGTTTGGAAATAGTTTTGTACAGAATAAATGAGAATAAAAGAATAAGACAGGGCATTAGGTAGAGTATAAATCGTGGGAAATATGTTATATTTTTTGAAAGATTCCAATGAATTTTATGTCGTATAATTCGACTTGATTGGAATTTCAAAGGCACACACTGGACGTGGGAGATTCTCAGTATGGTTGTCGCTGGGCAGCCACAGTATGCCAAACACTGGCAGAACTCTGCACATCTTGATTCCAGGACGGAGGAGGAACTGGACTCTCTTCCTTCTCCTAGGATACTATTTACTCATCTGCCCCCACGGCAAGTATCTTGTTTGTGTGTTGGGCTGGTGGGGTAGCCTAGTAGTTTGCTCGTCACGCCGAAAACTCGGGTTCGATTCCCCAGGTACAATGTGTGAAGCCCATTTCTGGTGTCCCCCGCCGTGACATTGCTGGAATATTGCTAAAAGCGGCGTAAAACTAAACTCACGCACTAACTGTTTGTGTGTAATGAGTGGGACAGAGAGTGATCAGCGCTTAATTGTGTAGTTGTACTCAAGCTGATAATTATATATGAGATGACAACAAATGTTTCAGTAGTTTCACAAATAGATATTTTTCAGATCATATTTCGTTTTGTTGTCTAGTCCCAATTTTGTATAGAAGTTGGTACCTCCTGTTTTGGTCCTCTTGACATGTGCCCATGGTGCCAAAAAAGGTGTGAAGTCTATCCATCTCCATCCAGCAAAAGGTAGCTTTAATTTGCATGTGAAGTATTACTTTTCATTCTTCATTAGTCCGTTTAATGAGCAGACGTAATTATTTTGATGGAATAACTGCATGTTGTGACATATAACTAAATAAAATTGGTATGTATCACCAGTGATACAATGGGACAAGCTATTTTTTCTATGTATCACCGATGATACATTTTGGATATTTCATGAATCCAAGATTTATTTGCTTATGTGATGTATCTTTCAATATCAACTTATAGTGATAAAACGTTATTTAATGAATTGACACAGAACAAATTGTGCAATTCTACAGAGAATGGAGAATGAACTCGATGGTGAACTTAGTAACAGCGACTATGAAACATCCTCTGATGAGTATGTTCCGACATCCGAAAGTGAGTCTGAAGATGAGGTTGATGTCATCCCGAGGAAGAACAGAAAGGTTGTGAAGAACCATAAGCTTCATCCTACACTGACTTGGGCTACTGGTGATTGATCAGACAATGAAGACCTTCTATTGGCTAAAATAAGGAGGACCCTGACAGTTGACTCTGACTCTGTTGATGACATCCCAATTGCTAATCTTCGAGAGCGATACAAAGCAGCACAGGAACATAAGGCAGCAGAGGAAGATGAGATGATTTCTCAGTTGCTAGATACCCCGTTTTCGGAAAATGGAGAATTCTTTCCTCCAGACTCTACCTTTAGAGGAAGTGTTGAAGAACCTATAAGAGATCGACGTGTCAAGGAACCCATTGAATATTTTACTGAAATGATCACTGATGCAATTATTGACAACCTCGTGCTTCAAACCAATCTGTACTCATAACAGGAAGAGGGTATCTCTGTCAATACAACATCAAGAGATATTTACATGCTGATTGGAATATATCTCCGTATGGGTTTAGTCGTTGCCCATTCAGTGCAGGCATATTGGGCTGTGGAAACCAGATATCCATTGGTAGCAGATCTCATGTCAAGGAACAGGTTTCAGAAGCTTCTCTCCTCCCTTCATATGACAGATACTAACATGAGCTTTCATGTTAGTGAACGCTATGTATCTTAGCTATAAATAATCGAGTCTGGACCAGACAATCCAGTGATCAACAGCATGAGCATCGATCTGCGCATTTGGGAATCGATGACATGTGTCAACCAAGTCAGCGAGCCTGACCACCCGATCACGTTAGTGGCCTCTTACGACAAGCATGGGTTATTGAAGTTCAACATTCTAACCCGGTCCTTCATGGGTATTTTCCAACCAAGTGTAAACGTGGAGAAAAAAACTAGAGCAAAATATTAGGGTAGTTAGCACCTTGGTTTCAGGTGCAAGTGCATGTGAACGCTGGGTATCAGGTATAATATAATAATAATAAATGCATATTTATAGTGCGCCTATTCCACATCCTGGGGCATGCTCAAAGCGCTATGTACAGATAATTTACACGAGAGTATTTACAGCCGAGATTATAAGTAATATACTGAGAACAGGTTTTAAGTCTGAACTTTAAAAATGTCAATTGTGTCAGAGCTTTTAATATGTGCCTGAACCTTGTCAATCAGAATAAACAAGCCGTGAGGAGGGCATAACGTATGTAGAATCTGTCAGTGGTCTTGAATAACACGCGGCCTGCCTTTAGAATCCCCCACCAAATATGCGCAGTGAAATGAAACATATTTGTATCTTTTTGCTTCAGAACATTGTTCACTTCACGGCTGTCCCTATTCTTAACCATGACGTTGCAATATTGTAGTACAAATGTGTTACACCGACTCGCTCGGTTGTGTTCCCATGACGACAGTGGTCAGACTGGCCTGACATTTGTAAGGCTTCAGTGCAGTGTTTGTTTACACCAGAGAAATATACAAATTCGTTTCATGGGGGATTTTAGGCGACGCTCACGGTGAAATGTTCGCTCTTATTTTTCACATAGAATAGGAAAGCCACCATTTTGGTTTCTCTACGATTGATTTTAGCTATCCTAAGTTGGTCATGAGCAACTTAGACTTTGAATCTTAACTTTACGATTGACTTGGGTAAGATTGGTTAGTGGAAAGGTATGCCGATCGTAATTTCACGCTAAGATTGGGACTTTAGGGGTTTACGATTGGCGTAGGGCTAAGATCGGTTAGTGGAACGGCACCCTGCTCTGCTCGTTTATTTGACGTCACATCCGGATTGGTAAAACTGGATTCCGTCGCGATGAAAGATCTGGGAATCATAATACTTGAAAAGTGAACGTTGTGCGAGAATTGCACTTACGTGGTCCTGGATCTGCGTATGGCTATAAAATTACATAGAAATGTACAATATTAAATTTCCTATCCGTTGGTACAAATATAAGTGCAACTACCTCGGCGGTTTGAGAAATAGACACTGCTAAATGTTGTCCACATTTTTTTGTTATGCGTTAAAAAACAGTAAATATCTCCGCTTTTGATCGTGCACCGATAAAAGCACTGTGCTACGAATTTTTTTAATTTGGCATCGTTACGGAAAGTGTGAGGGAAGAAAATACAGCCAGATATCTGAGCGACATAAGTATATATGAAATGGGTTTGTGTGCTTATGCATAACGTTATATGCTCAATCTTAAAATTGACTCGCAATAAATGTCGAAAACGGATTTTGTTCTATGACGTCAAACGACGACAGAGAGGCCACATACACGATAAAGATAAGGGGCCATAACTCCGACATGCTTAACACTAGGTCAATGTAACTCAGAATGCTTGGAGAGAATTTGTTGTGGATAGGGATGCTATATTTTCACCATGAACCAAACTATACTAATACAAAGTTCCACAATGTGAGCGGATATGTTTTGGTAGTTGCACAATTCATAAGAAAAGATGACAAAGCACTACTTGAGAAAGCACGTAATAGCGATTTGGATGGCCCTATCTGATATATAATTTAGTTTTTTGATTCCCATATTCCCCTGTTAGTGTGGATGTATTTTGACTAATTTTGCATCATTATTAATAGAGTACTAGCCATATCTTCAAATGTAATGAAATTACTGAAAATAATACCACTGGAAGTATTTTGTGACGCAGTTTCATAGGATCTGAAAAGTGAACGTTGCATTGGATCCACGGTCCTCCGACTATAACATTATGTTCAGATGTAGAATACATTTAGATCTGCTGACACTTGTCTAAAGGTACGACATTTTGTATACAACACTAACATTGTCAATTTCCTATTAAAAGTATGTTCAAACCAACTAATTATCAAACGTTCATAAATCTATAAAATACACAGTGTAAGATCTGAATTGTGATGATTTGTTTACATTTTAAACAAGAAGAATTTGCTCCGCCTTCGTTTTCACACCTTATTTATACTGCTCAATTTTATATAACCACTTTGTATTGATGACAAAACCATATTGCTTAAAATGCCTACCCACGTTGATTTAATATTTGGTGAAAATTGATGAACAAAGAGTTTACAGCGGTGTTGATGCATCGCCTCAAAAGCGTTCTTGTTGCTGTACTAAAGTGTCTTCAGGACACATTCAGCATTTTCTAAGTGAATAATTCAATACTTATATATCGCCACAAAATATTATAAATTCATTTTCCGACTTGCTACTGATTTTGTGCCAGTGTTGGCACACCTACCCACTCTAAAACATGTATACCTTTCTAACGTCATCCGCGAGGAAAGTTTGGAATATTTGCAATACGAGATTTAATTTGTATGCGTGGCTCGACTGGTGTCCACATGTATAAATTACCCACATATTTGTCTCGTTCATACATCAAAGATGATTTTATTCGCTCACAGTTTTCTGACAAGCTTATAATAAAAATCTTTGTCGCACAGGAAATTAGGGTTTGTATTTGAAAAGCGACGATCCTTTCACGCAAATAAAACGAATATTTACGTTTACTATTGTTTCTTGTGAATATTGATATCAAATATGTACAATAACAGAAGTTTCCAAAAAATAAGAACAATTTATATTTTCAAAGGTCTTCAAGCGCCTGCATGGCCGATTTTTGAAAACGATACAAAATGTGTTTTGGGCGTCTTCCGATGAAGGGCAGCGCGGCCGTCTAAAAATAGCGACCAATGGAAAATGACATAACATTGTCAATGTTGGCTTTTCGTAGGCCTTCTCAGCCATCGTCTCTTTGGCCTGTACCGGCTCGTATATTGTGATATGCGAAACGGGGCCCAGCTTAAAGTTCCGGTAAGCTGGTTCCCGGCTCCCTTTACACGCTGGTCTTGACGAAGTGTGAGTTGAGAGAGGCATGAGCTTGCCCACTTATATAGTCCAAAATATTAATACAGTCTATATACCTTGCACAAAATTCTATACCTCGCTGGATTACTTTGTAGATGTAAGACAAGATTTCAGAAAACACTTGACTTTCAAAAACGTTTAAAAAGAGAAATTTTCAGAACATGCTTAGATAGCAACACCTTCCTGACAACTAATTATAGTTAAAACTCGATGTATGAACTTCTGCTAAATATTAATGTAATACAATGACACCATTGTTTGATGACAAATTACATTGCCATGTATGAACTGTAAGCCATGAGAATATTTTGATCTGTTGATGAATGGAAATGTGAGTACGTGACTTCTAAGGCATGCTTGCTTAGTGTTTACATTTCGTAACTTTTGAGGTACAATCGAGCCTGCTCTTTATATCAGGATATCAAAGAGCGTCATACCACTCCTGCTAGGAAGTTGTTGGATCAAGGTTACAACATTCCAGGCCTCAATAAAGCTTTAAAGAAGTTTTATGGTAGACCTGTGGAGGAAATTTCTAAATTTGACGCATCACTGACAAAAATGATCCGATGCAATTCCCTATTTTGAATTATGGCGTGGTGACAATCACTGGATTGTCTGATACCAACTCGATTTGTTTACAAACAACATCGTACAGATGTAATACTGCTGAAACAAATCGACCCTGCTTATAGCAGAGATTCCTTATGGAGGTGGATTGGGTTTTGTCTCTTCTTCTTACTTTAAGTATCTTATGATATCGCTCTATGAACAAGGCATGTTTGTTACAAGTGGTTACATGCCACGTATAAAATATCGTCTTTCTATTAAAATTGTGTTGCTGTTATTTCATCAAATATATCGATTACCTGTGTTTTTTAATTTTCTTGAATTTGGTGTTTTTGCAAGTAAACCGATTTTATCCAAATCAGCAACTGTAGCTCATGCAGTTCGATACGACGTAATGACAGCCTTGTTAATGTAGATGTTTGACGAGAACATGACGCAGCAGACTAAGACCCAGCCAACTAAACAACTCAGCGGGCTGGAATTGACATGTAGGAGAAGAGGTAATTAGTGTGATGGGGTTAGCTAAAAAAAAAGAGTCCATAATAATCAGGACCAACCTTACGATATAAGAAATAAACAGATAAATGCTTAAATCGTTGGATTGTTTTGTTAGTGAGTTGTTTACCGCTGCACTCAGCAATGTTTAAGCTATATGGCGGCGGTCTGTAAATAATCAAGTCTGGACCAGACAATCCAGTGATCAACAGCACAAGCATCGATCTTCGCAATTGGGAATCCATGACGTGTGTCAACCAAGTCAGCGAGCCTGACCACCCGATCCCGTTAGTGTCCTCTTACGACAAGCATGGGTTACTGAAGATCATTCTAGACTAGATCTATAGGTTAAACAACAGGACATGTAGCGCCTTTTGTAGCGCCTAAAGCGAGCATTGAATGCACGGATATAGGCGCTGTTACAAATACCCACTATTATATTATTATATTATTATGTTTTCCCATAGTCTTCGATAGTAACGTTATACTTTTTCTAAAATCCTCCAGACTGTCAACAGCCATTCCAGGTACACATGGGTACAGTCTGGCCTTTAAACTACAATAAAAACAGAAATTTCTGCCAACTTATCCTGCCGATTTTTTGAGCACAGGAAGCTGAACACATCAACCCCAGTTCCGCACCAAATGTCACCTACTGGAAAATATCTGTACACACATTAAGCCCAAGTCATGGTGATAACAATGACAGCACTGAATACTTAAATTGTGGTCAGTTTTAATTACTGGATGGATGTGCTTTTAAAACACATAAAATCTTACACTATTACAGCCAATCACAGCTGTCACATGTCTATCTCTTAAGATGTTTAGGGAACACGTGGTTCCGATTTAGTGTGGTGGAACCTGTACCGCTATTGCACTGCCATTGTAATTGATTCTTTGGGAGTGAGTGAGTTTAGTTTTACGCCGCACTCAGCAATATTCCAGCTATATGGCGGCGGCCTGTAAATAATCGAGTCTGGATCAGACAATCCAGTGATCAACAGCATGAGCATCGATCTGCGCAATTGGGAACCGATGACGTGTCAACCAAGTCAGAGAGCCTGACCACCCGATCCCGTTGGTCCCCTCTTACGACAAGCATAGTCACCCTTTGTGGCAAGCATTGATTCTTTGGAATTGATTGGTTCTGAAAAACTAATGTGTACTGACCTTTGGAAATGTTTTGTAAACCTAGTTAATTTTGTAAACACCATTCTTAATAATGAAACCTTTCGTCTTTTGCTTCACTCTGAACTCGTGTCAGTTATTTAACGAAATAGATTACTTTGGGGCACAATGGTGGTAAAATAATACAAATGGATGAGTTCAGGGAAAACCACAGGTATTTGCGAAAGGGTAGACATGTCCTGCCCTACCGATGGAACCCGTTACATACGCCAGTAGCACTTGTAAAGTCAGTGAAGTATTGGGAGATCACGGGGTGATGTTAGCGTTGACAACCAACATAACCCATCTGTCACACACCTATAAATAGACCTACTCAGTTCAACGCAACAGTCGCTGTCACAGATTCTTTGGGAGTGAGTGACATGGTTTTGTTAACATAGATATGGATTGATACCCCGTTATCTGGCGAGCCATTTGCTTGGGAAATCGATTTTGAACAGATGTCTTTGGTCTGAACAGGTGTGTACCACAGGGAGCAAGATAACACAGACGGTGTTTATGTCCGGAAATGAAATGAAAATCCAATCGTGGTAACAGCATGATAGAGTTACAGGAACAAGTAAGTAATAATCTACATAATACTTACATAATACCGACTAACAGACGAGGTCAAAGCCGAGAAGGAGTGGGACAGAAAATTTGTCTACCTCGATTTTGTTTATTTCGAAAATCTTCCTCCCTTCATCAATCAAAGTACATGATACTTTTCCGTATACACTCAAAACATCAATGGCGGTTCCATCATAAAGAAACACCCACCTGTGTGCAAAGCCATCGAGCTCACCTTCGAGTATGTTTGTGTTGAATTTATATTGGTTCTGTTTGTGAATGTGCCTGTTTATGAGGGTATGTAAATGTACATACAGTGAAAAGTGTATGAGGTATAACACCCGCCAGGACCAGCTGCATACAGGCTGTTGCAGGTCACGATGACATAACCGTCAATGAGGGTCTCAATGTGTGGGTCAACACACTGCGTGATGAATTTTGGACAAACTCAACAGTTTAACTCTTGGGTGGTAAAGCGGAGTATATTTCTCATATATGTTATACAAATGGGTGTATATCATGGGGTATGCCGTATGCGCTTAGAGCATATGCGGTGTGGTATTTAAGTCACAATATTATTTTGATATAATTTCATTTCCTGTTTCAATTTAATTGATTTTCGCAAAAGAAGTCGAAAGTTTATAGACGTGTCATGTTATCACCTGTCTTCTGGAACCAAACCACACTGACTGTGGAAGACATCTGTTTTGGATTTAAGTTCTGTAGGTTTTCGTCAGTTACCATATTTATTAGTTTAAATTTTATAGCATTACCATAAATTAAGATCCCGATAGTACAGATATCTGCTATGTAATCCTGAAAAGACACACCTTCTATCTCGTACTATGGATACCTCCACTGATCATATAATCAATAATGTTATCGACTGGACAACTAAATCCGATAAACATGGTGTCTCGATCCAGTAGCTAATACAAATGAGGCATGCAAGCATGAATTATTTTGATAATACATAATGCATAGAAACTATAGCGACATGTTCCCAAAATCTTGATATATATAACACCTTTTGATCGAAGATTAAATACAATTATTTTTCAAATATATGAATTTGACGATAAAGAGAGTCGCCCAACTAATAGTCTATACATTTAGGTGGTCTGAGTGTTTCGGATTTTGACCTATCACATGTATCTGTGTGGAGGTGGGAGGGTGCATTATAAGAGAGATGATCAAAGAAGCCTACCGATTTTTTATCCTGGTTCATTCCATTAGATATTCGTTTAATTTCCGTTGTTACCATGCAAAAAATGTTTTATTTGCATCTTTTTATTCCAAGGCAAAGGCACCAGTCCATAAAGGGAACAACAGCTGACAGAAACGTTCTCCAACACCATATCTATTCCCTTCAATGGCTGCTAAAGAAATCATTCCCGGTTGCGCAGTGTGTCAAAAGCCATACGTCTATGACACTGAGGGTCCGTTTCTGTTTCCGTGTTTGCATTCGGTCTGTAAAAACTGTCTAAAATCCGAAAATGACAAGACGCTTCTCTGTAGTCCATGCCAGGAAACGTTCCCCAAATCTTCCTTCCCAATTGATTCTGTAACCAGAAAGAAGACCCTTCTCTCCACGATTGTACATAATAGCAATGAACTGCTGTGTACCAACAGAGAAGATGGCAACCAGGCAATGTCTTGGTGTCAAGAGTGTGAAGCATTTCTCTGCGAACATTGTCAGGTGGCACACGGGGACATGAAAGCCACACAGAAACACAAGGCGATACTCGTGCAGGATTTGACAAATTTTCCACAAACTTTGAAATGTATGTCTTACTGTGACCAGCATACACAACATCCTGTCACCCTCTATGATTCCAGCTGTAATGCTCCTCTTTGTGCCATGTGTGTTCTGGCCGAACACAAGAGCTGCAAGACAGAGGACCTAGACGCAGCTTGGGAAACACGTCGAACTTTCCTTGAAGACAAAGGAGCTGCATTGAGAGCAAGGTTGGACAGGATGAAGGAGTGCCGATCACTCCAGGAAGATATTGGTGAAAGACTGAAGCCACAACAAGATGCTGTTGAAGAGGTCATCAGATGTACCTTCCAGAATTTGCACCTGATGTTGGACCAGAGGGAAATAGAGTTAAAGACAAAGATCAACGAATCCACCAAGTTCCTCACACAGAGAAGTGATCACCAACTAGTTACTCTTGGGAGCGAAGTTGACAAGCTGACAATGAACCTTGAATTTATTAAAAAAACGACACTTTTCCCAAATCCTGTTGAACATTTTGCGATGAAGGACATAATTGACAAAAGAATTATGGTTGCTTCCGAATCTGAAATTCCTCGAGTCAGCGGTCAGGAGTATTCCATCACTTTCTCCAGAGACGGCCTCCATGGGTTGCAGCAACAAATTTCTTCTTTCGGAGGATTATTGACCAATCGTATCAGATCAGGTAAACCTCTGTATTGTTCGTAATCAACCCTTAAAAGAACTTCACTTGAAATAATATTTTTGGTTTGTTGTAAAACGCCACTCTCAGCAATATTCCAGTTGTATGACTGCGGCGGGGTGGGTGGGGTGGGTGGGGGTGGGGTGTAGCCTAGTGGTTAAAGCGTTGGCTCGTCACGCCGAAGGCCCCGGGTTCGATTCCCCACATGGGCACAATGTGGTAAGCCCATTTCTGGTGTCCCCCGCCGTGATATTGCTGGAAAATTGCTAAAAGCGGCGTAAAACTAAACTCAGTAAGTCAGTCAGTGTATGACTGCGGTCTGTAAAAAAATCAAGTCTGGACCAGACAATCCAGTGATCAACAGCATGAGTATCGATGTAAGCAATCGTAAACCAGGTCAGCGAGTTGTTCAAAATTGCCTCTGTTCACCCAGCAGAAAATGGGTACCCTGTGAAATAAGTCGTGAGACTATTAACAGGCAGCTTGGGTTATCCGTGGTATTAATACATTTGTAATCAGATTGTCTGCGCTTTGAGCAACCACGACGGATGGAAAATAACGCTTAACAAATGCACTAATAATTATTTTTTTACAGATTAGGATGTCTAGTTGAACCCACCAAGAACTTTCCGGAAAATATGAAGGCTCCCCAACACTGCAGCCTTCTGCATTAACCAGAGTGTCAGATGGGCTGTGCTCCCGGTGGAGAACCCGGGCACTCTCCTGATCTGCGCCAAGAGATCTTACCAAACCAAGGGCACCGAGAACAATGTGGAGCCTGACAACAATGTACTTTGGATGCAAGCGAAACATTTCAAAGACGAGGTTGCATATTTGTCATGCTTTCCTGAATCTTGTCAATCATGTTGCTGTCAAAAGGGACAGAAAATTCAATGATTCATTGGCTTTTCAAAAAGGACAAGATCAGGTTTGTTGGCTGGAATTCTTCTGAGGCTATATATGGGCCTATTCACCGAAATTTAAAAGCATCATTTTCCATGACGCCCTGGACATGTTGAGGGTCGTACCATGGATGGGCCACAGGTTCAAAGCCACAGGTATGGCGAAGACGGCAGTAGAAGCAACGAGTCATGCCATCATGTCGTTTAAGATTTGCAGTTTGTGCCAAAGAAGGGCATCCACTGACAAGGTGTTGGACAGTCTCTGTAACTGCATTACAAAGTCGACATTTCATATTGATATTTTCTTTTAGAATTTTTTAAATTTTGGCGAGTGGGAAGTGACTGGTCCTGAGTAGCAAAAAGAAAGCCCTCAGTTTCACATTTAAGACCAGCCGACTTCATCCAGGCGAAGGAGTCGGTAAGATTGCTATTCTGTTCCACACACTGCATGTACACATGATGCAATGGCTTCTCAGAAAGCTTCTCCACAACTGACCGACTCTGGACAGACTTGGTGCCGGACTTCACCTGGTTTACTCCCGTCGCTGTACCGTCCAGCAGTACATCACCATCAACACAATCAACCTCAAATTTGGCATGCTTACAATAGCTGTGGAATTCCTTGCTTTTATCATGAGTCGTGACATTCATCACCAGAGGATCATCCGATAAATAAATCAGAATCTCCAGAATTGATTGGAATATGTAAACGATTATGAGGGTGTTAGGGCTCTGTTATCAGACATGATCCTTCTGGTCAGGCGGTCAAGATTCTGGATGTTTTGTCCAATCAACTACTCCAAAGGAATAGGAAAGGACTGGCACAGCAAAAGAAGTGGTGGCCTTGACCTTGTTTTGAGCATTTAGCTCTGAGCTCCAGAATTTCTTAACGCGAGCTTTATACTCGTCCCGAAGTTTGCCTTGGTTAGTATGCTTTAGGTTTTTTCGCTTCTTTTGCCTCGGGATTAGAATCTGGTGGCACTTGTGATATGCACTAGCACTGAGCAGTTTGTAAGTTGCATGATGAAACCTAATGAACTAAGCTGTTATATATTTATGCAAACGTTCACATTGTTGAAACAAGGAATGTAGGTATTACGCTCACTTTCAGCACAAAATAAATGTTGTGTTTCAAAGTAGTGATACTTCCATCCACAGTGTATTTTTGTGCCCAGGTGTTCCCCTCTGTAATTGTCACTGTATAATTTTGTTGATAGGAGTTTTGCAGTGAGAAAAATAATAACAGATTGTTGCCATTGTATTTTTGGTGGTTCTCGAACAAGAATGCATGTATAAAGCTTGTGTAATGGACAGATTTTCCTCTTCTTGAAACCTAGCATATGTGCTTTTATTTCCTTATTCCAAAGTTTAGTATTGCCGAAGTTAATTTAGTATACATTTATTATTACAGCAAAATCTGAGGAGACAAGTCCAGCACCTACAACAACTTCAGTTGAAGTGTCAAGCAGTGCAAGCAGTAAGTGATATTGCAAGATAGTATTATTACACAGTCAGTATTTCTAATCTACTTATTTAACACTTGCATGCAAACTGTGAACAAACAAAACACTGATGAATATTTGTAACACATATTTCTGTGTCAACTGAACTCACCAGAACACAGTGATGTTTGCATTAATGATACATTTACCACCAGGTGTTGCAGGCAATCCTCAATACCCCCCTCCTCAAGGAATGGGTCCACCTCAGTTTGGATACCAGATGCCTAGTCCAGCAGGCTTACCTGGCTACAGACCTCCATCCCCTCGTTCACGCAGTAGGACCAATCTCATGGGACACACTGGCTTCATAGGCAAGGATGAGTCCAATGTTGTTGAAGGGGATGATGATGATGAAAATCCTTACTTCATCGATGGAGAGTTCTTTGAGGAAAGTTTAGCCCACCCTCATGGGCAGTACTATGTGCCAGACTCACATCTTGAATGGCCGTATGGAAACAGGGCGGGCATTGAGGGAAGTTCCACAGTAACCTATGCACCCCAGAACAGACCTCCGATGCCTCAAAGTGGCTTCTTTGCCTCATCTCTGAGGGGACAGTCGATACAGTATGGTCAATCTAACATAGCTACATCGATGCCAGGTCCAGGATACTTCTCCTCACCCCATGGCCTTACTACAGCATCTGCAATGAACCAGACACCTTCCTTATATGCTGCCATCATGGGCAAGGATTCTCCTCACAACATAGGAGGAATACCTGCACAGATTCAGTCAGGAGTACCAAGTCCTGCTGCTCAAGCTATTCCTCAGTATCTGGGCCAGCCAGCAGCACCACAGCCCCAGCCTCCACCTCAGCATCAACCTCAACCTCAACCGCAACCTCAGCCTGCTACAACCCTTGCATCACAGATGGCTCAGAAGCCAATCTTCACATCAGGAAACTTCGGGGCTGGTGTTAAGACTGCTTCAACACCTCTTACCAAGGGGACTAGTTCTCAGGCAGTCCCTACTCCACCTCAGCCCTTTAGTCAGATACCACAAGCGCAGGCTCAGAATCTTGTTAACAGGGCTGTGACATCAACCATTTCCCCCAGTGCGTCCACTGCTGAAGTTGTTTGCATTTTCCAAGGAAAAGCAACCTACACATCGAAGATTGGTGCCAAGCAGGAAGGAAATGTCAAAGTGTTTTTCTTTGGTGCTGAGAAGGGTGGTCGGGTGAGGATGGAGACTCTTTCAACAAACCAGATGATTCTCAACCATGATATTATTACACTGAAGCTGGAGGCATCTTTCATCCCACAGCTAGTCACATGGAAGAGACCCCAGCATGACGGGAAGGGAGAGGAGACTGTTAACCTGAATTTTGATAATGCTGAACTAGCTCAGAAATTGAAGTCAGTTCTTCAGAAAATCCAGGAAGCTGGCAAGAAGTCTGAAGCTTCACCTCCAAAACCAGGTGTGGCAACTCCATCACCATTCACCATATCAGGGTCTCAGGCCTTTAAACCTACTACGACACAGACCCCTACTGGATCTTCACCTGCAGTGTTTGGCCAGGCTCAGACAGGAATGCCTGCATCAGCTGCCCTTGCAGCCCTGTCTGCCAAACAAGGAGAGGAGAAGACTGTCCAGTCTGGAGAAACACCAAAGCCATCTTTTGGTGGCTTCACATTCAGTGCTACCCCAGTGATAAAGACTCCGGAAGACAAGTCAAAAGCATCACCAACAGTCAAACTGAAGGAAAGCTCCCTCAAGGTAACCAGTCCAGTTGAAAGTGGAACTGTTGCAGCAAATCAGCCCAAGCCTTTTGCTGGGTTTACCTTTACACAAACCAAACCCATGACTCAACAAGCACCAGTTACAGTTGGACCCTCATCTGCTTCAGCTGCTAGCTCTGTTTTCACTCTTGGACAAAACATTGGAAGCCCCATGCCTAGTTTTTCTAATCTTGCTGCCAATACTTCAGCAACAGGATTCTCTGGATTAAAGACAACCCATGACTCCCCAAGAAGTGAGAAGATGAGGAAAGGGTTGAGGAATATGAACCCAATGTGGACTTTAAGCCAGTTATTGATCTGCCAGACTTAGTGGAAATGAAGACAGGGGAAGAAGATGAGGAGAAGTTGTTTGGGGGAGAGGGCCAGGCTGTTTAGGTTTGATGCTGATACCAATCAGTGGAAGGAAAGGGGCATTGGTGAGGTAAAGATTCTGTACAATAAGGCTGCCAAACGTTACCGAATTCTGATGAGACGTGAGCAAGGTTTGAAGATTTGTGCTAATCACAACATAACAAAAGACATGAAACTGACACCAATGACCAGCTCTGACAGAGCTTGGTGTTGGTCTGCAATGGACTTTGCAGAGGAGGAAATGAAAATGGAAAAATTGGCCATCAAGTTCAAGACTCCAGAACTGGCTTGTCAATTCAAAGAATGTTTTGAGTAATACCAAAATATGTTAGAAGACTCACCAGTAAAACCAATACCTGAAGCTATAGGAAGCAGTGAGGTAGCTGAGAAAAAGAGGACCCTAAGGGAAAGAAGTCTTTAGCAGACATGTTCAAGCCTAAAACTGGAAGCTGGGAATGTCAAGGATGCTACTGTGTAAACAAGGGTGAGCAGCTGAAATGTCCAGCATGCAATACAATCAAGCCAGGTGCTGAAGAGGAAGTTAAGAAAGCAGAAACAGCCAAACCTGCGGCAGGTATCTCCAGTGGAGGCTTTAAAATTGGTGAGGGAGGATTCCAGATTGGTGGAGCAGCAGGAGGGGGAGGGTTCAGTCTTGGCAAGAAGCAAGAAGGTGGAGGATTTAGTTTTGGTTCTGCATCATCAGGTGGTGGATTTTCATTTGCTTCAAAACCAGCACAAGAGGCTGAGCCTACCAGTAAAGACTCTCCAAAGGAAACTGCAGTTGATCCGGGTAGAGAGGCTGCCAAAAAACATACTTAAGTCAAGTGCATCCACAATAGGACCCGGAGGATTTAGTCTTGGAGGAGGTGGATTCAAGCTGGATGGTGTTGATAGTGATGGATTCAGTTTCTCGCCCAAGCCATCCACTCCAGCAAAACCAGCTAAAAGTGAGCCAGCAGATTCTACCACTGGAGGCCTCCTGGCAGAGATGTTACAGTCAAATGATCCTCAGCCTAAGACAACTGCAGCATCTTCAGCAGCTACATCCGGGTTTTCCTTTACTCCCAAATCATCAGGATTCAACTTTGCTTCTGCAGCTGATTCTGCCAAGAAGGATGGAGGCTTCCAGTTCAATCTTGGAAAGGTCTCAACTCCAGTCAAGAACCAAGAAAAGAAAGAAATCGGCTCCCCATTTCAGTTCACCTTCAGCCTTACCCCATCAAAGACTCCTCAATCCAAGACCACTGTGACATCACCCAAGTCTCCAGAGGGGACTACTATGTCAATAAGGAAGGAGAGGACTCCCACATCTATTTTGAACCTATTGTGTCTTTACCTGACAAAGTGGATGTGAAGACTGGGGAAGAGGAGGAAGTTACCCGGTTTGAACAGAGGGCAAAACTCTTCAGGTGTGTAGCTCTTTTGTGGATTCCTGAGTAGGTTAGGTTCTTAGGCGACTTAATGGATCTTGTGATCAATCTTATGTGATAGTTTGTCATGGTAAATAATGGTGTCGATTGTTGTGTACAACAATGGTCACTTCATAGTCATGTTCAGACTGGAATATGGCTGAGTATGCATGAAACAAGCAACAAATGTTCAGTGTATAACAATGAGATAGTCATCTTCTGCTTACTGTGTTTTATCCTGCTCCTCAGAATTGTTGGACACACGGAGACAAATCTTAGTTAAATAGACCATGGCTCAAGAGCTGGTTTTGATGTACCCCCAATTCCACCTTGTAAGGATGGGAAAGACGCAATAACTTGGTGCTCCTATTGGCTGCAAGAGTTGTATGCTCCCCAGGGAGTTGAGATTGATAATATGATGTGCCGTTGAGATTGACATCCAATGATCGAAGGGGATAAAAGAGCGTCTTGAGCATGTATGAGTTGTGTGGACATTTACGCTATAAAAGTGTCTTATAATAAATAAATAAATAATGACACATTTCACGATTTTTTTTCTCAGAGATAGGGGATATATCATTTATGACTTTGTCTTATGCTAGGGGGTCAAGGTTATTCATAAATAAATGTTTGTATGGCATACTATGAAGCTATCATACACTTGTTGTTTCTTTTACCTGTTCAGGTTCAGTGAGGGTGAGTGGAAGGAGAGAGGTCTTGGCACTATGAAGATTCTGGAACACAAAACTTCCCACCGCTACCGACTTCTGATGAGGCGAGAACAGATCTTCAAAGTGTGCTGCAATCATGTGATTACCCCTGAACTGGAACTCAAGCCAATGGGCTCAGGTGATGGAAAGTCATGGGTTTGGTATGCCAAGGACTTCTCTGAGGGAGAGGGCAAGGTGGAACAACTAGCTATCAAGTTTAAGAACAAGGAGATAGCTGACCAGTTTAAGAAAGAGTTCGATGATGGAAAAGCTGATGGTGGAAAAGGTGCCTCTGCAGCTACTGAAGGGGATGTGTCAGCCAAGCACATTGAGGGTGAGTTTGTGACATTTACTTTTGGAGTAGGTAAAAACACAGACCTCTTGTATGAGGCAGCTTAATCTGATTTCCAGAATTTTAACTTTGATTGAATTTGTTGTTGTTTCACCTTTTGTTAACAATGGATTCCCTGTGATAAATTGCTCGGTACTCTCTTCTATCAATTTTTTACTGACATATGTCAAGGTCATGAGGGGTTAAACGAGGATTGCCATATACAGCCATAGTGATGCCTTGGAAAGGCCTTCATGAACACTGTCATTCTCATGGCAAGTTCATTCATTCACTTAAGTCAGGGTACAGTTTCAAAACAGTTAATATAAGTTGTTGAGATGCCAATTTGTTGTAGTTTTGTTCACCAATAAGTTGACCAGTGATAATATGACTTTGTGGTCATAATGCCAAAATGACTCAATCATAGCATTTTGTCATCACCTGCCTCTCCTTAAGCTTCTTTTACAATGAAAGTGTTGTGTTCAGAAACCATTTCCCAATACCTGAAAGAAAGAAAGAGTAATGGTAAGACCTTTAATGATTGTTATGGAGGGTTAATATGTACATGTGGGCTGATATGGTAATGTACTGCAATGATTCCCTCTGGTCTGTTTAGTTGAAACTCTGATGACAAGCTCAACCAAGCAGGTTTCTGGTGATAGTGGCAATCCTTATTACAAAGCTGAGCTTGAGTTGCTTAGCGTAGAGCCCTTACAGTCCAGTAGGTATGGTCTGTCAACAGGGGACATGGGAAATCCGTACTATAAGGAAGCTCTGGATACATCGGAGGTTGAGGAACATATGTCTTCTGTGACTGTTCAAGGAACCGGCGACAAAGGAACATTATATTACAGACAGCATCTTAATGACTCTGAGAAAGTGGAAGCTACAATTATACATGGTACTTGTGAAAAGGGCAATCCATATTATAAATCCGGGCTTGATTTGTCCAGTGTGGAGCCTTTGATGTCCAGTTCAAATGTTCAAGGTCAAGGTGATAAAGGCAATCCATACCATGAGGCTGAGCTTGAGAAATCAGGGATGGAATCTCTGATGACAAGTGTAGACATTCAAGGTACTGGGAACAAGGGCAATCCATATTACAAGACTCAGTTAGAGCAGTCCAGCGTAGAACCCCTGATGAAAGCTGCAAATATACAAGGTACTGGAGACAGAGGCAATCCATATTGTACAGCAAAGTTTGGACAGACAGTTGTCACAGAATCCATGTCAGCTACCAAGCTTGCACACAGCACTGGTGGTGAGGGCAATCCCTACTACAGCTCCGAACTGGACAGACTTGTGGGCGAACCACTTCTGTCTAGGTCCAGATCTGGAGAAACAATTGACCTAGGCAATCCATATTATTCATCTCAGCTTGACCAGACAGGTGTAGAGCCAATGATACACAGCAGTAGCACCTAACGGACAGGGAGCAAGGGCAACCGTTACTACACAGACCACTTAGACAGCTCAGTGGTTGTGGAGACTGTCAAATCCGTCAATGTCAGTCAGGGCACTGGGGAGGGTGGCAACCCGTATTATAGTTCTGCACTAGACAAGTTGATCGATGAACCCAGGATGTCATGTTCTAGCAGTCAGGGGACTGGTAATCTTGGCAACCCCTACTACTCCTCCAAGCTGAATGGTGAGGCCAGTACACCAGTACACCAGTACGCCAGTACACTCCTCCACTTGTAGTTCTGTCTCCATACTCACTGTTTGCTTTGCATACTTGCATCCTCCAGGTTAAGTCAAACGTTTGATGTTAGCTTCTCCTACACAGTTGAAGAGTGTACATGCTTAAGTGTCGCTTTTTAAAAAAACCCATTTATTTAATTTTCTAAATTTTATATTTTGCGTTTTATTTCTTCAGTTCAGAAAATATTTTTGGCATTTGTTATCCTTTTTTTATTTTTAACTGGTACTACTACTTATTAGTTATCCATAATAATTACAAAAGATAAACAGTGCTATTCACTTAATATGACCAGGGTATCACAGAGTTTATCAGTCTATAAGGTTGGTGCTGTTTCAGTTTAAAGATATCAAACCTTTGACATCACCTGCATACCTCTCTATACTCAAATATTTATCCATGTTTGTTGTTAGTAACCTATAACAAAACACCTTACTTTGAACAGATATCTCAAGAAATAGTGTATGGTTTGAACCTGTACTGATTCTACCAGACTGCCATTCAAGCAAATTCTGTGTCACCTGCAGTAACAAAAGATAAAAATGATGTGTAATTGTGAATTCATGTACCAAGTAGGGCAGGGACGGGTAACCTGGATACTCGGGACGGGTGGATAATGAGTTGGACCCGGGTACCCGTCTCAATACCCGCACCCGTTATGATCACGTGACTAATAGATTAAACAATGTAAAATGTTATTCTTTCATGATTAAAATGTTGTATTGTCTTTGAAGATTGAGACATAAATTACAGTCACCTGTTTTGAATATAATACATGGTTAAGATATTGAAAAACTCAAAATTTTAGCCACCAATCTGAAGAATATATTGCCATTTCTTACAAATTTGATGTCAGGAATTAATATAACGGTATTAAGGTAGGGAAATAGAGGGTGGGCTGCCTGGGTAGAAAATTTGGACCCATCCCAGCCCTAGTACCAAGTGTTTTGGTTGAAAGTGGATCGACATATATATGTTATGTCACTGTGTACAGTAGGTGTCACGTGGCCAAAGTGACTTGGCTGATATTGTGTCATCATACCCTGACTGTGGATTGTTGCTCATGATATCAGCCACTGGGTTGTTCTACCTTGACTTGATTACGCACATGCCTTCATCGTGTAGCTGAATCATTGCTGAGTGTGATAGCAGACAACAAAACAAACTTGTCCAGCAAATCTCCATATGAGTTGTTCAATTTTTCCTTATGCAAGTATATCATTTTGCCAGCAAATAGTGCCGTCACATATTTCAGTGATCTCAGGGCTCCAGATAATTATTGACTCGATAAAATTGAGGCGTAAAATACCAATGGAAATAAAGGAGGAGTATTTCACAGGTTGCATGGCTTTATTACTTTCACAGAAACACATAACACTTAGCAGCTTTTCAAAGCTATTTTGGTCTGCACTGGCTTATAACCACATGCAAACACGGGAAATAGTTTTGTGAGTGACACTATTACCATCGTGTTTCTTCTTAATACAGATTTTAGCTACATTGTCAATTAAATTGTTGATAATATCAGACACTAACTTTTCCTTGCTAATTGAATCAGTTTTCCTTTAAAAAACTCGACGAGTTTCTTTTGGTGAGCCATTCTGACTGCAGACGACAGGAAATAAATGACAGTGCGCGTTGAGCTATTGCGCATTAAATGTTTTCCTATGCTGGTTTAGGGTCATCATGTAATCTACAGTAGCACTAAAGCTGTATTATGGCTGATAAGGACCGGAAACGTAATAGAAATGCTGTTTAAGGGCTAGGTTTTAAACAAATTGTGCCCCGAACGTGGATTAGGAATGATAGCGGTCGTCATTCAGAAAAACTAGACAGTCTTCGCTTCAATAGAGACTAGCAACACTATTCGAATTCTTAAGATCAGATGTGTAAGACTGAAACAATATTTTGACAATTTTGGTTTACACATGTAAACAAAATCTGACTCGTATTCTGGAGAAAGTTATGCGTATCTTTCACTCTTTGACTTGACTTTTTATGCGTATATCTGAATTACCTATGCATATTTTACTCAGATGCGCATCTTATCTGGAGGCCTGGATCTGTTTATGTAATTTTCACCACTGTTTTAATTTTGTGGCAAATGGAATTGCTTATGGCAGATAATTCTCTAGTTTATAGAATGTTTATACTAAACTTGTTAACAGTGACTAATTGGTCGGGGTGGCCTTAATTATAGATCACAGAGATTAATAATCTTGGACTAAATATATAGTAATGAAATATGTTTTAATTTACTCACACAATCCACAAAGTTAGATCTTCATGAGATACTTCTATGTAATGTTCAGGATACTGTCTTTTGCAGGTAATCCATGGATAATGTGTCACCACACACATCAGTGATATGAAATATGTTGATTTTCAGATGTTTTAGCATTATTGCTCAAGGTTACTTCAGTGATATTAATCAATAATCGTTCAAGTTTATATGCGATGTTATCAAAGACAATATTCAAATTGATTATCAGTCCTTTTAGCCAGCCTAACTAATTGGCTACATTGTTCTTATGCATCATGTATGATCATGGCAAGTATCTAGTGTGCCTCTGTTTGAGAGTGTAAGTGTCCCAGAACACTATGAACACAGGGATGTTGATGAAGAATAGAGACTGTTTGTGTATGTGAAGTTTTACAATGTTTACATAGCAACTAAACACAGACACATTACAAGATTTTCAATTTAACTTCATCATGATGATCATTGCCCTCGTAGGCAAGTGGAGAATCATGATGTGTGTCCATGGAAAACACTTAGCTAGTCTTACTATCTCAGTGACACTGAATCCTCTCAATGCTGGTGTCATACCCACGTGACAGTGTGTGTCACTAGCTGTCCTGCTGGTGTCAAACCCATTCAACAGGCTGATGACACAAGACACCTTCAAATACAGCTCGCAAAAACTATTTACCAAGTAGGATTTTAGCACGGTATGTGGATCGTCACACACAACACTGGTCTTCTGGTAACTTGAGATGTAATGTGCAGAGCTACAGATAACTTTTGGGGTCATTGAGTTATGTACTCCTTATCCTCATCTCAATTGGGTATCCTAATTTTCCTTTGAGTAACGAAATAATTTGTACTCACCTCACCTCACTCAAACTCAATTAGGTATTTTGCAATTTTCCATTAATTTTAAAAATATAATAAAGTTAAAATGTTAGTGTTTCAGGATTTACATTTGATCTGCAATATGGGAAACGATAAGAAAGTTGTCAAGTTCACGTCCTGAAATAGACTGACTGACTGACTGAGTTTGGTTTTACGCCGCTTTTAGCAATATTCCAGCAATATCACGGCGGGGGACACCAGATATGGGCTTCACTCATTGTACCCATGTGGGGATTCGAACCCGGGTCTTCGGCGTGACGAGCCAACGCTTTAACCACTAGACTACTCCACCGCCCCCTGAAATAGAACCTCTCAATATACTTCAGTTATTTTATCTATCCACCGGTACGCAAGCAACGATTTGACATTTTTGTGTGTACGCATGTAAGATCACATTTATTGAGTATTTACAAAAATTCAAGCGTACTTGTACGCAATAGACTTAATAGGAATTGAGTTTTCATATAAATATTTGCGTAATTTACGCAGATACACAAAAGATGAAACATACCACTTTATGGATGACCACTTCTTGTTTATTGCATAGAGCAACGATTAGATGTAGATTCTTACACCGTTATCAAGCTAAAAGTCGCTGTATGCAATAAACAAGAAGTTGACATCCATAAAGTGGTATGTTTGTTCGTACAATGAACATCACTGCCAAAAATCTTTTCAAGTGAAATGTATCAATTATTCTCCCTATATATGAAACATTCTGGAATTGCTAATGTGATGCCAATTAACCTGTTTCTGACTATTTGTGTATATTAAAGCTAATATTGAGAGTGTTCCATACAAATTCTTTCACTCAGTATATTTTTCTCACTTTTGATCTGTTATTTTCATGATATGGATGTTGTTGGTGTGCATTGTGTTGAAAGCACATGAATTGAAATATCCCTTGGAAGATAAACGTTTATTTTGCCTTGTATTTTGTGGAGCCCAGTACTTTCTTCAACCAGATGGAAAGTGCTAGCCCCAGTACTTTTCCCTATATATGTTTGTGCGACTGACAATACCCTGATAATAGAAATGTAGTATTGTTGTCTTTCCCAATTAATTTGTATGCATCATGGCTTGCCCTTAAGGTTTTAGCCGTAACCTCCCATTACCCCTACATGCCACTACCCTACAGCTTATAACAACATAGTTTATGGTCTGTTGCATAACTAATCTCCTGCCTGTTACCTATTCCATACAGTGGACTGGTCCACTTAAGATGCACAACATGACACAAGACAGATTTTAAAAGTGACTTTAATACATGTGTTATCACAAAGTACCACATCATTGAGATCAATTGTCAAGTTTTTCAGTCTATTTACATTCAGTGTTTTAATCATCTCATCTCATATCACATCAGGATAAGAGAAAAACCAAATTATTACATTATCAAAAGTGTGACCTTAATACATCACACATTGAGATCAATAATTGTCAAGTTTTTCAGTCTATTTACATTCAGTGTTTTCATATCATCATATAAGGATGAACAAAGATCACATTATCACAAGTGTTTCATATCAACATATCAGGATGAGAGAAAGACCACATTATTACATTATCACAAGTGTTCAAGTGTCAGTGTTACAGTCTATCAAGCTTGAGCAGGTAGCCGACGGCGTCAAGAAACTGAAGAGGGATTTCTGTCCACGCTGAAGCTGTTCCTTGAGTCTGCACAGACGGTTGTCGATCTCTCTGTACACTCGTTTTCTGTTTGTTGGCGCAGCACCAAAGTCAATCTGAGCAATCCTCACTCTCTCGGCGTGTTCGACTCTCCTGATGACTTCTACAAATCTGTAGATGTTCGGGTGCCTGTGTGGAATTTCTCGATTCAGACGGTTGTGGAATCCTTCCAGGTTGTTGTTTGTCCTCGGCCCAGCTGTCAAGTTGTGGTTCCACAGGTGAAGAAAAATCTGGCAGTGTCGTCGACCCATGTTGTCACGATGTAGTCGTTGAAGTCGCCAGCTCTTGGGACGTCAGGAGTGTCATCCATGGCTTCAATCCAAGTGTCTTGGACCGCGGCTTGAGGAAGTAGAGGTAGTCCAGCTGCTCTCCTGATCCACTTGGTGACTTCGGGGTTTTCCTTGTAGGCAACAGCTAGTCAAGATCCTGAACCTTCCTCCAGATGGCTTGACAGAAATGGAAGAAACAGCCCTTCACGTCAGCAGTGGGAAATTCTGTTTCTATGGCGTGGATTGCTGCTAGCTCAAAATCGGTCTGGATGCAGGCAGGATCAAGCGGTCTGTTGAGTCTCTGCTGAACTTCATCCTTGAGCAATCGGAAGAGTCTGGAGTAGGTTGTTGTCTGGCGGTCCGGAAGAAGGGCGAAGATGAGGGGATATGTTGAGCTGCCACGTCTTGCATGGATGATGTATACTTGATTCCACAGTGCAGGACAGGCTGTGAAAGTTCCATCCATGTAGAGGTTGTCAGCTGACTGCAAGGCTTCAAGACTCTCTTGTGTTCCGAAGGCCAAGATCTTGTCGTCATGGCCGTCCGCAAACAGGAGGAATGGTCTACCATCTGCTGTCTGCGTCCAGGGATCTTGGAGGTCGACTTCTGATCTCGTCTGTGGTAAGACAGGAATCGTCTTCTGGCGGTGGCGGTACAGGGCACTGCTAACAGATGGAAAGGAGGGCATGGTACGTGTCTCGTCATCAGTCAGGTTGGTAAGCTCGTTGTTGTAGATGGTGCGCATCGGTATTGACTCCTCCTGGCTCTCTTCCTCAGGTTGCTGACAAACCGGACCTTCTGGCTATCCTCTGGTGGGTGATTGTGTTCAGTCGTATTTCTTACCACATCGCCAACAGTTGTGACTCTTCCTTTGCATGTTGACTGCACACACTTCCAGTGTACACAGGTCTGTCGCTCAACATTCTTAGTGTGAAGATATCCATCCAACAGAACTTGACGGCTACCTCTCCGTGACATAACAAACTCAACATTGCGAAGACCAGCCATGTTGATGCCATGTTTGTTTCATGTCAGCACTTATATACTGTATGGAACAATCTCAATTTCCTGTATCATCTCCACGTTTTATTTCTCTCAACTTCTCAACATTGTAATATATGTAACATTAAAGTGCACTATAACAACTTTTCTTAACAACATTTAGCAATCACAACACTTTTCCAATTGTATGTTTCTTCTACTCAGGGTTGAGGTTTGTTTTCATCATGAGACCACTAATTTCCTTGCCACAAAGACTAATCACATTTATGCATCCCTTGATCTCATCTATGCTCCATGCACTAATCCCTCTTTAGGATTAGTCTATTATATCAGACAGGTAAATGCTAGGTGTTGTTTTAACTAGCTGTAGGGGTACTGGAGTGTAGGGGTAGTGGCATGTAGGGGTTATGGGTGTGAATATGAGTCATTCTACCTGTATGAAAACAAAACCCCTGTCCGGGCTGTATTGGCTGCGCGGACTATGACCCCAGTAAAAGTCAGTGTTCCCAGCAAGGTCAAAGCAAAATGTGAGTTCTATCTTCATGAGGGTACATGTGTCTAACAGGATGAAGATGTGGTTCTTGAACAGAATATACAGTCAGTGTAATAAGGATCCTTTTCTCCTCTTCTTGCAGCCGAGCACATGTGATATTATTTCTTGTTCAAAGTTTTAGTATTTCCAAGTTGTTCAGTATTCATTCTTCAGCAATCAGAGTTGATATTATTTAGATAACTTCAGTTTAAAATTTGCAGATATTTGAAATAGTATTATCACTGTCAGCAGTATTGTGCAATTTATTTGACCCAACAACTCTTTGTGCATTACCCTGCCATCAAATGAGTTGTATGTTTATAATAATCCTACATTCAATGTATGAGACAAAACTAAAAATGTTCCCCAAAGAAATAGACAGTTCCATAATAAGTGTATATGTAAAATACCAATTATAAGTGAACATGGAATTCCTACCACATAAAAGGAAGTATCATCAAAATGTATGGTTGTATCTAATATATATTTGTCCTATTATTCCATATTCACCCTCATTGTGTAAGTGTCATTTGATTCAGAGATCATGGGCATAAAAGACCAGAAACATTCTGACAACACTGTGAAACCTATTGATTTTAAAGAGAAATGGTCCAAAACACTGATAAAACTATTGTCATCTTTGTACATAATTTCCTTTCCACATGGTGGTAACACACTGTTGAATTTGCCAAATCTTTGTAAGAGTATCTATATATGTAATTCTAATTGCTGCAATCTTCCCGAAATGTCTGAAAACTCCGATAGCTCGATATCAATGAAAAAATGCTCCTGGGGTTTGTGTTTGCATGTATCCACCGCGCGGTTGCGAAACAAAGGATGCCATGCATCGAGCTCACCGTCCGTCCATTACGAATTAGAATCAACTGGGGTGTTGACTCGTTCTTTTCCATATTTGGGGTACCTAGGTTCATCAGAGTATAGTAAGATTCCAAATTCGGGTTGAAGTGACCTTGACGCCATTTCCGAATACAAGGAACTTGCGCATTTACTCTTGTAGCAGGATATCTCAAAACCGTTCGCTAAGATTTTCTTCATGGCTTCAGCACCACTTTATCCTAGGAAGGCAGAGACTGATCGATTTGGTGACCTTCCACATAATTTTCAAAGTCATAGTGACCGCATATTATGCCATGTGAATACCTCAAAGGCTCATTATAGGATTTCTTCTTCTTTGGCACTATTAGAATGTTTGCGTGTTCCTGAACCACTAAAACTAAGATATAAAGTTGACTGGTGTCCATGCTGCTGAAGCATTCCTTCCATGCAAGCATTGCTGGATTTTGATTTCCCGATATTTGCGTTCTAGTAGTATACTTTATTCAAACCGTTCCGGGGTTCTTAGCATCATTTAGAATGATGATGAGTGGTGAATGACCGAATATTTAGCCGTCACTGCGTGTACTCTTTTCCTTATCCTGGCAGCTGATGATCTTTGCTTGCTCCCTTTCCTCAGATGGTAAACATGATCCCTTGGTTTGCCGAGCTGGGACGTACATGCTCACCGGTTACTCCAGCCTCTTTCCCGCTCAAATGTGCCATGTGACGTCACCCCAGGGCTTGTCCTCTACGCCTTTTCATGAAGCCGGATGGACGGACCGACACGGAGTCCCAGCGATTTAACGTTTATGGCTGGCTGTTCCAAATTTAGCTTGTCCTTTTGGTTTTAGGACACCCAGCTAGTATTCCTTACAAATTTTGATTCTTTCTACTCATTCCTCTTTGCTGTTACCCAGCATTATCCATTTAAAATCCCTAAATAGTGTAACAATAACTGAATTAAAAATATTTAAAACAAAACACATTTCTTGGCGAGACCACCACTTTCTGCCCTAGGACTTCCATTCCAATAAGAGCAGGTAACTCTAGGCTGCAACCTATTTACCTCACTCCATACCTTAGTTGCACAGCCAAGACGTGATTCCATTCAAGAAAGTTTCATTTCCCTACCAGAATGATGGAAGTGTCTCAGAGCAGCAACTGTATGGAACCTCTTCACCCTGCATAGACTGATTGGAGGCATTTGTTGTTTTCATTCATAAATTTCTAGTTGCTTGGTACCTGTCGCCGTTCGAAAGCTCGCCGGGTGCCTGCAGTGTCAGATCAGCGCGGGTCCACTTCGCCCTTTCTATTCTTTGGTTTTGTGGACTTTAATGTTACGAGCAGTTCCTGTGGCCACCCGCCTGTTGTTGCAGGAGCGTCTTCCATGCCAGCATTTTATCTTTCAAAGTGAAATTGTTAGTTTGGTATTGCTGGTTACCCAAACTTTTTTTTTTTTCAGACACTCCATTAGTTATTCGCCGTGCCATATTATTATAAAGTGACTGCCACGATTTTTACTTTATTTACAGTTTGTTCGTCCTACTTGTCCTTTTCCCTACCCATTCCGTCGGATACGAGGTATGTTTAAGATATCTCCATACAGACTGATCATGAAGGATATCAGTATTATGCGATTTTCAGCCTCAAACTAAATAAGGCAAAGTTGGACGTTGTTTTGTAACTTCTCGCTTCCGGGCAGGGTGATATCGAATCAGGTCCATCAGCGTTCACTTTCCAAAAGAGTCTGTGAGGGAGCGCTTCCGCCGAACCGACTCCCCAAAAGGCTCAGTTTACCGGAGCTTGTCTGAAAAAGCCTGTGCTCTTCTGCTCAACAACCCTATCCGCCACCCCCCTTCCATTTGTATCAGCTGTAACACCATGCCTCTTTGCTGCTTTGATTCAGAACAGATGCCGTATCAATTGAAATGCAATCGATACAGTGGCAGCTAGGATTCTGAGAGCTCAGCGCCCGGTCGTCGAGGTGGATGGACTATCTCTGGGGAGTTGGCTCCGGCTAGCTTGACCGGAATGCGCAAGACAGCAATTCGGCTTAGGCGTGGGGAAAAGCGCTTCAGCTTCGTGCTTCAAACAGATTCAATACGGAGTGCCTGGCACCGAAACCATACAGGAGTTACCCTGTCTTCGCTGGAGTGCTGACTGGCGATTAAGCCCTGAGCGCCAGGCCAGCTGAGACCAAACCTGGCTGCGCAATTGGGTTGCCGGCTAAAGCCGGCGGCGGTTACTCCGGGCTCGACCTGGTGGCAGTTCCAGCCGGCGGGCGATAACCCGCCAGCCTCTGGAAGCGCTTTTGGTGCTGCTGTTTCGGCCTCGGCGTGCTCCGGCGGGTCTCTCGGGTAGCGAGGCGGCGAGGTCGCCAGTGGTCATGGGAGTTGATGAGGAGGTGGGTGGGAGTTCCTTTGTCCACGGCAGGTTCGGACCGGTCGTAAATCACCTCGGTGATATTACGTACCGGGCGCCGATGGCAGGTTTAAACCAGGAGGCATTTCAGCAGATGGCCGCCTCGTCCATCTCTGGTGGTGGTGGTCGTCTCGCCAGCATTCGTTTTGCGGTTGATTGCCGGGCATTGTGGCGAGTTGATTGGGAGAAACAGTGGCTGGCGGGTATCGCTGGTCTTTCCAGGGGATGATATAATAACACCAGCTCCGACGAAGGCAGACCGTGCCATCCACTCATCAATTATGCAGAATGCCGTGCGGTCCTTCGGGGTACGGTGCGCTGGCAATGAGAGTGGCATCCCCGCTCAGCCCTCCTGTATACCGCCTGCAGGGCAACAGTGGTAGATCAGCGCTGGCAATCACGGTAAACGCCCGGTTTTGTTTCTGCTCCAGGCAATAACTGGTGTCTCATCTGGAGTCGGGATAGCATTACCGATTGCTTTCGTACCCAGCCGGGTAGTAGAGTGCTTTCGTCATGGGCTTTATCCACTTGCTGATGATTTGTCGGTAGTAGCCCGGTGATGGCGACCCATAGCGAAACCCTCCTGTCTGGGGTCCTCCCTGTTCCTGGGGCATTACCAGGTTGTGCGGGAGGCAGGAGGCTGTATCTTCAAAGACTCAAACTTTGACGGGCAGCCTCGATCCCTGGCGCCGAGCGCTGGCAGCTTCCAGCCATCGCTTCTGCGGAAGGCTGCAAAGTGGACTGCCCGCACGCGATTCAAAATACCGGAACAGGCGCAAGAATAAGAACAGGCCACCGCCAAAGCGCAGCAGCACCGGGGCAGGGAAATTCAGCCCGGCTGCACAGGTTCGCTTCCCCAAATTCCATTGCTTTCACCAGCTGGAGACTTTGTTGCTGGGGTGCACTGCCCTCATGCCACGATGTAGGCGGGTTGTCCCATTCCTCCGGGGCAGGGCGGCCTATAAATCCTGGATCCCGCATCCGCTCAGGGATGGCGCATTTTACCCGCAGTGGAGGGCGAGATCTCCATTCCTTTGTTTTTCTTACCGACCTCCAGCAACCAAAGGCGGACGTGCTCCATGCGAAGTTCGAAGTCCTTGCCTTACTAATTCAGGCGTATAGAAGATGATTCCTGTAGGTCAATAAGGAGGGGTTTTATTTCACCTACTTCCTGAGCATTAAGGACGGAGTGTTTCGAATTGCATTCACAGGATCTTTCAGAGGGCTGAACAGATTCCACCGGAGGTGTTACGCAAATCTTTCAGGTGGGGCACTCAGATTCGGTAGTCTCCTCCATTGAGACTTAGAGGATTAAACTACGTCAATCGATCTCAAAGGCATACCACTCCATCGTTTTCCAAATACCCAGTTCAAAGTACCTCCAGGTTCCCTTAGGCTGGGGCGTGCTACCAGTTCCCATTGATATCCCTTGGCATCACCGTAAAGGGTATTCCGCCTAAACCATACCCATCCAGCTCAATTAGCCAATTCTCCAGGGCGATCGATTTATTACCCAATGCCTGGACATTGGCTTCTCAGAACAGGTCCATCGGATTCAACAGAGGCCTCCACCCTCTGGTCATGGGCTGGAATTACACTCAACTCAGAAATCAGACCTCGTTCAGCCGCGGGATCTGATTTTCGCCAGGAATACTGGAATTCTTGAGCTAAAGGTTGTTTCCTTATCGGACTCATCAAAGTCAGAAGGACTGTGTTGCAGTTCTCCGTGCGCTATCACATCGGCCGAACAGCCCAGTTGCTAAACGCTTATGGCGTGGGCCGATCGTTTTGGCGTCACCGTCGAATCATCAGGGATTCGCCTCCGTCGTACGTTCCTACAGTTATGAACCTTCCCAATTCTGGCCCATGAGGAGGATTCCGTAGCGTTCCAGCATATGAGGAACGAATGAAGACACAGCCGCTGAATTATTGTCAATGGAAGTTCAACGCTTGATCACTGCCAGATTTTAGATTTGGTGTTTTTGAGATTTCTCCGGTCCTCCGGTTTGGGCCGGGTCTAGCATTTCAACTGTTAGGGATATTCGGCCTATTTCGGCATTTCCATATTCACTGTTGGGCAGGGTGCTCAGGGGGGCAGCGCATAATGCGGCAACTTTTGACATTTAATGAGCTTTTGTTTGGTCCATGAAGCCTACTTGTATTATTCTTGCTTCCAGGCTCATCCAGTGTGATCCTCCACCCCAGTAATCCATCGTCGCAAGATCGCATCTGCACGTATTGATTTTTAAATACGGCTTTACGATTTTAATATTTATTTATCTTATGTTTATGGGTAACGCCCATGGATCGAATTGAAAACGAAACGTCTCTGATCACGTAATGATAAATCCGGAATCAGCCCCCAAAACGCGTATGTGCTCGCTGTGATGACCATGGCAGATGTAGCGCCTGGCAAGATTTTGGAGACCAGTGGCGAAGCAAAGGGGTCAAGAAAAGGGTGCGTTATCACCAACGCTTCGTCCCAGTCTAAGAGAATTTGCAATCCCGCAGTGATCAGGCCTAGATCTAAGAAGGTGTCTCTTTACACTACGAGAGAATCACCACCAATTACCCAGATCTGAAAAGGGCAAAGAAGGCTATGCGTGCTACCGCTGCTTTTCCAGGTAAGGATGGTACACCTAATTCAGAAAGACGCCGTTTGACGACCCTACTTCCGTTAAATGACATCGGGCCGCGATCGATCGCTAATACTCGCAGTCCTTTCACCTATGAATTGGCAACAACGGACGAATATATTCGGACAGAAGTTGGAAACAGCATGCGGCGTTCAAGCGATTTCAGACTTCAACCGGAGTTTCGCGGTGCAATGTTAGTGTTGAACAGAATTCCAGCAAGAATCAAGAGGAATTGGTCTGCCGAACACCGTCGCCGACCCACTGGCCTCTGCGTCTACTATGGAAATACACGCTACGAGGATGGTGGCCAGCGGCATACCTACTCATGAAGGGGTCTCCCTGGCAGGGCGACTCCTTCCGCACTACAGAGATAATTGAATGTCGCATTGATTCGTCCCTCTAAAGAAGCCTGCCTCGTCGCTGGTCAGTCCAGATACCTAGCGGGCGTTTTGGCTGGCTCTACAGGAGTTCACGAAGTTCAGAGGGCATTCGCGAACTGGCTCCCATTAGCGTGTAGGAAGAATGTTCAGCTGCCAATTAGAACCAGGATGAAGGTTAGTGAAGGCCGAGCTCACCGAATTACGTCAATGAACAATAATTAGGCTCAAGACATCTGGTTACGTATGGACTCTGGTAAAGGCTTAGTATTTCAAAGTGTTGGCCTGATCCTCCTCTAAAGAATGAAGGATGGTGGCAGGCTCATTCACCCAGTCCCGAATCCGAACTCTCTAGTACTTCAGACATCTGCACAGCCCACTTCCAATTACCAGATGCAGCCTTCATCCACCCCATAAGAGGTTTCCCCCCTCATCACATAGAACCGTTCCAGCCGAAGGCGCGGATGGAGGCATCAAGGTTAGTCCAGCGTGCCAGGGTGCGCAAAGGCAGATGATAAAGTTCATGCAGATGGATACAACTACTGAAGATCCTGCCAGTTAGCAGAATCTAGGCTATCGTGAAGCGTTGTTGAAATTCCAGAATTACTGGAAGGACCAAAATGATCTCGGCCTCCATCAGTAAAGATCGTTCTTCTTGTGGGGGACCTACCCTCACGCTCCCGATTTAGAGCAGGAATCACCGCCATATGAACCAAAGTGCACCCAGGGCTGAGAAACCAGTTTCGCCCAGCCACTACAGGAAGGCTCATTAGGGCGCTTCTCCTACATCTTTGGAGGTCTATTGGATGATGCCTTCATGGCTTCCCCGCTAGAGCTCAGAAAGTGATGATGATTATCAGACCATGACACCTTGGCCAGATTCTCCGGCGTTGTCTAGAGATACCAGCAAGATCTAAATTGCTGGATATGCCGAGCTAAGGTAAAGTCTCCAGCTTGAGGGCGGGAAGGACTCGCAAATGCCGGTATGAAGTGGAGCTCGGAAGGGCTGGCTGAGGCTTCCGGTACCAGGCCGCTGGAGTACAGAGTTCGGAACCCTTTCAGTCTTTCCAACTAAGCCGTTCATAAAAGCTATCACAACCAGTGGAACGTTTGTCTGAGAATTACTGGGCGTGGAATTTAAGAGCCGACTACGCGCAATTTCAAGAGGATTTGGTACAGCTGGAAGGTATACCGTTAACCCTCGTGGTGGATTGTGCTTCGGCAGCGAACAGGTCGGACGGTCAGGAAGCCATGGCACGCTTCTCATAAGATGCAGTAGGATAATAGACCAGAATCGTCTTTCCACCCCAGGCTTCCTAATCCCGTTTTCTGGTACCAAAACCAGAGGGTTCGGACTGATTTACAACGTAACAAAAGTCCAGACGAAGGGCTGGCTGAAACCGGGATGTGGCGCAGTCCTTCTCAACCAGCGACGACTCGTCGTCCGGCCGGTCGCGTGGCTTTGAACACGGGATGTTTCCTGCACATCCGGGCCACATCAAGTCGAAAATATCTGTAGTTCTGGGGCAACACTACCAATGGAGAAAATTATCGTTTGAATATCTTCAAGCCCCGCGGCCATTCACCACAGAATAACCAAGCCATAATTATACCTTTAAATCATTGGTCTGCGTACCTTCCTGCACCGGACGGCGGGTTCCGGTACAAGATTGCGGAATCCCGCCAGGCGGAGTCAGCTGCTCACTCGTTTGGTTGGTTGAGACCTAAGGAGAGGTCAAATTGGGACCAAAAGCAGATCCTGGTTTCCTCGGGATGGTTAAATGCTGCAGAGGAATCAAAGTAAACAAATCCCAAGAGGATCAGATGGTCAATTACGGCCGGTTCGCCAGCATTCTTCCGCTTAATACCGATCATGGCTGGTTCTGCGGTCCACCACAAACTGGCTGGTCTGGGGCTACAGCTAGAACCATGCAGGTTCCTGCATGCATGTGGTGTGCATTCCCCTCAAGTGCATCCACTACCATTGGACACCCAGGGTCAGAATATCCCTTCCATTCCATTTCAAGGCCCTCCTTGTCCATGTTCATTTCCTGTTTCCTTCCACCACCATTATGCCAAGTACAGTCAGATCCTTGGCTTCAACCTTCTTCCATTTGTTCCATGTTTTCCACCCTATGGCTTCATTCCAGTAATCCAGCTTCCAGTTGTTGTTCTATTCCACCCTTCCGTCCATTCCATTTCCATTCCATTCTTGGTTCATTCCATCTATTTCCACTGTGTCCACCACCCTTCCAGCAGTGGCCTTCCATTCCATCCATGCAGTTTGGCTTCCTCCTTCACATCTCATTTCATGGAACAGATGAACCTCCAAAGTTGGCTCCTCCTTCCATTTCCTCCATTTGTGGTCTGGCAGGCATCCATTCTATTACTGCTCTGAGTCCAGTTGAGCCTTCTTCCATTCCATTCCATTTGGGCTATATTCCATGTCCACAGTGGTGTTTGTTTATTCCGTCCACAGTCCATTTCTTCCTTCCTTCCTTCCATTCCTTTCATTCCATGTTCATTCCATTTAAAAGGCTTTTCCTTCCATCCGGGCTTCCATTGGTTTCCTTCTTCCATTCTTCCGGCAATTCCCATGTCCTGTCCTTCCATGCCAGGGCTGTCCTTCAGTCAGGCCTTCCATCTTCCTTCCTTTCCTTCTTCCATTATCTTCCGGGCATCCTTCCATTCCTCTTCGATTCTGGTTGGCCATTCTGTTGTGAGGCCTGGCTGCTGAGACTAGAACCCTTCCTTCCGTGGCTGTTGTGCCACCACTCTTTCCATTCCTTCCATGTGGGGCTGGTCGTTTGTGTTCACTACCTCCGTTCTTCACTGGGCTGTCCATTCCACCAGGTGCCATTTCTGATTCATCCACCTTCCATTTCTTCATTCTTCTTCCATTCCTTCCATTTGTTCAGTCCTTCAATAAAGTGTGCCTGAGAGATCTTTCTTATCTTCATCCACGGTTTCATTCCTTGGCTAGTTTCCATTGTCTTTGTTCCAGCATCGGTGTAAATTCCGTTCCATTTCTAGAGGATTCCACGGCCATTTGGCTGGTCTGTCCCTCCGCTATTGAATCCATTTGTTGGCCCTATTCCATGCGTTCCTCTTCCGTCCTTCAGACCGTGTCCGTGTCTTCCTTCCTTTCTTCCATTCCATTCCGTCCATGCCATTTGGCCTGTTTCCGTCCCTGTACTCGTGGTATTCCGTGTTCATTCCATTCCGGTGTATTTTCCGTCCATATTCTATTCCATTCTTCCGTGTTCGGCTTCCATTCGGTGTTTCCGTGTCGTTGGTCATTCCGATTCCATGTGTCCGGCCTGTGTGGTTGAAGGGTGTCCATTCCTTCCATTCCGGTGTTCGTGTCCGGTGCCGGTCGTTGGTTCATTCCGGGGTCGATTCCGTGTCCGTTCCTTCCATTCGGATGAGTCCATTCGGTCGAGTCCGGGTCCGTTCCATTCCTTCTGTTGTGTCCGTCCTTCTATTCTTCCTTGTGGCTCCATGCCGGTATTTCCTTCCTTCTGTGATTCCTTCCATGTTCTTCTGTCCGTTCCTTTTCGTGTGTTGTCCGTTCGATCGGTCCATTCCGTTGTCTCCAGGTGTTCCATGTGTGTGTGTTGGTCCGTTCGGTCCGGCTGGGGTCCGTTCTTCCATTCATTCGTCATGGATGTTCGATTCCATGTTCCGTTATTCCGTGTTCATTCCATCCGATTCCATTCCGTCCGTTTCTTCCTTGTCCCTTTCCTTCCTTCCTTGTTCATTTCTTCCTTCCTTCCATTTGCTGGTTTCTTCATTCCATTGGCTGGTGTTGTAAGTCCGTGTTCCGGTTGTTCGATTCGTGGGCTGGGGCTATAGTCTCATGGTGGTCCTTTCTTTGGTCCGTTTGGTCCTTCCCTTCTTCCGTTCCGTCCGTATTTCCGTTGTGTTCGTCTTCGTCCATTCCTGTTGGCCATGGTCCGGGTTGTCGGTCTTCATCTTCCATGTGTCCGGTTCCGTTCGTCCGTATTCTGGATTCCGTGTTCTTCCTCCATTCGTGTTCGTTCCATTCGGTCCATTCCATTCCATTTCGTCGGGCGGATCCATTGTCTGTGTCCATTCCTTCGATCGGTTGTTCGATTCGTCGATCCTTCCATGTTCCGTTTCATTCCATCCTTCGTGTGTCCCTTCGTTCCGTTCTCCGTTCTTCCTTCTTTTCCTTCCTCCTCCACTCCCTCCTCCTCCTCCGCCAGCTACCTCTGCAAACGCCTGCCTCTATACCAACATGCTGCGCCACGCGTTTATTGCA